>NC_060279.1:20204873-20534805 GCF_021613505.1 Equus quagga | reverse complement strand
CTATGTCTGTATCTATGGATCTAGATCCTCCTGAGAGACTGTCCAACTCTATTTTTCATCTTCTCATCCTCTCAGCCATCTCTTCTGTACTTGGTAGACATCTCTAAGAAAAGAGCATCCCCAAATGCTGGACTTATCTCTCTGTGTTTTCTTCTTCTCCCAAATGTTGGCCCTGCACATCTTCAATAGCTTGTTCACTTTCTCATGTCATTCAGCAGTCATTTTAAAATGTTTTGACCATGCTTTCTAATTGTTCTCAGTGAGAGGATTGGTCAGATTCCTAGTCCACCATCATCATTGCTGGAAGTGGAAATCCCATCTAGGATTTTTACTTTCCTTCTTCCATTCACTGGGCCACCTCTGACTGTTCCAGGGTTGAAGAAGAGATGGACAGACAGCAGAGGTAAGAGGTAGGAAAAGTCACCCTTGACTGACACCAATATAATCTGCTGATACCAGAGTTAAAAACTGTCTCTTTGCCTCTTGAGCACTTCAGTGGAGCTTATCATATTGCACTTCCCTTTGATTCAGGCAATACTCTTCAGTTAATCATGTATGACCCCCTTCTGCATCCTAAGGTCCACTTTAGGATGTTTCTGCTGAGTTTGCCTGGCTCCTTACAAGAAGCCTTCTTCAGTGGCAACTCTTCCAAAGCAATTCCAGGATAAAATTCCTACTACAGATTCCACATCTGATCTCTAAAAAACCATTAGTCTTTGACCCACTCTCAAGGGAATACACTTCCTCATCTCCTCTGCCATGGAGAGTTTTCACCAGCTTCTGTCCTATGAACTTCCTTTTTTTCATGAATGAATCAAACATAAGTCTCTATGTCTCTTCAACCCAAGGGATATACACAAAGTTCTTCAAGTGGTCTTCAGAAATCCTCTCTCATTATGCTTAAAATGAAGGGAGAGAACCCCCACTTACCCCTTGGCACGGGTGGGCCTCATAGCACTATAATTCTCCTCAGAGAAACCCTCAGTTTCCAGCAACTCCAAGCCACTTCACTTTCCACCATTTTATAGCTGAATGGGGGTGAAGAGCTAAGAAAAGTGAAACTACTTGATACCATCTTCTTTGAAGTTCTCCAAAACAGGATCTACTCATTTTGGAATCCGGGATTAGTCGGCCCCTATTGCTTGAAGTCTTAGACCAATGGAGACATATCAAGTCCCAATTTAATATACAAAGCATGGGGAGAATGAACAAATATAGATTACCTACCCTGTGTAAGTTCCTATTCTAGGTACTTTATACATATCTTCTGATGTATTGCTTACAGCTTTGCGAAGCTACACTAACAGTTGATTGAAAATTCATACTAAATTAAAGTGTATTTTTATCCTGCTGTTGGATAGTAGAATTAGGAAATAAACAAATGTAGAAGGAATGTAAAATTAAGAAACATGCGGGGCTGGCCCCGTGGCTGAGTTGTTGTTTGTGCGCTCTGCTGCAGGCAGCCCAGTGTTTCGCCGGTTCGGATCCTGGACGCGGACAGGGCACTGCTCATCAAACCACGCTGAGGCAGCGTCCCACATGCCACAACTAGAAGGACACACAATTAAGAATATATAACTGTGTACCGGGGGTGTTGGGGAGAAAAAGGAAAAATAAAATCTTTAAAAAAAAAAATTAAGAAACATGGTAAATTTAAAAATTGTGTTTTGCATATTTGACTTAGAAATAGCATACATTTTGAAATTTCTTCAAACTTTTCCTTAAGCTAAAAGTAAATTTTCTGACTGCAATCTAGTCTATTGCATAACGGATAAATTACATCAAATCTTATTTGTCTTTGCCTTTATTTCCTGTGTTCACGCAATCACAGTGCCTCCTTTCATTTTTCTTCTCATCTTCATTCCCATGAGCTCACTGGTTTGAGTCCTCATTGCCACATTCTGCATTAACAAAACAACATCTTGGTTGATTTTCCAGCTCCAGTATTATCCTCTTTCAATTGTCACTGAGCACTGCTATAAAACTAATCTTCACAGCATACTGTTTTCATCCTATCATTCTTTAATCCAAAAAATGTACCAAGAAATCCTACTATTAATTATATTTCCTGAGAGGGGTAATTAGGGACAAATTCACTAAATCTTTTTTTTTTTTTAAGGAAGATTAGCCCTGAGCTAACATCTGCCACCAATCCTCCTCTTTTTGCTGAGCAAGACTGGCCCTGAGCTAAGATCCATGCTCATCTTCCTCTACTTTATATGTGGGATGCCTGCCACAGCATGGCTTTCCCAGTGGTGCATAGGTCTGCACCTGGGATCCGAACTGGCGAACCTGGGCGGCTGAAGTGGAAAGTATGAATCCAACCACTGCGCCACTGGGCTGGCCCCAAATTCACTAATTCTTTCTTTTTTTTTTTGAGGAAGATTAGCCCTGAGCTAACTGCTGCCAATCCTCCTCTTTTTGCTAAGGAAGGCTGGCCCTGAGCTAACATCCATGCCCATCTTCTTCTGCTTTACATGTGGGATGCCTACCACAGTGTGGCGTGCCAAGCAGTGCCATGTCCACATCCAGGATCTGAACCGGTGAACCTCGGCATGTGTGCACTTAACCACTGCACCACCAGGCTGGCCCCATCACTAATTCTTGATTAGCCATTTGCAAAAGTTAATGATACCACAGGTAGATATCCAAGAAACATATTATACAGACCAACAAAATATATTCTATTCTTTTTTTTTTCCTTTTTTTTTTGGTGAGGAAGAAGATTCACCTTGAGCTAACATCCATTGTTAATCTTCCTCTTTGTCTCTCTTTTTTTTTTTTTTTTGCCTGAGGAAGATTAGCCCTGAGCTAACATCTGTGCCAAACTTCCTCTACTTTGTATGTGGGATGACTCCACATCATGGCTGACGAGTGGAGTATGTCCACACCCAGGATACAGACCTGCAAACCCAGCCACCAAATCAGAGTGCATGGAACTTTAACCACTCTGCCACGGGGTTGGCCCCTATTCTTTATTTTCAGCTCAAGTCTTGAGTGTAAGCCCCAGTCTCATTCTATCCTAAGGTAGTTTTGCTTCATGTAGCCTAGACTAACTCAGATCTATATGGTACTTCTCTTGGGCTCTACTCCAGTTCCTTTCTAGTTTTGCAAGAACAGCAATGGTTACTCTGAATAGGAGCCTAGCTATAGGCTACCTACAATTCCACAAGAATTCCATGAGACAGAAGCGCAAGAGAAAGATTTGGGGAAAATGTTCTCAGCTCAGTTCTCTTTACAATTCCTTTACTACCCCCACCAAAAGCTCCAGACCTAGCAGAGGCCTACGTTTCCCTGGAGGTCAGAGCAGTCATTAGAACTTGTTGCCTACCAACACAAATTCACAATCCTCATTGTACTTAGAGCAGACTGTGCCCATCCCAGCATTATTTGCTTGTAATTAAATAACAGAAACACAAGAAAAGTGAAAAGAAATCCAAAAGTCTTCATAAATATCTAGGAAAGGTTTGATTGATCGTTTCACTCATTCATTCAATAAATACCTTGGACTGGAGCATAAGTTTTACCTTTTAATTTTAGCAGAATTGTCTTTCCAATAGGTACAAATTATAGGACCACTTAGAAATAAATGGCACATTGGGTAAGTATCTGGAAAGGTAAGTGTACTAAAGAAAAATCCCTTTAGACAACAATGACTCAATTTGCCTGTTTAATTCATTAATTGATTCATTCATCCAATTTTTTTTTGAGTGCTTATTTTGAATGTCAGGAGGCATTTGGTATGGGAACTTACCATGGAAAAATTTACGGCATCTGCCCTTATGAAGTTAACAACCCAGTAATAGCTGACAGGTCAGGTGATGAAAGGAGTCACATGAAAGAGTGACAGAGGAAAAATAAGACAGCAGCAAGCAAAGAAAGGCATTGCAGAAGAATGTGAAGTTTGAGTTGAACTTTAAAGAATGAAGAGACTGGACTAGACGAGAGTAAAGGAAAGGGCATGGGGAAATGTCCTGTAAAAGTATCATAGATGTGTCATAGACAAACAACTAGACTGGAAATTTACATTTTGACCTCAGTAAGATTTCTATTACAGGATATTTTTTTAATTTCAGAGAGAAGTTAGGAAAGAAAAATCCCTCAAATGCCTGACCAATGACCTAAAAAGATGATCTGAAACAGAGTAGAAACTCAGAGTAGGGATGACCGAGAAGGAATGGGGTGAATTAAGGATAAAATTCTCCTATTTAAACTGTGATTTGGGACACCTTTCATTACTGCAATGGTATCTTAAGGGCCTCGAAAAAATCCCAACTAAATTCAATTCATACAATAAACATACAATAAACAAGTTTCCTTCCACTAGCACAATCTTTTTTTTTTTTAGCTTTCAGATATACATCATAATATGTTTCGAATTCTGTGTAGATTACATCATGTTCCCCACCCAAAAACCAATTACAGTTCATCACCTCAAATGTGACCCTAATGACCCCTTTTGCTCTTGCCCCTCCTTCCCCTATGGTAACCACCAATCCAATCTCTATTGCCATGTGTTTGTTTGTCTGTCATTGTTTTTATCTTCTACTTATTAGTGAGATCATACGGTATTTGACTTTCTCCCTCTGACTTATTTCACTCAGCATAATAGCCTCAAGGTCCATCTATGTTGTCACAAATGGCCAGATTTCATCATTTCTTATGGCTGAGTAGAATTCCATTGTGTATATACCACATCTTCTTTACCCATTCGTCCCTTGACGGTCACCTAGGTTGCTTCCAAGTCTTGGCACTAGCACAATCTTGTAGATAAGCTAATTCCTTGCATTTGTAGAGACTGAAAAGGTCCTAAGAGTCCCACCTCGCACATGAGAAAGAAAGACCTAGAGAAGTTAATTAAACAAAGTTACACCGGACTTGGTGGCAGGGAAAAGTAAGTGAGATATAATTCAGGGCTGCATCTACCATACCACATTGAATACATCAAAATATTGCATTACGTAGAGCTCCATTAGAACCATTTTCCTTCCACAATCACTGTGTTAAGCTAAACTTTAAATTTTCCCTCCACTATTTATAATTTAAGAACTGCTAGAGCATGTTAGTAGCAATAAATCTTTGAACTGAGATTATTAAAAGCACATAATTTCATTAGTCAAATAATTTTTTTAAAACTATCTCCGAAGATTTGGAATTTTCCACTTTCCAAGTTCTTACCATGTTCAGATAAGAATGGAAAAACACAGATTAGTTAAAAACTTCTTCAAAGAGATAATGCATTCTCATTCAAAACGTGTAAAGTTGGACTTGTTTCATTTGAAGTTAATTTTTGTTAATTATAGTTCAACAAAGATTTATTGAGGATTTTATATATGTAAGGATTATACCCAATGCTAAGGACAAACGGTGAAAACAAACAGAAGACAGACTATATCTTACTCTTGCGGCAAACACAGTCTTGTGAATAATGTCTCTCACAAACAACATTTTCAAAACTATTTATTTCAATCATGTCTGTTGCCTTTCAATGTTTCAGTAGTTTTTACTGAAATTAAATGAGAGGGAGAGTTTCTCTAAGCACAAACAGATGTGTTCTATATCCTTGCCCTCAAGATATTGACCTTTGAATTTTTATTTTATTTATTTTTATTTTTTGAGGAAGACTGGCCCTGAGCTAACATCCATGCCCATCTTCCTCTGCTTTATATGTGGGACGCCTGGCACAGCATGGCTTGACAAGTGGTGTGTACGTCCACACCCAGGATCCAAACCGGCGAATCCTGGGCCACCGAAGCAGAACATGAGAACTTAACTGCTACGCCACTGGGCTGGCCTCGTGACCTCTGAATTTCTGACAATCTGATGGATGTAAATGGTATTGCATTGAGTTTGAAACTTGCATGTACCTGATAACTAAGGAGATGGAGTTTTCCATATACTTATGAGCTGTTTGCATTCCTTCTGTGAAATGTCTATTTGTTTGCCCATATGTTTATTAAGTTGTTGATGTTTTTTCTTTTTACTTTTTTTTTTCCTGCTGAGGAAGATTCACCTTGAGCTAACATCCATACCAATCTTCCTCTATTTACTTAGTATGTGGGCTGCCAGTACAGCATGGCTAGTAACAGAGCCTTGTAGGTCTGCGTCTGGGAACCGAAACAGGGCCACCAAAGCAGAGCACGTTGAACTTAACCACTAGGCCACGGGGCTGGCCCAATCTTATTCTTTTTGATGTTTAGGAATTCTTTATATATTATGGATATTAACCTTTTGTTGTCATTTATATTCTTGCGTATGACATGAAAGGCTGGAAGGCTTGATTTTGCCTGTGTTGCTTAGTGAATCTACTCTCACATATGTTAGCCTAACTCTTCTTACTTTTGCATGCTCAAATCAGAGTTTTTTCCCCCCTCAAAGTTCCTGTCTTGAATTTGCCACCTATCATTAAGGGACATTCATCTTGTTTTTGAAGTCCTAAAAATATTTCAAATATATCATTACATTAGTATATCCCCAGCACTTAGAGGAGTGTCTGACACACAGGGGTTATTTAGTAGCTTAGATGAGTAAATGAATGAATGGCACTAACTGCCCAGGATCTGCATCTCTCAATGTTAGGGATACTTTATCATTCTTTCATACAACAAATGTATGCTTGGTATTTACTTGTAGTAAGTAATTCAGAGACTATAAAGATAAATTTAAAAATGGATTAAAAGCCTTGTGGAGGAACTAACACCTTAGAAATTACTATGCATGTGATAAGAATGATAGTAGGATGAAATCATTTGTTTGCATACCTGCTACTTCTCCCTGAAAAGCATCCAGATGAAGATTTCAGCCAAAAAAAAAACCCTACGATAAAAGCGTAAAATTTAAATATGAATTAAAAAAATCAGAATCAAGTAAATATGAATTAAATTAGTGTGTCAAAATTAGGAACCCAAATATGTAGATCATAAGATCATACATGGTTGCTGTTTCAGAATTGATTTTAAAGTTACTGGCAAACAAAGAAAGGGATATAGCATAAATTTCAGGTCTTTGTTATCAAAATGGAGAAAACATAGTGTTTTAGATCATCTTTTCCTAGAACTTGGTTCTAAATACATTTCCAAAGTGGCACTTCATGTTGGAAGCAAGAAATAATGTCTAGAACATGTCCTCCACAGAGCACTTCACAGGCAGCAAAGAGTTGTGGGACGTACTTTCTTGCGTAGATAATAGGCATGTACAAAGAGTTTTGGGAGAACTTTACTCACTCTGTCAACTTCTGTCTGGGGGTGGGTAGGGAGGTAAGAGGAATTCCAAAAGGAGGAATGGATTCAATTGAAGGATAAAAAGGGATAGATCAAGTGCCAAAACCAATTCTATAGACCGAATATGACAGAGTACAGCACAAACTCATGTTTGATGGTGGGAAAACAAAACAAATGTAAGTATAGACAAGGGCAAGGATCAGGGTTGGGTGAAAGTCTGAGGTTAAGGAGACCATATGTCAGTTACTGTAACAAGTCACCAGGGCAGCAACTTGTTGCTTCAGGGTTTCTTTTGAAGTCTGTATTTCATGCATTGCCTACACAAGTCTTAAAGATACAGGCTTAGAATATGGAACCTGCTGATTCACGTCCTTCTCTACTCCTCAGGACTAAGCTGACTTGGTCAAAGAGTATTTGAGAAAAGAGGATGGATATTTCTATTCATTGACTTTCTATTAGGTACCAGACATTTTTTCATATATTATGACATTTAATACTTAAAACATTCCTGTAAAGTATAATCTTCATCTTGCAAAAAGGAATTATACATTAATAGTCATTTATTCAAGATTACTGTAAAGAAGTCAAAAGAGTAAAGTGAGGCTCAAAAAGGATAAACTACTTGTCTAAAGTGACCAGCTTGTGACCTGGTGGAGCCAAGGTTCAAAACCAAGTCTTTACCATGTTGAAGCACAACATATGGTTGGATTTTGCATGAATCCATTCTTAATGGTAATCTATACCTGACTTTGTGCCCAAGGTTTTATAACTAAACTTTTACTTTGGACCAGAGTCTGCCTTCTAATAATAGAAACATTATCGCAGGGCCTCCTCCTCCTGGGTCTGAGGCTCTACTTCCTTCTTGCAAACTGTGCCCCCTTCTCAGAGTCCCATGATCCTGAAAGATTGCCCACTAAGGGAATTAAAGCCTTACTTCTTGATTTCTGATTTTCCTGCACTAACAAATTGCTAGGCAGCCAGGATTTTCGCACACAGTACCCCTTAGAGTTCCCTCTCATTATTCACTCCCCATCCACTAGGACCTGGGGTTTGAAACTGTATTGCTGTTTTCCCAAAAAGCTGTGTACTGATACCATATTCTTTGGGCATCACACCTTGCCTGAAAACTGAATTTTTTATTAGTGATTCTAGGAGAAGCACAGTGACTCCCTACCCCATAGTTAGCACATGCCACAAAAATACTCACTCTAAACTTCATACACAAGAAAAACTACTATTTGTAAAATCAAATTTCTATCATCTAAGAAATCTTAAAGAAGATATAGTTTCTTAGACATTGAAAACTCTTAAGTTAGAACCCAGATTAGTGAGCATTTGATAAATATTATGTAGTGAAGTTGATGAGAGACTCATTATTTTATAGTCAGTCATAATTTCTTTTAATGTAAAATTAAGCCACAACAGGAAAAATATCCATACTCAGCTTTACTATTTAGTATTATGATGTTATATCCTTCAACAATGACCTACCAGCATTTTGGTATATGTCAGATATTTTCTTTCACTCTCCTCACCAGCTTTTTCCTCTCTGTTTCATCATTTCTGATGAATTATATTTTTACATAAAATCTTATCTTAAGAGTAATGTCCCTGGCAGTGCAAACTGGTGCAGCCACTATGGAAAACAGTATGGAGATTCCTCAAAAAATTCAGAATAGAACTACCATATGATCCAGCTATTCCACTGCTGGGTATTTATCCAAAGAAGATGAAAACATGAATGCGTAAAGATACATTCACTCCTATGTTCATTGCAGCATTATTCACAAATAGCCAAGACTTGGAAGCAACCAAGGTGCCCATCAAGGGACGAATGGACAAAGATGTGGTATATATACACAATGGAATACTACTCAGGCATAAGAAATGATAAAATCCGGCCATTGGTGACAACATGGATGGACCTTGAGGGTATTATGCTAAGCAAAATAGGTCAGAAGAAGAAAATCAAATACAGTATGATCTCACTCATAAGTAGAAGATAAAAACAACAACAAACAATCACACAGAGACAGAGATTGGATTGGTGGTTACCAGAGGGGAAGTGGGGAGGGAGGAGGGCAAAAGGAGTGATTAGGCACATGTGTGTATGATGGATTATAATTAGGCTTTGGGTGGCGAACATGATGTAATCTACACAGGAATTAAAATATAATGATGTACACCTGAAATTTATATAATGTTATAAACCAATGTTACTGCAATAAAAAAAATGTAGGTAAATATTATCAGCTGAAGAAGTGACACAGTTGCCTCTCCAGAAGGAGTCTGGGAAGAAGGGAGCAGTAAATTACTGTCTTTAATAACAAACTACTTGACCCTTTATGTGCATGTATACCTTTGGTTAAAAAAAAACCAAAAACAAAAAAACAAAAGGAGATTAATGTCCCATTAGAACAATGACACTTGAGGGAAAATTCCACTTGGTTTACTGTGTTGAGTTCTCTATATAGGATAAACTAAGTCATAGGAAATTTGGTGCCTATCAGTTCAGTCAGATAGGTCACATTTACAAATTACGATGCTCTAATCACTTCTATTTTCGGGACTTTGTTTGAAAGTAAACACGAAACTTAAGGAAGGTTTCTCAGAAAATTTCCACCATTCTAAATTTTCATATAAAGCTGTTAAGATTCTTGGGGATAGTGGTAACTGATCTGAAAAACAGCTTTCTTTATAGAGGGCTCAAAACCTTGATTCTCTGTCGCTCAAAACCATCAATGTAAAAAAGTTATAATACCGATTTAACATAGAGACAAGAATATACACTTTAAATAGGAATACAGTTTATGGTTACCAGGTTGTCTTCTCAAACCTTCATGCGTGCCCCTGAAAAATCTAAACCATCTATGATTGCTAAACTTTGGTCTTTTAACCTAGTATGTCACAAAAGGTGACAACTTTAGTCAAAGGTTCCCCTTTCTCATATTCCTTATAAACTTAGCACTAAATTATGTCACTGGCTAATGTAAAATGTCTAGTATCCACACCGTCCCCAGCTAACTTCTTTCCTCACCCTTAATGTAGGAAGGATGTGGCTTCTGTTTACCTCAGGGCAACTAACATTCCCAAAAAATTAGCATCCGTGTCTTTCATTATTTTAGCATGCAACAGGAATTTTGTTATCACTTCAAGTTTAAGAAAGACCCCTGGACATCCATATCTTAGTTTGTATTTAGCTCTTTGAAAATGAATGTTACATGATGATTTGTAAAAATGTGATTAAATGCTCATTTAATCAACCTATTTCTAAAGTCCTAGGAAATGCTTACTAGTGAGATAACTAAAAGAATGTAAAACTGACTAATGACTCATTAAAACACACATCATACACACACACACGCTCACACAACACACACACTCTTTTTGTAGTAGAATGATGCCTGAATAAGTGAAAATGTAAACAAGCAGTCATATTGCTTTGCATTTACAATTTAACTTAATGGTACTTTGGTCCTAATTCCCAAACTAATGAGAATTGGCCATATGTATATTTTGCAAGACTCATAAACCCATATAATAACACCACCTTACATTCAAGCGGCATTTCATATAACATTCCCTCATTATCACAATAAACCTAACGAGAAAAGTCTTGTAATCTCATGTATTATCTATGTTTTAGAATTGAGGAAGCTAAGACTCAGACAAATTAATAGATTTACCCAAAGCCATAAAGCTAGAGCGTCAGGAGTGAGACTCATTCCTAGTCTTCCACTCAGAGTCTGGTACTACTCATTCCATAAAGTCTGCCGGATGTATGACAGGTTCTCAAACAACATCGTAGAATCTACACATGGTACAGAACTTGAACAAGTGACCAAGAATATGTTTTCATGATTCAGAGAGGAGCTATGCACAGAATAGCAAAGAAAATGAGCATTGGAGTCTATCAGCACTAAATAGAATTCACACCCTATCTCCTAAACTTACCAGCTCTGGGACCTTGGACAAATTATTCAACTTCTCTGTACCACAGAAATTTTATGGAATTATTGTGAGTAATAAAAGTAAAGTACTTGCTCATCACAGGCACTTACCAAATGTTATAAAAAGCGTGAAATGCCCTAGCAGAGGTGGAAAAATTTGGCTCATCATCAGAATCACCTGTAGAGCTTTGGAAAAACATAGATCTCTGGGTCCCAACCCGAACCTGTAGAATCTGAATCTCTGAAGATAGAGTCTGAGATTCTGTCTTTTTATAAGGCTTCCCAGGCGATTCTGATGATCATCCAGACTTGGAAATCCTTGATTAATTCATAGAATATAAACATTTCTTTCTCATTTTCTCTTTTTGGCATTAAAATGATGATGGAAGGAAGCCAGGCGAGCCACTTGATAGCAATTTATCACAGGAACACAGTGAAACAGAAATTATCTTTCCCAAGTTAAAAAAAACCTGATACTTGAAGAATTTATAAATGATGGAGCCAAAACTAGAACTTAAATCTAAATCTTTTCCCTCCACAGATCATGTTTCTACATAGGCATGTTTGCTGCAACTATGACATATGTTGTCACTGAAGCTGTTTTCAAAGTTAATGTGATTACGGCAATGACGTACTTCTGAACCATAAAATTGTTGATTCTGATTAATGCCACATGAGGTGAATAGAGTGGAAATATACAGCATTGTGTAAATCGTTAGATTTTCTTTTTAAGGACTACAGTTGTTTACTTATTTCTCAAGACGGGGTTTCTGAATATAGATTATTTGACTGAAGTGAGTCATCTCTTTTAATAATATTTAGTATAAAGATGGAATTTTCAAGTAGAAGATTCTACAATTTAACCCTTTGCAATAAAATCATATCTTATATGCAGAAAAAGCTCACTCACACAATCACAAAAACGGGTAGTTGTAAATTTATGCAAAATTCATGTTGCAGAATATCCATCATTTTTGTAGAAAGTTTAACTGTTATGATGAAACATTTGTGATGTTAAGCTTCAATATGATAGTTTAATGGCTACATGGATAGAACTCAGTCATTTATCACTCATTCAGTCATTAGACGTAGAATACCTATTATGTTAAGAATACAATGGTGAATAAAACCATTAAAGTCCTCCTTACGAAGCTTACAGTTTAGTTGGAGAGATGGTTCTTACTCAAATAATCACACAAATAAGTGTAAAAATGCAACTGTCATAGTACCACGACGAAAAGGTACACAGTGCCATGAGGGGTGTGATGGTTAATTTCATGTGTCAACTTGACTGGGCCATGGGATGCCCAGATATCTGATTAAACGTAATTTCTGGGCATGTCTATGAAGGTGTTTTGGGAAGAGATTAACATTGAGATCCACATTGTGGATGGAATAAAGCAGATGATGACTTTCCCCAATGTGAGTGGGCATCATCCAACCCAGTGAGAGCCTGATAAAAACAAAAAAGTGGAGGAAAGTTGGATTTTCAGTCTTTCTGCTTAACCGTTTGAGCTGGAATATTGATTTTCTGTCCTCAGTGCTACTAGTTCTCAAGACACCACCAGCTTTATTGGGTCTCCAGCAGCTCATGGGACTTCTCAGCCTCCATAATCAAGTGAGCTAATGCCTTATAATAAATCTCTTTAATTATGTATCTTATTGGTTCTGTTTCTCTGGAGAACCCTAATATAAGGAGTTATAATTGGAAGACTTTTATGATAAAGTGACACTAAATGAGGTCTGAAGGATAAATAAAATGCATTAGGTAAAGGGGGGTAGGAATAATACGCCAGGTGAAGGGAAGAGTCTGTGTAAATGCTCAGTTCTAAGAACTAAAAAAAGGTGAGTGTGAGTAACAGAGAGAGGAAGTCGAGGTGAGAAGTAAGTGAGACCAGGTTATAAAAAGCCTTGTAGGCTGTGTGAAGAATTGTCCTTATCATAAAAGCATCCACAAACGTTGAAGGGTTTTAAGTAGGAGGGTGACTTGTCATATTTTTATTTGAAAAAAATCATTCTGGCTGCAGGGGGGACCATATAGGAAGGAGACAGAAAGAAGGTATGAGTAAGAGGAGATTATGGCTTGAACCAGGATAGAGGTGGTGGATAGGGAAAAAAAATTCCACAAATACAAAAAGATATTTAGGAAGGAAAATCATAAAAGAAGGCTGTTGTAACTCGACGGATCATGCTATAATTCACTCACTAGGGGAACACACACAGGCAGATTTGGTAAAGTGGGTAGGGAGCGGGCAGAAGCGGCTGACAACATGAGTTCCATTTTGGACATGCCAAGTTTGAAGTATCATTGTAACATGTAAGTGAAAAGAGTAGGCCTTTAGATATTCAAGCTCGAAGCTCAGAGAAGTCTGAGCCAGAGATATAAATATTTGAGCCATCTGCATATAACTGAGCCGAGGGAGAGAGCAAAGAAAGGAGAAAAGAAGGCCCAGCATCAAGTGTGGAGGAAGTACAAAATAGGACAGGTGAGGATGAACCTAAAAAGACGAGTGATGAAGCGCAGTCATTAGAGACGGAGGAGAAAAGCCATGCAAATCTTATGAAAAGTCAAAGAAAAGGACAGTTTAAAAGAAAAAAAGATCAACAGTAACTTGTGCTGCTGAGAGATTAAGTAACATGAGGCCTGAAAAACGTCCAAACTTGTGATATTATTTTACTCAATCTTCCATAATATATGCCTCTTGTCTTTTATCATTTTCAATATGTAAATACATATACTTAATGTCCAAAAATATTCTATGACTTTCATAAACAAGGGCATTTTGGATCCTGAGAGGTATCAACTAAAATAGGAAGCCATGCTTCCAGATTATATTTCGCAAATTAGACAATGAATTGTTACCGGATACCAATAACACATACAGATAATCTTAGAATCATTGAACAGTAAAATGTCTTGTGGGATCAAAAGTATTTTGGAAAGAGATTTCTCAAAATTTCTTAGACATTTATTATCTAAAGGTTAAGTAAGAGGTGTATATCCCCAGTTAGATCATAAAAACAAAACCTATCTATTTTCAATATATAAAACACATATTTTAAAAAAAAACAATTAAGGAAGACTAAAAGTAGGAGGACAGGAAATGACATGGCAAGCAAACGCAAAGAAAAAGAAAGTATTGGTCAAGTACTTGTTTGATATTAACATCAAACAAAATTGAATATAAGACAGAAAGCGTTAAATTAAAAAAGAAGAAAATTTTGTTATTATAGAGATCAAGTAAAAATGAAGATCCACTTGTTGTGAATCTTTATGCATGAAATAGTATTGAAAATTATAGAGCAAAATTAAAACAAATTTAATACAAGGATGAATACACTGAAAACAGCATTAAGAAACTTTAACTCACCTTACTATATTAGTTTACTAACACTGCTGTAACAAGGTACCACAAATTGGGTGGCTTAAATGAGAGAAATTTATCATCTCATGACTCTGGAGGCTAAAAGTGTGAAAGCAAGGTATCAGCCGGTTGGTTCCCTCTTAAGGCTATAAGGGTGAATCTGTTCCATGCCGCTCTTAGTTTCTGGTGGTTTGTCAGCAATCTGTGGTGTTCCTTGGCTTGGAGCAGCATAACCGCAATCTTCAAACGGTGTTCTCCCTGTGTCTCTAGCTCTGTGTCTAAATTTCCCCTTTTTGTAAGATAATAGTCATGCTGAATTTAGGGCCTCTTCTTAACTTGACCGTCTGCAAAGACCCCATTTCCAAATAAGGTCACATACACAGGAACTGGAGGTTAGAACTTCAACATCTTTTGCGGGAGGCACAATTCAACTCATAACACTCACTCAATCTATAATAGATAGGCTAAAAACATATAGACACTATCTAATGTAACTAAATAACAAAAATAAATACAAAATGTGACTCTTTCAAGTGGTAATGGGACATTTATAAGAACTGACAAAAACTGAAGAAAAATGAAAACATATGCCCATAACTAGATTTGTATAAGAATGTTTATAGCTGGCAATAGTAGTCTCCTCAAACTGGAAATCTCCACGTGTGCAACAATAGGAGAATGGATTAAAAAACTGGTATATTCTTACAACGGAACACTTCACAGCAATAAAAACGAAGGAATTACTGATACACACAATAATGCGAATGAATCTCCAAAACACGCTCAAGTAAAGAAGACATATATAAAAGAGTATATACTGTTTAATTTCTTTTAGAGAACAGGCAAACTAAACTATGATGAACAAGTATCAGAATAACGGATCCTTCTAAGGATGGAAGGAGGAGATTGATTGGGAAGGGGCATGAGAGAACTTTCCAAGGGGATGGGAACTACTTATCACACATTCTCTAATCCCAATGTAATAAAATTTAAAAGTAATAATATAAACAGCACATAAAAATTTCAACCCACTAAAAAATATACAAATAAGAAAAAAAACTCTCCAAATCAAAATTGCAAATACCTAGAAAGTAACAATAATGTAAATATTACATATAAAAACGCTTGGAAAACAAGAAAAATCAAAAACAAATTCAATCCAAGTTAGAAAAAGACTATAAATAGCAAAAAAGAAAAAAGAAAAAAAAAGGAAAGCAGAAGGAAGAAATCAGCATGTCAGGAAATAACCAGATAAGAGTGGGGAGAAAACAAATTAAATAATAGATAAACCCATGATCTACTTTTATAAATAAACAAACAAAAACTAATTAGCCAACCTACCACTAGTTAGCATAGCTAATGAAAGGAAAAATCCCCCAAACAATAACGAAAAATGTAAATAAGAAAAAATAACCACAACTATATATTAGAAATTGTGATAAAAATTAAATACTTTGCTCCAGTCTATTCAAAAACATTTGAATATCTGAATTTTAAACATCTGTTGTCTTGCAAAAATTTAAACTCCATTTGTGAAATCAAAAGAAGTAGGGAATTCAGACGGATTTTACTGGAAGAAAATGAGCAAGTGGTAAAAAAAGACCTACTTCCTAAAACGGTACCAGATCTACACAGTTTCACAGATAAATTGTACCAGTTTACCCAAGTAAATAATTTCAGTCATATTTACTTATTCCAGAGCCTGTAGAGAGAAAATAGCCATCCTATTCCTCGTGGGCAGCGCACCTCTAGTTTTGTCAGTCAACATGGAACCCACGACGGTGACCGAGGAATTCACTTCCCAAGCCTGCGCTTCCGCTCTAGAAACCAGAAATGCGCCACACTCGCTTTCCTAGTCTTGTTTGCAGCTAGAACGAGGCACCAAACCTGGGTTCCGCCCATCAGTTGTACCCAGTGTGGACTGTGAGTCAGCCAGCGACTCAAGCATCAGAGCCCGTGTCAAATAAAATCTGACAACAGGCAGCAGAATGGAAGTCCTTTGTGGTTTCTAGAGACAACAGTGGCAGCACATCTGGTGGAGCCGTCGTGAGTCCCAGGTTCATCGCATGGGCCGTTCAAGGCACAACGTCTGGCACTCAGCAGTGGCGGAAGTGCTGCCCTCTTCTCCAAGCCGTCCTGGAGTGGGTCTTCGGGGCATCGCTCCTGGCTGTGTAGCCTCCTAGTCGCCTTCTCAGTATTCCCAGAGATTCTCTGTGCCTCCCAAATGCTTTCAGGAAGCCATTATCTACTACTGTTAGTCAGAGTAAGTTTGTTTCTATCAGTTGGGAATCCCGACTGACACGCAATAAAACATTAACAAAAGCTGACAGAGATATCTCTTAAAAGTGTAGATCCATTTCACATATAAGTATCAATGGTAGTGTAAAAATCATTTAGTAGAATCCAGCGTCTTACAAAAAGCATAATTCACCATGACTCAGAGGGGTTTTCCCAGAGAAGGTTTTTCACTAGTAGGAAATCTTCCATGGTAATTAATGTAATTAAAAGGTCAAAGGAAATAAGCCATTTAATCACCATGATAGATGCCAAAAAGACATGTGATAAAATGAAACATCCATTACTGATTTAAAATAAAATCTTCATAAAACTGGAAGGATAGCTTTTTTAACATAATAAAATATTTTTTTCAAACTCAAATTGCATCATATCTAATAGGGAAATTATATTCATACTCTTACTAACATCAAGAACAAGATAAGCATGTCCACTATCTTAACTGTTACCATAATTTGTGAAGAACTGGACAAAGTAATTAGAAAAAGGAAGAAGAGTCAGAAGAATTGGAGAGGAAATGTCCTTCATTTCAGATGGTATGATTGCTTGTATATCTGTAAACTCCAGGGTATCAACTGATATTCAATTGTAAATAAAAAAATAATTAAGCTAACTAGATACAAATTAATTATACAAGTATCAACATCAATGGCTATTCTACAACAACTTTTCTTACAACTCCTTAGAAAAATTTAGTAAAGAGAAGATTTGATTTACAATAGCAAAAACAAGAAAAACATATAAACTTACACGTATAAGAATTATGTGATGAAAACTATAGCCAAAGAGATGTTGAATAAAGTTGAATAAATAGCAATACATACATTTTTTAAAAAGAAGATTCAGTGTTATAGTTGTGTTTATTTTATTTAAGTTATTGTATAAATTCAATACGCAAAGCTCTTACTTAGCAGCCCACACTCCCAGCCTCTGAGGAAATGAGTTCCTGGGTCCTGAAGGGGGATCCAGGCAGAGTTCTACAGCATCTACAGCAGACAGCAAGAGTGCCTTGGAAGTGCATTGGAAGAGGCTTGGAAGAGCCTTGGTTCATGGCACAGATGAACAAAGGCAGAAACATTCTTTTCCAAACGTTTAGCTTTTGTCATTTGAGTCTGTTCAGTGGTCTCACACTTGCATTTATTCACTGCTGTTATCCCCACAGGTGCAAACATAGACCAATCCCTTAGACTCAACAGATGACCAGTTAGAAGATGTTGAATGAATGAATAGATAAATATGACAGAATCAAATTTTAATTTCCTTGAAATATAAAGAATTATTTCAACCAATTGGCCAATATCTACCAACATTTTTAATATGTGTCCTTTGGCTTTCTAATTACATATCTAGGAATTTTTCCTACAGTTGTATTCACAGAGACAAGCAAAATATGTGATAGAATAATACTTGCAGCATTATTTATAATATTAAAACACTAGAAACGATATAAAGTCTATAAATAGGGAACTGATAAAAAATGCATCACAGGTCAATACAATGGACTCCCATGCAGCTGTTCAAAAGGAGGCATAAGATGTGCTGGTCAGGAACTATCTCCCACGCACATTTTGTAGTGATAAAAGTATGGTACAAAACGGTGAGTATTGTGTTCTCACATTTGACAGAAATAAAAAGCATACAAATAAAAATGAATAAGAATATAATAAAAACTGAGGATCTCCTACTAAATTTCTGTTGTTCTGTCAAAAATATTTCTCATGTTTTAAACCTCATCTTACTAAAAGGGTTTCTCACCCTCCCCCCCACCAAATGCTGTCAGTCATTACATCATATTTACCTAGAGTCTACATTTGTAATAATCACTGTTGGTTTTCGGCAGTCTTTAAATTTATTACTTCTCTAGTTTTGACTTTACAAGTTAATAAATGAAAGTCTCAGTAATTCACGTTATGTATAGTCTATGCTATATAGTTTTTCTTAATTTACAAACATTTTCAAATGCAGTCTTTTATTTTCTAATTTGATTATTTACTCCTACTAGGGAAAGCATCCTAGAAGATTCTAAAGTTGAAATAAACCTTAGAAAGCATTTTAGATATGAGGAAACTCAAGCCTGTAGAGATGAAAAGCATTACTGAAGATTTGGGGCTAGTGAGTATCTCGGGCTGCTGGAATGCCACAGACAGTCAGCTGCTCTGTCACATACAAAACAACCTTCTTTCAGGTAGATTTCATCTGGCATGAGTTTCCTGACCATGTGAAATAGCTAAAGATAAATTGTGAGTTGGTGAGAAGACAGAGATTGATCATCAAGTATAAATTTATTTCCAGAGAGAATACGGCCAAAGTAATCATCCATGATGTACTTTATACCTGGGCTAACTAGGGTGACTTCCAGTGTAGATCTGTATAATATAAACCTCCTGAGGAAAATTAAGACAATTTTTCTAGTCGGACTCTATTAAATAAATTCTTGTTTAAATGGTCTTCGACTTTCTTTCTTAAAAGAGTGTATATTTCTGTTTAAGTAGAATGTTTGAAAAATACATCTGTAAAGCTTTCTCTAAAAACAAAATCTATCAGGGCCCAAGGCTTATTTTACAATCTTCAAGAAGCAGCTTTTTTCCTTTTCTCTTAGCACAGTGGTGAAAGAGCACAGATGCTGGTGTCAGACTGCCCTGGTTCAAATCCCCGTCCTGCCGCTTAATATGTGTGTGACCTTGAACGAACGTGGTGGTCTCTCTGAGCTCAGTGTCATTATCTGTAAAGCGTGTGTCATAATAATACTACTTATCTCTGAGTTGTTTTAGAAATTAAATGCGTTAATATGAAGACGCTTATAATAGAACCAGTTATATAGTAAATGGATATGAGAGTTAGCTGTTATTCTGCAGAGATGAGGCTCTTGAAGTTCTGCAATAATAGGAGAGGTCTCTAGTGGTTCAGATGCATCCCGCTTCCTTCCTTCTTCAGTAAAGATTTATCCAGCACCTACTTGGTTGGATACACTTACCCTCCTGGGGACAAACGTATTTTTGTGTGAGGATAACCAATTTTGCAATCTTCTTCCTCTCCAACCTATTTGTATTCTTTACCACTACTGAGTGCCCTTAGTAGGGTATGGACTGAATTAATTTTCCTAGTGCCTGTGATAAAATTGCTCAGCACCATTTAGCTTCTCTTTCTCGCCCACAACTGTGAATTTGTGAAATGGCAAACTTGGATTAGACATGTAATCCCTGAATAAGGAGGAAAGAAAATCCAAGACCACTACATTTCTCACTCCACAATTTTATCCTCTTTGATCCTATTACCCAAACTAAATTCTAAAACACAGAAATTAAAATATTTTAAAAGAAATCAGAAAAATTCACATGCACTGGTTTATTTTTTCATGTGGCCTTCCCGCAAAGTTGATTTACTGTGAAGACAATCGGTTTTAAGCTTCAGTGCCCCTCACTGGCATCAGCTCTTTTCGAGGTGCTGGGAGAAGCCCCAGCCTTGCAGAGCTTGGCTGTTGTCCATTCAAAAAATAGTTAAGATTAGCCCTTGCACGAGAAAATTTGACATTCTCTGAAACCTCACTACTCATTACGAAAGAAATGTGATATTTCCTCATAATTGATAACAATTCTAAAATATTTACTTGACATTACCCATCATGACCATATACACTTGGGTATTTAATATGGAGAGAGAAGATTTCCTATGGGAAAGTCTGATGTGATCCCAAAATTAGTATTACATAATATGAATTTCCTTGAATCTCTGGGAGACTCTAAACGGAGGTATTGGAAGCCACTTTTTAAAATGGTTGCACCCTCTACACAGTCCCATGAATGCAGAGAGATGCTGAACACTAAGGATCTTAGAGCGCACATGTACAGTGCCTCACCCAGGGCTTGCAGACAGAAAGAGTGAAATAGATTTCATCTTTGATGAATATTGACGTCTAAATACATACAAATATAAAAACACCAAAGATTTACAGAGCGTTGTGTGCTAGGCGCTGTTCTCAGTCTTTCATGTATATTACTGTATTTTTATTCCCACTGACAGAAGAGAAAACTAAGGGAAAAAGAAGTTTAGTGTTTTTTCAAAGGCCAGACAGCAAGAAATTAGTGGAACCTAAATCCGGAGCCCATATTTTAATCATATAGGATCCTACTGCTAGGTAACTTACTTTGTATAGTTGGAAAACAAATATGTGAATAATTAAATCTCAGCTTTGTAATTCACTAGCTGTGTGGCTTTGGTCCCCTCTGAGGTCCAGTGTTATTATCTAGAAAATAAACTTTAAAGTGTGCATCAAGCAGGGCTGTCGTGAAGGTTAAATTACAATCTATACTATACTTCACCTCAAATAGATGTTCAGTAAATGCTGTGACTGAATGAATAATTACACAAGTGTTCATGAAAGCACTACAATTCTGACTTATTTCTTTAAATTATTTTAAATTACAGGAACATAATAGACATTTGTTACTGGATATTTTCCTCTATCAACAATTATTGGCCTAGAGAAGAGTGACAACTTCATGGTAATAATGTTTAAGCGTTTTCTGTTAAACAGCACAAAAGAAGAAATGATGTTTGATGACATAAATTGATCTTTTAGCTTTCTTTGTCCTCTTACTACAGAGCTTCTAACTATAAAGCCCCAAAACTTTGTATTAAAACTGCCACATATAGTGTGTTCCTGTGGTTCATTTATCACAATCCGGTTCGCCAAAGAAAAAGGCGTGTTGTTTGCATAAACAGACTCTCCCTGGCCAACCTGTAATTCTCAATCAGTGAACCTTGTTCAACGCCTTCATATAACTTTCCTCAATTTGTAAATATACGCATTTCTTCCTTACTAGTTTATCTTCTGCCTTTCCCTCTATAGTATAAGCAGGACCCTTATTTTTGGTAATCAGTGGTAATTGTTAATGCCTATAATGCAAGTAGATGACTGAGTGAACATGGTTCCAAGAATATGGAAGAATTAAGGCCATACACAACCTGTCATTTGTGAAACATCTACTGAGGAATTACCTTGAGCTGGAGATTTACAACTACTCCCATTGGCGTGTTTACTAGTAAAAGAAGAGCTTCCTTTGATTGATTTGCTTGATTCAAAACCAAGCCCTGAATTTTGACTCAGGTATAGCCTTTGTACCTCCTACCCTCAGAAGACACCTAGTAAATATGTTGTGAAAATATGTATAGCAATCAAAAAGTGCATATGATGAAGAAATATATTATATACATAAAATTTAGCTTAATGTATTAGGGTTACTTGAAACTAAAATTTTAGAAACAAATAATAAGTGGCCTGGTAAATATTAAATGCACCTATTCAGTCACTTTACCATTTTTGTTTTGTTTTTCTAAATTATTTTATACATTAAAAAATTGGTAAGGAAGTTGGGGGCAGGCATCTTTTTTTTTTTTTTAAAGATTGCCGCCTCAGCTAACAACCGTTGCCAATCTTTTTTTTTTATTCTGTTTTATCTCCCCCAACCCCCCGTACATAGTTGTATATCTTAGTTGTGGGTCCTTCTAGTTGTGGCATGTGGGACACCACCTCAACGTGACCTGATGAGCAGTGCCATGTCCACGCCCAGGATCCGAACCCTGGGTTGCCACAGCGGAGCGCACGAACTTAACCACTCGGCCATGGGGCCGGCCCCAGGAATCTTCTTTAAATAGATTTTTTTTTCCATTTGCTTCTAAAATAAGTTACATGCATCATTTATAAGCGAAAACAGCTGATTTGCAGAGTGAGGTTTTGCTGAAATGCCAAAAGAAGAATGTAAATTTACAAACAGCATGTGCAACTCTTCAAATAATACCAAACTGGAATCAAGTTAAACCACAAGAAGGAGGCATGTTCTAGCCTGTTGGAAGCGCTATCAGCCTCATAATCATCTCTGTAGAAGATTCAGTTTTTTACAACAGCCAGCAGCCCAAGGAGTGATCTGAGAAAAGGTCAAAGTATAAAATTAAAAAGATGAAAATGGAAAAGTGGAAATGCAAAAGTATACAGTCTCGACGGCAGAGCGCAAAATCGGCCAGACTGCATCTGAAGTAACAGATTTCAGGAAGCCTAAATGTATCGGATGTAGATATCTTCTAATAATTTAAAGGAGTCTATGTATTTTATTTATCTTCATTCCCAACTTATGTGTAAATGAAGAAACTGAGGTATAACCAATATAAGACCTGTCCAAGGCTTTAAGTCTCCCAAATGAAATGCTTCTTTCATTGTACTATGTTGGAAGTAATGATAGGGTCTTTGATATAAAGAAGATTTAAATATTTTAGCTCACATTAAATTAGGCTATGTAAATACAAAGTACATGGCAAGAAAATGGAAGGCAGAAATACAAATCTACTGAACAGAATTGCCTTGTATCTGTGAAGAGAAGTAAGCATTCTCAATATCTAGCCGAACATAATCTATTGCATACTCTGTTGATGACATTTTGTTTCTAAATAAATTTTTATTAAAATAGTTACTCTTTATTATAAAAGTCATAAGCATTCGTTTAGAAAATACGGAAATACATATTAGCAAAAAGAGGAAAATAAAAATTATCTTCGGTCCCACCAATGAGATAGTCACTCCTAAAAAACATAAGTACCTCCTAACTACCAGATACCATCTTGTCTCCAGTCTCATCTCCCAAGATCTCCTTGACTTTCCACCTGGCATATTGGCCTTCTTGCTATTCCTTGAACGTTTCTAACCATGACCATTTTCATTCCATTACAGTTATGTATGTAAAGATGTAAAAAGACTATCAGTTCTTGGCATACAGTGAAACTCAATACATGAACACTATTAATAGTATTTATTTTATTATTAATTTTTCAAGCAAAATGACCTCTTGATTTTATTTGCATCTCTTTGCTTCTTAGTGCAAACTGTATTTTTCTTCTGATTACTAAGCAAGTCTTTATTGAATTAGTTGATCATGGTTTTTGCCCCTTTACCTATCTGTATATTTGATTTTTTTTAAATTCATTTCCAAGCTTTCTTTATTTAGTAAATATTTTAATTATTTGCCAAATGAATTTCCTTAGAGTAATTTTCCTTTTAATTTTATTGTGGGCATTTAAAAAAATACATAAGCATTTAAAGTGATTTTGTATAGTAAACATTTTTTTATATAACCTTTGCCTTGATCATCACATATTCTTATTCATTCGTTCAAGAAATATCCTGAGCACAGATCGTGAATTAGGTACATGCACTAAATATGTACTAGGTGTTAAAGATACAGCAATGAAATGAAAAGACAAGGATCATACACTCAATGAGTGCCTTTGAGAGAAAGAGGGTGGTAATAAGCAAGTAATTAAATTTTAAAAGTTAAATTGTAAAAAGTACAACGAAGAAAATAAACAAGATTATATGGAGGAGACAGTCACTGGGGGATACAATATTTGAGCCAATAGGTAAGAATAAGAAAAAATCCATTCATGTAGAGGAAAACAACTCTGGATAAAGGTAACAGCAAGTTCAAAGGCGTTTGGGAAGCAAAATGTTAGATGTGATTACAACATGTAAAGCCCAGAGTGACTGGATCATAGTGAGGAAGAAAGAGTTGTGTGAGAAAAAGCTGGAGGTAGGTATTATAGGCTGTTTAAAGAGTTTAGATTTTATTTCAAGCACAATGAGAAGCTGTTAGGCTTGACAGATGGAACATGATAGTTAACATTACTTTTAAGAGTATATGTTTAAAAACTAGGAATATTAGGGTTGGTGTATGTTCAGCCCAACTGAACATTGGTTTATAACATTATATAAATTTCAGATGTACATCACTATATGTCAATTTCTGTGTCGATTGCATCATGTTCACCACCCAAGACTAATTACCATCCGTCGCCACACACAGGTGCCTCCCCTTATTTTCCCTCTGGTAACCACCAGTCTCTGCATCTATGTGTTTGTTTGTTGTTGTTGTTATCTTCTATTTATGAGTGAGATCACATGGCATTTAGCTTTCTCCCTCTGACTTATTTTGCTTAGCATTATGAAGGTCATCTAATTTTTAAAGTTAATTTCACAGAAGATAGATTCATTCATTTATTCCATAAATATTTATTGATCACTAGTAGTTCACTGTTCTAGGCCCTTGGAATGCAACAGTGAAAAAAGCAGACAGAACCCCTATCTTCATGGAATTTACACATTTGGTGCGGGAGACAGATAGTAAGCAAAATGTGAAAGTAAAATATGTAGGACATGAGATGCTGATAAATGTTAATAAGTCTGGGTGGATTATGAGCCTGTTAACTCCTTTGGATAATATTAAAGGAAAATATTTTATTTTTGATGATAAGTTTGGTTTATAACACAGTCATGTGAAAAGATCGAGAGGATAGTAGGAAGAGTGGGTTGGAGATTCAGATAAGAGTAAGGGTAGAGATAAAGCTGTAGAGGCAAGAAACCCTGAAGAGCTCTTGTTGAAGCTATGGGAAAGGACACAAACCTCTAAGACAAAAGAGTAGTGTTTCCAGAAAGGGAAAAAGAGGCCTTACATGAATGCTATCTCTGGACATGAGAGAAATTGGAGAAGGAATAAATTCTTCAGATGTTTGCAAGGGAATCTTTGTCCCTAGGGTGGAGTGAGATTTTAGTTAAGAAATGAACATCTGACATTATTCAGCCTCCAGCCTCCAGCTGTGAAGATTTTACCAATGATTATGAATAGTCATAAACAAATACATGCTGCCTTCAGCAAAACAGTCTTGTGGCTCGTGTGGTGGAGACTGTGTTTTTACATCGCTAAAAATGAAGTGAAACATCCGTGAGGGGAGTAGAATTAATATATGAACAAGTGAAAAAGAAAACAGCTAAAATCAAAAGCCCTTATTTATAGGCTGAAGTTCTTTTTTTTGTTAATAAACTTTATTTTTTAGAGTAGTTTAAGGTTGAAGACTTCAACACTCCTCTATATAAAATAGACAGATCCAGCAGGCAGAAAATCAGTAAGAAGATAGTTGAACTCAACGGTACCACTAATCAACTGGATATATTTGACATCTATAGACTACTTTATCCAACAACAGCAGAATACACAGTCTTCTCAAGGTCACATGGAAAATACACAAAAATAGATCACCATCTGGGCCATAAAAAAATACCTTAACAAATTTAGAACCATAGAGATCATCCAATGTATGCTTTCAGACTACAATGGAATTAAACTAGAAATCAATCAGAAAGAAGCAGGAGGATAACTGGGAAATCTTAAAATAGTTGGAAATTACACAACATACTTCTAAATAAAGTGAGTCAAATTAGAAATACCCAGAGAAGTTTTAAAATATTTCGAACTAAATGAAAATGAAAGTATAATTTAGAATTTGTGAGAGTGGCAAAAACAGTGCTTAAAGGGAAATTTATAGCACTGAATGTATATATTAGAAAAGAAGGAAGATCTAAAATCCATAATCTAAATTTCCACCTTAGGAAACTGAAAAAAAGAAGAGCAAATTAAATCCAAAGTAAGCAAAAGAAAGGAAATAATAAATATTAAAGCAGAAATCAAGGAATTTGAAAATAGGAAATCAATAGAGAAATTCAACGAAACGAAAAGCTGCTTGTTTTAAAAGATCAGCAAAATCGCTGTCTCTAGCTAGGCTAACCAAGAAAAAAGAGAAAAAATGCAAATTACTAATGTTAGAAATAAAAAAGGGAACATTACTACAGATTCTGTGGAAATTAAAAAGATAATAAAGGAATACTATCAACAACTCTCTGACCACAAATTTGATAATCTAGATGAAATAGACCAATTCTTTGAAAGACACATCTGCCAAAAGTCACACAAGAAGAGTTAGACAGTATGAATTGGCCTATATCTACTAAAGAAATTGAATCAATAATTAGTAACCTTCCCAAACAGAAAGCAACAGGTCAGATGGATTGACTAGTAATTTCTACCAAACATTCAAGAAAGAAATCAGACTAATTCTCTACAATCTCTTCCACAAGACAGAAGCAGAGGGAATACTTCCTAAGTCAATCTATGAGGCCAGTATTACCCTAATACCAAACCACACAAAGATATTAAACAAAAAGAAAACTACAAACCAGCATCTCTCATAATTATGGGTGCAAAAATTTGCAACAAAATATTAGCAAATCAAGTCCAACAATGTATAACAAAGTTATACATCACAGCCAAGTGGAATTTATCCCAGATATACAAGGCTAGGACCTAACATAGTAGGTACAAAATCTGTATGAAGAGAACTATAAAACTTTGATGAAAGAAATCAAAGAAGAACTAAATAAACGGAGAAATATTACATGTGCGTGGATAGAAAGACTCATAATTGTCAAGATGTCAGTTTCTCCCAACTTGATCCTTCAATTCAACGCAATCCCAATCAAAATCCAAGCAAGTTATTTTGTGTTTGTAGACAAATTGATTCAAAAGATTATATGAAAAGAGAAAAGATCCAGACTAGCCAGCTCAATGTTGAAAAGAGAAGAACAAAGTCGTAGGACTGACACTACTTGACTTCAAGACTTACTAAGTAGCTATAGTGTGTAAGACAGTGTGTTACTGGCAAAAGAATAGACATTAGACCAACAGATCAGAATACAGAGCCTAAATAAACCCGCATCAATAGAGTCAACTGATCTTTGACAAAGGAACAGTGGCAATACAATGGAGAAAACATGGTCTATTTAACAAATGATGGCGGAACAAATGAACATCCACCTGCAAGAAAAAATAAGAATATAGACACAGACCTAATTTCCTTCACAAAAATTAACTTGAAATAGAGCTAAATGTGAAATGCAAAACTATAGAAAAGAGATATAAGAGAAGATAAAGGAGAAAATCTAGATGACCATTGTTGTGGCAATGACTTTTTAGATACAACACCAATGGCATTATCCATGAAATAAAAAATAATTGCTGCCCTCATAAGCTACAATCTTAAAATACATTTTTGCTATTATTATTTTGAACAAACTGTTAGCTATTAGATCAAGAATAAGAAATATGAAAGTTGTTTTTAACCTTCACTTATTTCCTCTCTAATGCTCTTCCTTTCTTTATGTAAATCTCAATTTCTGACATATTTTCCTTCTCTCTAAAGAACTTCCTTTAATATTTCTTGCAAGGCAGGTACTGGCCACAAGTTTCCTCAATTTTTTTTTGTCTAAGAAATTCATTTTTAGAAAATAATTTCCCAGGGTACAAAGTTCTAGCTTGGTGAATTTTGTTTGTTTGTTTCAACACTTTAAATATTTTATTCCACTCTCTGCTTGATTGCATGATTTCTGAGAAGTAGGATGCAATTCTTATCTTTGTTACTCTAAAGTACTTTTTCTTCTAGGGTCTTTCAAGATCTTTTTCTTTACCTTTTATTTTCTGCAGTTTGAATATGATATGCCTAGGTGTGGTTTTACTGGCACTTTCTTCATGGTGTTCTCTGAGCTTCCTGAATTTGTGGTTTGGTGGCTGAAGTTAATATGGGAAATTCTCAGACAATATTGCTTCAAATATTGCTTCTATTTCTTTCTCTCTTTCTTCTTCTTGTAGTTCTCATCACACATATATTATATCGTTTGCAGTTGTCCTACAGTTCTTGGATATTCTTGGGTTTTTTTCAGTATTTTTTCTCTTTGCTTTTCAATTTTGCTTTTTCTGTTGTTTTTTAAGAATTTATTTTATTCTATTTTTTTAAGATTGGCACGTGAGCTAACAGATGTTAACAATCTTCTTTTGTTTTTCCTTCCCACCAAAACTCCCCAGTGCATAGTTGTATATTCTAGTTGTAGGTCCTTGTGGTTGTGCTATGTGGGACACTGCCTCAAGATGGCTTGATGGGCGGAGGCATGTCTGCACCCAGGATCCAAACCAGTGAAACTCCAGGCCTCAGAAGCACAGTGTGCAAACTTAACCACTCAGTCATGGGGCAGGCCCCTGCTTTTCAATTTTGGAAGTTTCTATTGCAATGGCCTCAAACTCAGAGATTCTTGCCTCAGCAATGTCCAGTCTGCTAATTAGCCCGTCAAAGGCATTCTTCATTTCTGTTACAGTGCTTTTGATCTCTAGTATTTTTTTATTCTTTCTTAGAATTTCCATCCCTCCGCTTATATTACCTATCTCTTCTTGCATATTTTCTACTCTTTCCATTAGCACCCTTAGCATATTAATCATAGTTATTTTAGGTTCATGGTCTGATATTTCCAGCATCTCTGCTATAACTGAGTCTGGTTTGAATGCTTGCTCTGTCTCTTCAAAATGTGTTTTTTTGCCTTTCTCTATGCCTTGTAATTTTGGGTTGAAAGCTGGACATTGTGTGCTGGAAGAAATGTACTCCTATAAATAGGCCTTTCATGATATAGTCTTAAGGCGTTGGGGGAGAGAAAGTGCTCTATAGTTCTATGATTAGGGCTCAGTGCTTTAGCCAGTTTATGCCTCTGAACTGTGAATGTCACAAGTGCCTCTGAGTCCCCCACTCCCACACCTTAGGTGGGACAGATAGCTGGAGGGGGCTGGAGTGGGATAATTTACTTTCTCCCAGGTCAGTTAGGCTCTGATAAAATCCCAACAGTTTAGGCTGTAGTAAAATAGCTTCTCCTGAGTGTAGGCCTTATTAAAAAGAAAAGAATGTTCTGGCATATTTCAAAATGGTTTCTTGTCCTTTTCCCCTGTCAGTCCCTCAAGAGGACTTTTTTTCCCTGATACTCACAGTGAGAACTTGGTAGAGCTTTAGGAAGTAAAAGTCACCAAAATGTGGCGATCCCCTGGAGTTTTAACTCTCAGACTTCCGCACATTGAGTACCCAGCAATTCATCAATTCCCTTCAGGTTTTCTTATCCAAGTACTTGTTTCCATGGAAGTTTCTGCCTGTAGGTTTCTGCTCTGGTAAGTGGTGCTTCTCTGTATGGCCTACATCTCCAATTTTGGGGGCAGTATTTTATCCTATCTCTTCATTTCTCTGAGGGATCTAAGAAGAGCACTGAGTTTTCAGCCTGTTCACTCTTTTATTTGGTGTTAGGATGGAGTGGCAACTTCTTAGCTCCTTACTGCTGGATCAGAAAGTGGAAATCCTAAGCCTGATATTTAATTGGTGAGTGTGTTCTCGCCATGCCCACCTCAGTCCATCCTGTTCACACTCTCCTACACTTTCTTATCCCCTTTTGAGATTCCTAGCTCCAGCACAAGGACTGTGTTCAATCCACTTGACTTGTCTGAGTAGTTATGAAACACAACCACGAGAAATGAAGAAAAAGAAAAATCTATCAGGGAATTAAGTTTTGAGAAAAAGAAAGAAGATCAATTTTTTATAAAACTTAGAAATGGAGATTATTTGGTATTTCTCCCTTGGTTTACTTGACAAGAGCTTTTTTGTAATTTAAAAAAATTTTTATGCTTTTTTTTCTAGCCTCAAAACTTCTATCTTGTGTAGCCAGGAATGAGTACATAACTAGGATTTACTAAAGGACTGGTGTAGAGGTCTTTTATAAGTAGCATTTTTACCCTTCAAGGAACAGACATATTCTGTGGCATAGCTTTGCTAAAATATCTCTTAAGAATAACCCTGATGCAAAATGGCAAAGCTCTTTTTCTAGCTAGCATGCCATGAATGAAAAAGATAAGGGCAATCTCCACTCTCTCTGGGTGAGTCACTACACCAGACGAAGCAGAGGGGAGGGAGCCGGAAAGAGGTTCCTCACCCGAGATGTGGACATGAGCTTCCTTCCATGTCGTAGCGGAAGAACACTGCTAGAGTAGTAAGAAATGTCTCCCAAAAAATTTTAGCTCATGTAGAATTTTGGGTAATAAGACTTTTTATTGTTCATTTTCTTTTAACTCATATGAATGGCTTATCACTTCAATAAGAAATATTTCATTCCTTTTCAGTAAATTCATGGAAGTTATACTAAAATGAACCCTGTACATGTGGACTTGTAAGAACATTATAACATCAGACACAAAATCTACCTGGTGACCTTCACAGCAGCATAGAGAAAAAGAAGTTGATAAAAATTCAAGCAGCAGAAGGGGGCAGTAAAACTCAATAGAATGCTCTGGAAGATTTTTAATATGCTTTCTTATGTGCCCTTCGCAGAAAACTTTCCAATAAATTTCACACTAATAAAAGAAATTTTGTACAACAGATACATATATTTCTCTAAAATATACACAAACACCAAATATATACAAAAGTGTGAGCTTTAATTTTTACGTAATCAAAACCTTATTTTTTATTGTGTGATATACCATGGCTCAATAACGATAGTGCTTTTCCACATAAAGCAGGTTTAGCCATTTTGATTTGGTTTGGGACATTTAATATACCCCCCATGACCAGCATCCTAGAATGTACTATTTGTTCTATCTTGTCAAAATTATTTAACAAATCATATCTAATGATTTTTCCTCAACCCCATATTGGTACTTCTTTTCTAAACTGTGCCCATCCTCAAAGGGTCATCTTTTCCTTGAGCTCTTTTCTGACTGTGTAGGTACAAGGAGCTCTTTCCACTCTATGGTGCTACAAAAGTTACAAATTAAACCAAATAGTTTAACCAAAGGGATGTTTTTCATTGAATTTCCACTATGATGGAGTTCAATTTCTTTAAGTCCCAAGTAGTCTAAATGTGATTATTCTCCATGCCTTGTTTTGTCCTCCCCTTTGAATTCAGTCTCTCTGCATATAGCAGAACACACTTCTATACATAGTAGGTATACAACTAAGATCTGATGAGGAGGATGATGTGGATGATCACTTCAAAATGCATTCAGGATTACAGCATAAAATTTTAGTACACTATCAGAGTCAGAATATGGATACTCTCATGGCATCTAACCAAGCTCGAATTAGTAGTCCTAAATATCAGTGTAAAATTTGAGTAGATACAACCTCCTCATTTAAAATGAAACAGAAAATTGGAAATATTAAACGGAATAATTTTTTTTAAAAATCTATGCTCTTAGTTGAAATTTCATGTAAGACAATACCATAATGTAAGACAATACCATAAACGGGAGTGTCACAAATGGAATGATTAAACATGACTAGAGGAGGAAAAAGGCTTCCTGGATGAGATGGAATTTTAGTCATTTGTGCCTCATGTGGAATCAGATAATGTGTACATTAAGTAAAATGGTAAAAAAAAAAAAAAAATTCCAAGCGAGCTTCTTTTTTTCTTTAAGACTTCTACAAATTGAAGTATCCGGTATAGTTTTATTTCAGGCTGTATGCTGTCCTTTTCCATTAATGCTAAGAATGGATGCCTTGATTGAACTTTTCAGTCTCCACTTTGCTGCTGCTAATTTATTTATTTATTCTTAGTATTTCACCCTCACACACCCCTCCCGACCACCACCAAAAGATAGATATTAAACAAAAGCAAAGGATGAGGAAATTCAAAATTGTCAAAATCACCCTTCCTTTATATCCATTCCATCCAATTGCTCATCAAACTACGTTCTAAAATGAGAATAGAAAATTAGCCCTAATAAATCCAGACAGTTGGAAAGCACAGGTAATGTACTTTGATCCATTGTCACAATCCACCATTTTAGACAAGGAGCCAAAAAAGACAAAAAAGCAAACTTTAAAAATCTACTTCCTTTTATTTGTATCTCCTGTGAAGCGCTGGCGACCAAAATGGTGGAAATCACACAGAGAAGAAAGAAATGCTTTAAAGCAGATGTTCTGGACGGTGAGCATCTCTGCAGATCCGGGGCGCTTCCGATTCCCCAGTTTATAAGAGGAGAGGAAATGTTACAGTGGTGATTGCTTGAGCTCAAATTAACTATTTACAGGTTAACTGCTTAGGAGGGGTATCCTGGAGAGAAATCTACCTTTTTTTCCTCTCCAAGAAGTAAGGAGGGGGTGGTGGTGTGGAGAACAGTAGTTCTTAAGATTGGCCCTGAGCTAACGTCTGTGCCAGTCTTCTGTATTTTATGTGGGGTGCCGCCGCACGGTGGCTTGACGAGTGGCTCTAGTCGGCACTGGGATCAGAACCTGCAGCGGGCTGCTGAAGCTGAGCGCGCGAACTTCACCTCCACGGCACCCAGCCGGCCCAGAACAGCATTTCTTACGTTAAACACAATTTAGCTATAATGAGAAATTACAGATATGTACACTGACTACAGCTATTATATTTCATTGGGTCAAATAAAAATAATTTTAAAAAGGTATGCACGAATGTATGAGCTGCATATACACTAGGTTAAGTGTTGTCACTAAAATCAAACATGACATCAAACACGTTTGTCCACGACATGGGTAATACATGGCAGCCTTTCGTGGCTTTGCTCGTCCCAGTCTGTCCTGACCGTGACCTCCTCGGCCCCCAGAGACCTAGGGCCCAGACAAGGGGGCGGCGGCGCGAGGGGATTCCCTGCACTCTGCTACCTCCGGCCGCGCCGATTCCCGGAGAGGAAGCAGAGCGGCGCCCCTGCCTCCGCAAGGGGATCTGCCTGGGCACCGGCTCTCGGAAGCCCAGGGTCAGACCGGGAGGAAGGAAAGGAATCTGGCGCCAAGCCGGGCGCCGGAGACAGAGAAACTGGGCTAGGGGAATAGGGAGATGAGCCGGGCTGGGGGCAATCCGCTTTGCACCCACCTTAGAGAAGCCGACCGCAGCTTCTCGGATTGCCGATTTTCTCATTTGCATGAATAAAAGATCCTGCCCCATCCGGGTGGTACGCAATTACGCACTCAAAAGTGAGTGGGGAGAAAAGTTTGAAGGGGGCGGTAAGGAAAGGCGGAAAAAAACAGTCATTCCATCACGTGGGCTTCGTTTTCACGCATAAAAGGAAGGTCCTCTCCGTTAGCTTCCAGTTGTCAAACGACTTGCAGCGAGCGTCAGAGGTCCGCCCAGGCAAGCCACACAGCACCTCCTCCAGCACTGCCTCCCAGCCCGCACCCGGCACCGCCTCGACCCGCCCGCGTCCTGCCAGCCGCCCAGATGCTCGCTCGCGCCCTGCTGCTCTGCGTCGCCCTGGCGCTCGGCCACGCAGGTAGGTACCTGGCACCCTGGACTCCTCGGTTCCGCGCACAGAGGCCGCGTTTCCGCTGTGCTCTCCCAGATTCTCCCGGTACCCTGCACACCCTCCGAATAGAGAGCCGTATGGCTTTGTAAAGAGCTTAGAGTCCAGAAGAACTGGGTGAATATGCCAGCTTTGCCACCAGCTCGGATCATCGTGGGCCAGTTACTTCACCAGTCTGGGTCTCAGTTTTCTCCTCTGCTAAATAGGAATAGTGATACTAATTTGCAGGTTGTCGTTATAATCAGACAGGATCTGATCAATATATGTGAAATGTTTGTGTGTGGTACCTACTGTCATTGACTAGGAGTAATTGTTTTAAATAACCTGGTTGGTACTTTCCTGCCCCAAGAAAGCCCAGATTGTTTTCTAAGATAAGCAAAATATAGTAAAAGTAAGCTGTTTTTACTTTGAAATTTTCCCTAAAGTTTGATTATTGTACTAGATCATCCATTTTAATTTTGAAATTGCTGCTTATTTGAGCTTCTTAAAAATGCTAATTTGAACATCTAAAAACTTACTACGAAAAAGCAACATGATTTCCCTGGTTGATTATTCTGTTACCCTTACTTAGAATAAGAAGTTGGTATTTCTCCGTATAACCATTCTGTGAAGCAGGTTAAAAAAAATTGTTTTCCCATGACTACCTGTTTATTTCTTGCATTTATCATTGTAAAGTTGACTCCTAGTAAGTAAAACACTTAAATGTTTAAATCAAGATTAAGACACTGAAGAATGATGTATTTACTATCCTTACTTTTATTGTAGCAAATCCTTGCTGTTCCAACCCGTGTCAAAACCGAGGCGTATGTATGAGTGTGGGATTTGACCAGTATCAGTGTGACTGCACGCGCACAGGATTCTATGGTGAAAACTGTTCAACACGTAAGTTTGCCCTTGGGGGCCCTCATTTGGAATGGGAATAGACTCAGTTATCATTTTACAGATTCGTGTCTTATAATGGGCCTGGTTAATTTCTCCCTCCTTCTTTTCTCTTGTTGCAGCTGAATTTCTGACAAGGATAAAATTATTCCTGAAACCTACTCCAAACACAGTACACTACATACTTACCCACTTCAAGGGAGTCTGGAACATTGTCAATAGCTTTCCCTTCCTGCGAAATGCAGTTATGAAATACGTGTTAGTATGTAAGTACTAGTCTCTTTCTAAGATTTTCAGCTTCCTCAAAGAAAAATGTACTTTATTATACTGCACATGACTGTACCTATTCAGAAAACGTGTTTCCAACCTTGTCAAAATGACTTTAAATATATCTTTCTAATTTGCCTTTTGTCTTAATGGCCAAAAATATTGACGTTTCGGTTCCAGTTTATGAAGCTCTGTCTCACAGTCAGAACTCTACCTACAATCCTGCCCACTTCTTCCAGCCTTCACTGTTCTTGCCGATTGGTGAAGGAAATGTGGTTCAGTTGTTTTATTGAATGCCCACGGGCCACAGAATTGCACCCATTAAAATAAATGGTTAATTTGGATTTGGGTTGACTAGAAAACAACTTCATATCTAAAGTAAATCAAGATGGCTACACCGTAATGTCTTGCATAAAGTATATATACTTTATCAAAGATGTGTTTTATAAATGAATCATCCTTTCCTCTTTTTTGAATATAAGTGGCAGTTAGACTTCCAAACGTAATTGTTTTAAAATAGAGTATCTTTGTTGGAATGAGATTCAATCTCTGATGCCACTTTGCACATCTTACAATAAGAAATGAGCATTGATTTGCGTTGCATATGGGAGCAAATAAAACATTTTCTTTTCCTTGAAAATTTCAGCCAGATCACATTTGATTGAGAGCCCGCCAACTTACAATGCACAGTATGGCTATAAGAGCTGGGAATCCTTTTCCAACCTCTCGTATTACACCAGAGCTCTTCCTCCTGTGGCTGACGGCTGCCCAACCCCCATGGGTGTGAAAGGTGAGTGAGAGGTGGCAGTTTGAACTGTATTGCAATGGAAGGTGGATTGCTACCTTGAACATTTGACCCTAAGCTATCATTTATTTCTAGTAGAAGTATGGTTTTTTTCCTTTCTTGTGGAGATGTTTTTGCCATAAAAGTGAATGGACATTTTGGTGTAATGTCTGAATATTTTCAAATTCTTTCATTACAACTGAATTACTACTACTTAAAGGAAATAGATAAAATTATCCTCTGAGAAGTTGGTCCCCCATATCTTAGAACTTTCATTCATATTATGATCCTGTTCATAATTGTATTTCTCCTGTCAGTAAAGAATGTGCTATAAATGGACAGTCACTGTCTGCTTCCTTGAATATACAGATGGAATCTTACCTTAGCTTTCTCATTTTTCAGGGAAGAAAGAGCTTCCTGATTCAAAAGAGATTGTGGAAAAATTTCTCCTAAGAAGAAAGTTCATCCCTGACCCCCAGGGCACAAATATGATGTTTGCATTTTTTGCCCAGCACTTCACCCATCAGTTTTTCAAGACAGATCCTAAGCGAGGTCCAGCTTTCACCAAAGGCCTGGGTCACGGGGTAAGACCGAGTTAAATCAGGATCACAGCAAATTATAGTGAAGTGCTAACATTTAATACCGTGTATATATTTGCCATACCAAATAATTCACCCTCCTTTTAAAAAATGTCCTATCTATGGAATCCTTAATGGAGTTTCTATTTTAATTCACTGGTTCAGTAAAAATACACACACACACATGTACACACATATATGCAAATATTATTATTTGTAATTTGGCTTTTATATTTTAGTTTAAAATATCAGCACTGCAAAAAGTTGTCTTTTCAAAACATGTTTGTACCTGATTCTGCTGCTTTAAATATTATAAGGTGAGATTTTTGCAGCATTATCATCTCTTGGATTTCAATGACATAGCTTCAATTTGTCAATAAGAATTTTATATCAGTAATAAATTTTCTGATGCTTTTAAAAGAAATTCCCTGGCATTACAGTGAAGCATATGATATATTTATAAGCTCCATATGAGATACTAACACCTTTAAACACAGGAGACATATATGGGTTTGTAGCTCCGGTAGATAAACAAATTAATGTAGTATTTTGTGGCTATGAAAAAAATGTTTTATTGAAAATGTTTAATTAAAGCAAGCTAAATCATCAAATTATTTAATGATAAGTTATAGACCCTTTATATAAAAACAACTTCAACAGTAACAAATTGAAATTTTTCCGTAATCTTCTAGGTGGATTTAAGTCATATTTATGGTGAAACTTTGGATAGACAGCATAAACTGCGCCTTTTCAAGGACGGAAAAATGAAATATCAGGTTTGTTCCATTTGGATATTAAGAATTAGTTCTGACTCACCACTTACCTATATTTTAAACTTTCTAATGATTAAAATTCATTTCTTAACTCCTTTTGATTAATGTTAACTTGTTGCCGTTATTTTATAGATCATTAATGGCGAGGTGTATCCGCCCACAGTCAAAGACACTCAGGTGGAGATGATCTACCCGCCTCACATTCCTGAGCACCTGCGGTTTGCTGTGGGGCAGGAGGTCTTTGGTCTGGTGCCTGGCCTGATGATGTATGCCACGATTTGGCTGCGGGAACACAACAGAGTGTGTGATGTCCTCAAACAGGAGCATCCAGAATGGGATGATGAACGCTTGTTCCAGACGAGCAGGCTCATACTGATAGGTAAGCAACAAGAGGAAAGAATTGAGATAAAACCCTCTGCCCGAGTGAAAGCTAACTTGTCCCCTTTGCTATGTTTTCAGTAATTCCAAGGAAATGTAAAATCACATGCTCCGTATTCATTCAATCCTCGAGCGTGATTTGTAATATAACTCCCTTTTGTTCTGATAGTAAAAAGGAAAAAACAGAAGTGAAGGAACAGCAAATTAAAATTGCATTTTCAGTTGCTTGAAAGTTTGCGATCAGAAAGAATTAATGCTCTCAATTCTTTATCTTGTGCAAACAGGAGAAACTATCAAGATCGTGATTGAAGACTACGTACAGCACCTGAGCGGCTATCACTTCAAACTGAAGTTTGACCCAGAGCTGCTTTTCAACCAACAGTTCCAATACCAAAACCGCATTGCCGCTGAGTTCAACACGCTCTATCACTGGCATCCCCTTCTGCCTGACACCTTTCAAATCGATGACCAGGAGTACAACTTTCAACAGTTTCTCTACAACAACTCTATCTTACTGGAACATGGACTCACCCAGTTTGTTGAATCTTTCAGCAGGCAAATTGCTGGCAGGGTACGCATTATTATTGAAAAACAAAACAAAGGATTAGTCAGTAGCTAGAATTTCTTCTTAAACTTAATAAAAGAAGAATTCATTGTTTTGCTAGTAAGATTCTTTTCTTAAAATAAGAAGCCTAACATTTTTTGAAAAGTCTAAACTTTTAGTCTACAATTATCAGATAGCAATATGTAGTCATACCTTAAAAATGGATATTTTTCAAAACTTTCTATAATCTTAGAGATTGTAGAAATGAATATTTCAAACTTGAATAGTTTAGGTCTCAGCTGGGAGCATTCATCTTACCTGCTTTGTACCCAAGGAATGCTTTTAAGATAGAAATCATAAATATGCCTACAGATCTTGTTCTACAGTTTAATTCATTGTCCACAGGTGGCTGGTGGTAGGAATGTTCCAGCTGCAGCACAGAAAATAGCAAAGGCCTCAATCGACCAGAGCAGAGAGATGAAGTACCAGTCTCTGAATGAGTACCGCAAACGCTTTCGGCTGACGCCCTATAAATCATTTGAAGAACTTACAGGTGAGAAACAGTTTCTAAACTTCTTAAAAGAGTCAGAGGTCAAACGGAAACAACAGAGAAGTTGAAAGCAAATTGAGCAAAGAGTTAAAACTGTTGTTTTATTGTGTAATGTTTTACATTGGTTGTATCTCTGTCTCTGTCACCTTCCCAGGAGAGAAGGAAATGGCTGCGGAGTTAGAAGCACTCTATGGTGACATTGATGCCATGGAGCTGTATCCTGCCCTTCTGGTGGAAAAGCCTCGCCCAGATGCCATCTTCGGGGAGACCATGGTAGAACTTGGGGCACCATTCTCCTTGAAAGGACTTTTGGGTAATCCTATCTGTTCTCCTGACTACTGGAAACCCAGCACTTTTGGTGGAGAAGTAGGTTTTAAAATCATCAACACTGCCTCAATTCAGTCTCTCATCTGCAATAACGTGAAGGGCTGTCCTTTTACTGCCTTCAGTGTTCAGGACCCGCAGCTCAGCAAAGCAGTCACCATTAATGCCAGCGCTTCCCACTCTGGACTAGATGACGTGAATCCCACAGTACTGCTCAAAGAACGTTCAACTGAACTGTAGAAATCTATGGATCATATTTATTTATTTATATGAACTATTTCTTTTAACTTAATTATTTAATATTTATATTGAACTCCTCAGGTTACTTAACATCTTCTGTTAAGGAGAAAGGAGGCATGCTTGTGAAGATTTTTTGTGTCACTATTTTAAAGGTGTCTTTTCTGCAAGGGGGAAACAGTTTTCATTCCTTTTTATAAACCAGTGGGAAGTGAGTTTGAAATGTTTTTACTTGAATTTCAATTTACGTTATGTATAATAAGAACAAAAGCAAAGATGTTGGAACATTTAAATACTGTTACAAGATAGCAAAATGCTGCAAGTTTCTTTTGACACTATTGATACTTCCAAGTGTATCTTCATGATGCATTAGAAGCAACTACCTGCGCACTGTTCCTTTCATTTCTCTTAGCCATTTTGCTAAGAGAAACTCTCTTCTGATCAGTTTACTTCTTTTATTTTGTTTTCTTGCTTTTAAGATCTGAATTTGTCTTTCTTTGGACTCTCTGTCTATATTTTCTTATCTGAACTTTTGCAAGTTTTCAGGAAAACCTCAGCTCAGGACTACTATTTGACTCCTCTTAAGAGGAATAAAAGAAAAATTTTTAAAAACCCATAAAAATGACTTTACAGGGGCCAGCCCAGTGGGGTAGTGGTTAAGTTCACAGGCTACACTTCAGTGGCATGGGGTTCGTAGGTTCAGATCCCAGGCTCAGACCTACACACCACTCATCAAGCCATGCTGTGGTGACATCCCACATACAAAATACAGGATGATGGGCACAGATATTAGCTCAGTGACAATCTTCTTCAAGCAAAAAGAGGAAAATTGGCAACTGATGCTGGCACAGGGCCAGTCTTCCTCACCAAAAAAAAGGCCTTTACAAAATGGTATGCATTCATTTTTCATGAAAAGCAGAGAGCTTTATTTATAATTAATTTGAACTATGTGTAACAGAAGAAGCCCACAAAGAGGCTAATGCCTTTGAAAGAACCATGGGGGGTTCTTGACAGGAAGAAACTTATCTTCCTGTTCTAATGAATTTAAAAACAAAACCAAACAACTCCTGAATAGTCCCCAGGAAGATGATGCTTCTTCTTTTCCACATCTCATTGTCAGCTGACATTTTCTGGTACTGTGTATTACTTAATTTATTGAATATTATTATTTATGTTTCATTAGGACATTATTGTTATAAACTGGTTTTAAGCCTGCAATCATTGATTTTTTTTGTTATATCAGAATCAATATATCTTTGGAATTACCTCTTTGAATTATTATGTAAACTACAAAAGACATTATTAGATTAAGATTTGTAGGGGCCAGCCCAGCGTCCCACATACAAAATAGAGGAAGATTGGCACAGATGTTACCTCAGCAACAAGCTTCCTCAAGCAAAAAGAGGAAGATTGACAGTAGAGTTAACTCAGGGCCAATCGTCCTCACAAAAAAAAAAAAAAAAAAAACCTATAAAGAAATTTTCAGGAACCAACTCCAGTATACTGAGACATATACAAGGTTGGAATTTATGTTTTTAAGATTTACCTATACACCAGCCCACAGAGAACATTGCATCTCATTAGCTTAGATGTACCATGCAACAGACATTTTATACATTTTGAAGGACCTATGGCTGCTTCATTAATTCATTCAACCATGACTTATTGAGGAGATGTTCTGTGCAAAGCACTGTGGGTTTTAATATTTTTAAATCAAGCACTGATTACACATAACATCAATATTTTTGTAAATAATTGAAAAAGCATGTCTCTTAGGGAGAGGGAGGAAATTAAATTTTATTAAAGAGAAATAACTCAGGGGAATTTTTCTTTAAGATTTTATTTTTAAAAAGTTTATGGTTAGGAAAGAAATAGTCAATATTAGAGGGACTTGGATAAAAATTAACTTCACTGATTTTAAAAAGACAAAACTGATTTGTTGTTAACATCAACCTGCTGATTAAACCTGGGAATCTGAAATGTATATGTGAATGTTTTGGTGCCTCAGATAAATGTATATTTAAATTAACTTATATGAAATATAAGTGCTGAAGCAAATGTTTGTTTATTTTTATATTATTTAAGAATCAAAAAATCTCTTCTAAAATAAATTTTGACTGTTTCTATATATCTTTGTCGTGTAACATATGATTTCTCTAAAGCATTATACTTAAAATAAACCATTGTCTTGTAGCCGCCTATCTAGTCCAAGTTAGACTGGCCCTTAATGAAATGGTTCTGCCCTCAGTCATACAGAGGCTTCCTGGAGTCACTATTTATAATCTCTTATTCACTGCAACACTGTATTAGAGAGCATGTGCTTTGTGCTATAGGAGATAGCAACAAACTTGTTTTCATTGCCTAATCTATAAGAAGGGAAAAAAGCAAATACACGAATGGCAAAGAATAAGACAAGAGTTACTAAGAAAGTACAAAATTAAAAAGGAAGATCAAAGAGGGAGAGACTATACTCAGTTGGGCAAATCTTTGAGACTGGTTCTTTGGCTTCTGTTGTACCCCTACTCTTGGCATCAAGGACCACATATTTAACATCCTGCCTGGCCTCTCTATTCCTCCGCCTTCTCCATTCCAGCGACGCCTTCTTCCACCGTATTTCCCATGATCATACATACCTGGATCTCATCATCATTAATTACTGTACCATTCCCAAAATCTTGATTTCAAGCATACTCTTGTATCACAAACACTGCCAGCTCACCTGTGTTAGTACTCACAGTCTTATCATCTCATTCTCCAGTTTCACCGAGCCTGCTGATCCGTGGACCTCATCACCTCACTATATCACCCCATTATCTGCTCATTTCCTTCCTTCTACATCTAGCTCAGATTCCATTGCCCATCATTATAATCGCTCCCTCACTCTGCCTACTCCCGCCACCATTACTAAATTGCCACAATTTAATCAATTTCAGCCATCCTCCTAGTCCACGTATTTGAATTCTCAGTAGCATTCAACACAAATGTCTATAGCTTCTTCACTGAAAGACTTTCATTTTCTTGGCTTCATGATTTTATACCCTTCTGGTCCTTCTCTACCTTCACAGAGTGCTACTACTCAGATTTTTTTTTTTAAAGTTCTTCATCCTCTACTGTATCTACGAATTGAAGTGTCTTTATCCCTCTCTCTTCTTTGTCTGCATTCTTCCAGATTAATCCCATCCAAGCTCTTAAACTGAAATATGAAGTAATCACTCCCAAATTTATGTCTCCAGAACCAACCTCTCATTGTCACTTGACAAGTTCTCCACTCAGACACATAAATATAATGGCTGATTTTACATTTATGTCATTTTAGCACCATATAGCCAAAATAATCATCATCCACAGTTAAGGACACCACCACGCCCTAGCTCTAAGCAAAAAACCCTCTTTCCTTCATACCCATCACCAATCCAGCAGCAATCCTATTGACTATATCCCACAAACAAATCCTAAATCTGTCACCTTTTCTCTAACTCCACTGCTTTCAATTTAGTTGATGCAAGAATCTCTCAGTTGGTTTTCTCTCTTCTATTCTCCAAACCATTCTCCTTATAGCAAAGAGAGCAGCCATTTTCAAACATAAGTCAGATCATGCCCCTCCCCTGTTTGAAATCTTCTGGGGGTAACAATTACACAATGGGTAAATCTAAACTCCTTATTATACAATGGGTAAATCTAAACTCCTTATCTTGTCCTATCCCAGTGATCTGTCCCCTGTCCATCTATCTGATCTCAGCTACCATAATTCTACGTCCTCGTTCACTGTGCTCTAGCCACAGTGGCTCTCTTCTGGTTTGCCCACTTGCAGTGCTTCTCAAGCTGTTGCCCTATCTAGACTTCCACATGGCTGAATCCTTTACAACATTCAAGTTTTAGCTCAAATTTTCTCTCTTGGGCTGGCCCTGTAGGCTGGTGGTTAAGTTCAGCATGCTCCACTTCGGCAGCCTCGGTTCAGTTCCCAGGCACAGACCTCCACCACTCCTCAGGGGCCATGCTGTGGTGGTGAATCACATACAAAATAGAGGAATATTGGCACCGATGTTAGCTCAGGGCTAATCTTCCTCAAGCAAAAAGAGGAAGATTGGCAATGTATGTTAGCTCAGGGCAAATTGTCCTCAGCAAAAAAAAAAAAAAAACTCAAAAACAGCTTCTTCAACGACCTAAACTAAAACAACTAATAAAGTTGTTTCATTTTCTTTATATCATTTATTTCTTCTGATATTATCTTGATTTGTAAGTTTATCTATGTATTATTTGTGTCCCCTCTCTAGAATTTCATGTCTATGAAAGCAAGGACCACGTTTGTACGGTTCACTGCCATCAGAAGAGTATCTGACACATAAAAGGCATTAAAAAATATTCAAGAAATGAATAAGAATAGGCTTCAAGAAAGACGTAGAATATGTGGTGATTCTTGAAGAAAGAGTAAGATCTTAGAAAGCAGAGATAGCCACTCTGGAAAATAGTTTGGCAATTTCTTCTAAAACTAAAAATTCACTTACCATATATATTAGTTTTCTATTGATGCTATAACAAATTACCACAAACTTACTGGCTTAAAACAACAGATTTATGATCCTCAGTTCTGGAGGTCAGAAGTAATACACAGGTCTTTAAGAATTAAAATCAAGGTCGCAGCAGGGCTGGTTTCTTCTGGAACCTTTGGGGGAGAATCTGTCTCCTGCCTCTTCCAGCTCCTACAGGCCTCCTGCACTCCTTGGCTCGTGGGCCCTTTCTCTATCTTCAGAGCCAGCAGGATAGCATCTTCTCATACCTCAGACTCTCACTCTCTTGTCTCCCTTCCATAAGGGCCCTTTTGATTACTTTGGGCTGTAAAGACAATCCAGGAAAATCTCCCTTCCTCAACATTCTTATTTTTTTTTACTTACAAAAGTCCCTTTTGCCGTGTAAGGCAACAAAAAACTAGTGATACCTGCAACAACTTGGATGGAACTCAAGGGAATTGTGCTGAGTGGGGAAAAAAAAGCCAATCTTAAAAACTTGCCTACTCTATGATTCTATTTATATAACATTTTTGAGATAACAAAATGATAGGGATGGAGAACAGATTTGTGGTTCCCAGATTAGGGATTAGGGGTGGAGGGTAGCTATAGTTATAAAGGGGTAGCATGAGGGAAGCTTGGGCTGACTGAATATTTTTATATCTTAATTGAGGTGGTAGTTACACAAAGTTACATAGGTAACATGATTGCATAGAACTATAGACTCATACATACACACACACACATATAAGAATGCATATATATATGGTGAAGCCTGAATAAGCTCTGTGGATGATACCAAGATCAATTTCCTGGTTTTGATGTTACACTATAAATTATACAAGATGTCAACATTGGGAGAGGTGTGTGAAGGTTGCTTGGTACCTCCTTTTCCATTTCTTTGCAACTTCTTGTGAATTCATAGTTGTTTCAAAATAAAAAATATTTTTAAAAAGGAAGAGATGCAATGCCATTCTTGATGGAGAGACTAGGTTAACAGGCCATTTTTGTACCATGTGATTTCCTTAAACCTCATCCAAATTGCCACAGTAGATTGTCCTAGAGTGGGCACCGAACCTAAGCTGGGAAAATAAAATTCTCTCTCCAAGGAATTTGGATTTAGCCTGGAAATTCCAGTTCAGTCTGACAATTGTACAGGTGACAGTGGTGTCAATGCAATCTAATAGGTAAACCAAAAAGGTCTTTTCAATAAATGATATGGGTACAACTGAACATCCACATAAAAAGAAAATGTCAATTATAGCTTATAAAATACATTATAATAATAGTATGTATTATTTGTTCTATTTTTCTGAAGAACTGTGACTAATACATCAACAGTACCAAATGCTAGCAAAGATTAGAATAAATGGAACTCTCCACATTGCTGATGGGAGTGTAAAATGTTGTAACTACTCTGGAAACCAATCTGGAAGTTTTACATAAAGTTAAACACAAATGTACCCTATAATCCAGCAGTTCCACTTGCGGCTATTTACCTAAGAGAAATGAATATAGGCGTACAACAAAGACTGACACAAGAATGTCCATAGCCACTTTATTCATAATGCCAAAAAAACTGAAAACAACTCAAAATTCCTCCAACAAGAGAAGGGATAAATAAATGGTGGTATCTCCATATAGTGGAATACTACTCAACTGTAAAAAATAATGAACTACTGATAAATTCAATAACTTGGATGGATCTCAAAAAACATTATGTAGAGGAAAAAAACAGGCATAAAAGAATATATTCTGTGCAATGCCTGTTATATAAAGTTCTAAAAGATACAAAACTATAAGGAAATCATGGTTGGGGGAAGAAGAAATGGCAAGGATGACCTGGGAAGGTACATAAGAAACTTTCTGCAGTCGTGAAATAATTTTTTATCTCTATAGTGGTATGAGTGACATGGGTATACCTACTTTAAAAAATCATTGCAATGTACACATAACTGGGTGAATTTTGCTGTATGTAAATTAAACCTCAATAAAACATGAAAAAACTCTGGGAATAAATAGGCAGTTCCCAGCAATGCTTTTTCGATCTACATTTATTTTCTACATATATATGCTATCTATTATACTAATCATTTTACTGTAGGTACTGTTTCCTTTAGTCTGTATCACAGTCTCATGGAGAAGATAGTATTATGATTATTTTACTAATGTGGAAACTGGGCAGTAGACCCACTGAGTAACTTACCCAAGGTCCCACGGAGCTCAAATCTGTCTAATTCCAAAACTCTTTCAACCACAATGCACAGCATGGACAAAACTGATCCTTTATGAATATTTTTTTGGTTATATAAATATTTCCCTGGCTAAAAAAAAAAATCAAGTTTTCTTGATTTCTTCAACTTCAATTTCTTGCATTCTTCAACTTCTTGATGGATATTACAATTACATAACTGTATAATTTTACTAAAGATAATTGAATAAAGGGATGGCATGACTTCCTTTTGTCACTGGCTACATTGCTTTAAAATTTTGTCTAACAAGAGAATCACCAACACTTAAACCACTTCCTTTTATTTTGCCCTTAGAGATATGAAGAAATGGCTAACAAGGAATGTCAGTGAAATACAAGTCTCATGTATTTGAGTGCAGCTATTATCACATCTTTCAGTTTTCTTCTTCTCAGGAGAAATAATGATACACCTTTTCTCTTTTCTTTTTTCTTTTTCTTTTTGAGGTTCCATTATGTAAATGTGACTGCTTTGTATCCACTTAACTTCCTTAACACAGTTTAACAAATGAACAAATTAAAACACACACACACACACACACACACATAATTATGTTGTCAGTATTTGCCTTCTTCCAAAAGGATCAGCTCTATAACTCAAAGTGGGGTGCTACAAAATTTCTCTAAACCTCCTCCTAAAAACATCTGTACTTTATGTTTCTTGGATATACTACACACTCAATATCCATTTGGGGTTGGATTTGTTGATTTCCAGCTTATATAGACTATTTTTTTTATGTGAAAGAGAACTCCCAGTCACTCTATGCGGATAGAGGGTTTACCAGGTTAGAACTGTAGTATCAGGTGGAATGCTTATGGGCCATTCTAGTCTTTAGAAATGGAAATGTTCCTGGCATATCGTAAGCTAAGCCAATGCCGTAGAGAGATTTAAATACACATCACTTATGTGAAAACAACTTATTTAGTAATCATAACAATTAAGAACTGAGTGAATAAGGAAAATTCAAAGCAACTTATTGCAAAGTTAAAACAATTGTTATAAAGTTTGTGTGCTAAAGCTCATGTACCTTATTCACGAGAAAGCATTTCAGGACCTGAGTAGAGGACTTGCTGATAGCCTGGTCATTAGGAATATGGAAAAAATGGAAAGGTAAATAAACACACACCCCAGAATTAAAATCTAGAGTGATACGTGGCAATTACATATTTCATAATATTTGAATAATCAATTTAGTAGTCAAGAAACTTACCTATCATTTTCAAAACTGAACCCCTGATGTTCCCTCACTTTCCTTCATTCCATATATATGTAGATACAGATGTAGACAGATATCTTTGACATGTGCTATAACTTGTTTAATAGTTATATTTTAACAACTTAATCTCACAGACTTAGGAAACTCAGACCTACTTTTTCCCTATAGTTTTCAACAAAGCTGAGGTTTGAAAAAAGAGTTAAAATCGCAGTTGTCCCCCAAGCCCACCTTCAATTCCAATGCACCGTGAAGGACTCAAGCTTTGGCAAGCTTAGCTGCAGTCTGGCTATGAAGCGGAAGCGAGTGCTTTAAGAAAAACAGTAAACACTTTAGTAAATCACTCTGTTTTTTAATCCAGATAACAAGCACTTCTTTTGAGGAGCCTCATGAAACACACTTGGCATTCCAAAGTGATCAGCTTGCCCTCCCTATAATAATCAATTTCAATGCCTTAAATTAAGTAGAATTTACCTCAGCATTCTACGTAAATTTTCTCAGAAAAATAATTGGCCAAATTGCCCGTGAGCTCAAACCATGGAAAGGACTTCAGAGAGTAGACTGCTACTTGATAAAAAAAAAAAAAATAAAGAACACAGGAACAGTTATCTTCAGTTTGCTTCCCAATTTCTTTCCTAGATGACTCATCGCTGAACCCAATGGAAGGAAGCTTAGGATCTGGGCGGGTCTCATACCTCAGCCTCTCGTGCTTCAGTTTCTCCGGCCTCTATGTCTTCATGCAAGTGCATTCCGTCCAGATAGCATTCACTTGCCCTTTCACGTTCTTAATAGGCGACGTGAAAGCATCATAGCATAACTTTCCCTGGCTATTACTCAATATCTGTTGACGATGACAACATTTCACCAAACACAGGGTGGGGTATACCTCACATGCTCTTGAAGGAGTGTTTTCCACTTACAGAGCACTCTGAAAAAAGCAAAGGCCAATGGGTAAACAATCTTTCTTCTTAAGCAAAAGATAGTTGGAGATGATGCAAAGGACAAGAATGTTCCTTTTACCCACACCCTGAAACTACTATTTAAAATGTTAATTTTCTGTGACATTATCATGATATACTCTATTTGAATTATCACTATTAAGAAACATAAACATTGGGTTATCTGAAATTCTGTTTAAGGTGGAAGATGCCTGCTTTAAAGAGAGAGAGAGAGAGAGAGAGAGAGAGGAGCCTTTGAATGTTAGAAACAGTATCATTGTGTTAAAGCTCCAACTTCGGGGAGTTTGACACCAAATAGATTGATACAGCTTCCCCTTATCTCATATTAAATATCTTTATTAATTTAAAAGGTGATATGTATCATAAATATTCTTAACAAAGTGAATTCATATACATAAGTTAATTTAGAACATGACTTCTATTTTATGTTTAGAAATGTATAGCATCACTGGAAATAGCTAGAGATATCCCTGGGAATTATAAAACAATTGTGAATTTCTAGGCTAAATTACTTAATTCAAATCTTACAAGTCAAGCACATGACTTTCCACTTTCCCGATGAGAATAGCACCACAGAGGACTGGTTAGATGCTCGCAGCGAGGGCATGAGATGTAGAGTTGGACAAATCAGGGCTCTGCCAGTTTCTAGCAGTGGTTAGTAACAGCCCCAAATTCCTCACCTTTAAAGGGTAAAATGGGAATGGTAATGACTACCGTATTTCTAACTCGGCATTGACATACAATTTAAGGTAGCTATTTTTATTTTTCTTAAGATAAGCCCTGAGCTACCATCTGTTGCCAATCTTTTTTTTTTCTTCTTCTTCTCCCCAAGCCCCCAGTACATAGTTCTATGTTCTCATTTTAGGTCCTTCTAGTTCTGCTATGCAGGACGGTGCCTCAACATGGCTTGATGAGCAGTGCTAGGTCTGCACCCAGGATCTGAACCAGGGAAACCCTGGGCCGCCAAAGTGGAACACGCGAACTTAACCACTTGGCCACGGGGCCGGCTCCTGTTTTTATTTTTCTATTTAAAAATATAACTCAAAGCAAATGACTTTCCTATTTTTTAATTTCTCCAATCATATAAGAGTGTTGATAATAATATTGCATTGAGAAAATAAATTAGAGAAAGTGGAAATAATCTTAGGCTCTAATATTGGCTTTCTGTGCCATTGAGAACTAGGAATCGCTCTGGGGTTCCCTTTTAGTTATACTATGAGAAGTTTTAGAGAAGGCTACACAATTCCTCATATCTAACTCACAAATTAACTGAATATCTACATATCCCATGGAAACTTAATATAGTTCTTTGCTTCCCACTCGGTTTAATGGGTATCAAGAAAGATCCACCCGTCATACTTTTATAGGAAACATTACCCAGAGTGGTTTTTAACTTGGTGGTTGTGGTAGACAGAATCATGCCTCCCTTGGCAAAGTTGTCCAAGACCTAATGCCTGGAATTTGTCATATGTTACATAACAAAGAGGAATAAATGTCTCAGATGGAATTGTTTGCTAGTCATCTGACCTTAAAATAAAGAGATTATCCTGGATTACCCAATGTAATTGTCAAAGTCCTTAAATGTGAAAGAGGGAGGCAGAAGAGTCAGTGTCAGTAATGCAAAGTGAGAAAGACTTGACCAGCCTTTACTGGTTTTGAAGATGGAAGGGGGCTAAGGATCCAGGAGTGAGGGAAGCCTCTAGGAGCTGGAAAAGGCAAGAAAACTTAGTCTCCCCTAGAGCCTCCAGAAGGTCATGCACACCTTATTCTAGCCCAACATGACCCATTTAGGACTTCTGAACTACAGATCTGTAAGATAACAAATTTGTGTTGTTAAAACCATTAAGTTGGAGGTAAGCTCTTACAGCAGCAATAGGAAACTGATACAGTAGTTAACAAGGACAAGAGACAAATAGATTGGGAGTGGTGGGACCCACCTCCTATAGTGGGAAGTACATATAAATTACTCATCGTCGATGTATACAACAAATTGCATACTGCATTTTGAGCTCAGTCTCCTTCTACTACATACTTACCTTATGGTCCTTTTTGGACCTGCTTCTGGCATCCCACATGGACTGGCAGAGCGTGTGCTTCCTGCTTCAAGGCCCTTATTACTTATTTGCTCTGGTCTTATTTTATGCATTTGTTTTAAGTGCAGTCTTTAAGCTCCTACAGTCATCATTGTATTTCTTCAGAGATTTTCCTTTTTTTAAACATTCTCTGCAAATACTGGCTGTAGAGTTAGTTGATTAACTATCTTTCTTGCTTGTATGCTCCCTCTCTGCAGTATCTCTGTTGGAATCAACTCTAGTCTATTGTGTGTGGATGGGAGGGAGACTTTAAAGAACAAAAGTGTAATTCTCTTCTTGGAATTAAGATTGAAAATGAAAGTCCCCACTTGTCCACTTGCAAAATAAGTGCAACGCCACTAAACTTCCCCCTTTCTCCAACACAAGTTCAGCTAAGAATGAGGAAAAAACTCGTTAGCTACTCCATGCCCAATGTCCTACAGCTTTAATAAGATCCAGGAGGACGAGGCAAGTTAAATTGGGGATTATCACAGCATGGTGAAATGAAAAGCATAGTTTTTAGAGTCAGAGAAACTTGAATGCTCAAAAAATTTACTTCTCTACAACTTCTTATTATTCTCCCTTTCATTAAGTCTTTATTACAGAATTGTGGCATTCATTTTCTAGTCTTAGCATGAAGCTCAGTACTGGGAACAACCAAAATACTCCTTTCTGTTTCTGATTGAGTGGATACGCCACATCCAGCATCAAAAGAGACTCTCGAATGAGAAGGCTAACTCACTCTGGTAGGATACAGAAAATCACTGCTTGGTGGATGGACTCTTGCTGTCATAGACTATTTAGAATCTGAGAAAAGCTATACACATAAAACAAAAAATGACAGCACAAAAATTGTCACAAAACTTCGGATAGTCTTTTAAGCCCTTGAACATGATCCAAATTAGGAAGCTAGGGCAGTGGGTTCTCCTGCAGTAAAAGGGAATCAGTAACAATTTGGGAAAGACATAAGGGAAGTATTCACAGAGAGAGGGGAGCGATGTCACAGGAAGAGCTTCCAACTGAGAATCAAGTAACTCAGAGATCCAGGTTTGCCACGAATTTACTAAGTTACTTAGAAGGTTGTTGTAGAAAACATCAGAGGAATGGTGACTCTTAATGATCTTTAGGCCTCTTTTAATCTTGACTTTCTACCCTTCTCTCTGGATCTTTCTCTACTTCATGAAGTGAGGGTGTTGGTGCTACGGATTGCACGTTCGCGTCCTCCCCAAATCCCTATGTTGAAGTTCTAACTCCCACTGAGGCTGTGTTTGAAGACAGAGCCTCTAAGGAGGTCAGTAAGGTTAGACGAGGTCGTAAAGGTGGAGTCCTAACCCGATAGGATTAGTGCCCTTATAAAAAGAGACACTAGGTGGTATATACAAACAATGGACTATTATTCGGCACTAAAAAGAAGTGAACTATCAATCCATGAAAAGTCATGAAGGACCCTTAAATGCATATTACTAAGTGAGAAGGTGGCCTTCTACAAGCCAGAAAGAGAGCCTTCATCATAAACTGAAGTTGCCAGCACCTTGATCTTGGACTTCTCAACCTCCAGAACTGTGAGAAATAAACTTCTGTTGTTTAAACCACCCAGTCTGTGGCGGCCCAAGCTGATCAATACAGGTGGATAATCCCTAAGATTCTAGTATCATTTCTATTTCTATAATGTCATGAATTGCTAATGAGTTCAATTTTGGGAGCCCATTACAAGAAACAACTATGGATGGGCATCTTTTGCATCCTTTGTAAAATGATTCCTTGGGGCAGCACATATTAGACTGTCTACGTTTCGTAGACTTTACCATCTCTTGATGTACTTTTACCAATGAGAAAAAAATATGTGCACTAGCTTGATTAAAGATGATCATTTAAGGGAGAAGGAAGAATCGTTTAAAATGCCTTTCAATGTACTGCTATAAGACAGTGTTCTGAATATAGCAATGTGAATCACTGTAACTCCTTGGCATTTGTGACCTGAAAGTTGAAGAGTGGGAGTGTTCTTGTGCCCAAAGTCAAGGCTAGATTAGGACATTCTAATGCCTTAAATTAAGTAAAATATTTGGGGCTTGCCCGGTGGCGTAGTGGTTAATTTCATGTGCCTTGCTTCAGCAGCCTGGGGTTCACAGGTTTGGATCTGGAGCATGGACCTACACAGCGTTCATCAAGCCATGCTGTGGCAGTGTCCCACATACAAAATAGAGGAAGATTGGCACAGATGTTAGTTTAGGGACAATCTTCCTCAAGAAAAAAGGGGAAGATTAGTAACAGATATCAGTTCAGGGACAATCTTCCTCAGCAAAAAAAGAGAAAAAAATAAGTAAAATATGAGAGCCTGAAAAAAAAAGATTATTTTTACAGAAAATGCACTAATAAAATGAACATATCTAACAAACAATCTCTTGAGTGCCTCATCCTCTAGTTACTCTGGTAGATATCTTAAAATTCTTTTTTTCCTTTCTTTTTATTTTTCATTGCATTATGAGATAATATGTCTAAAAACAAAAGATTTTTTAAATTGTAAAATTACTTAAAACACATCCTTGAACCACATCAACAACTCTTGTGTCGTAAAATGGTTTCAACAATTATATTTTCACTTCTCTATATTTTTTTAAATTTTAGGTATGAAACCTTTATTAAAAACTTTCAATCCAACGACAAAATTGTCCAGCTTCCTAAATAAAGCAGTAAGCCTGCAAAATATCTATATGCCTTGGACATTCACTAAATCACTCAAAATAAAACATTTTGTTTGTCTTGCCATAGGGCAAGATATTGATAATTTTGTAATATCTATTTTCTCACATGAAAATAGGAAACATAACTTTCACACAAAAATTATAAAATCATATTCATAAGAATAAGTATAAAAATTATGTCAGATATTCCAGACTCAAGAGTTATAACTGTGCACAAAAATAATTAAGAAAAAATAAAAAAGGACACATGACTTGACTAACGGCAGAAAGCACATCTTAAATTTGTTGGAGAAATTAACAAAATGTTGACTGTGTTATTCATTAATATTCATACATTTAATTTTTGTCGGAAAAATAAGTTGTTTGACTTTGTTTTGCCCCATTTATAAAAGTTTCATTATACTGTGGATGATATATAGATTTACACATGCTTTATGTGAAATTTTTTATACTCTGTATTAATTGATTTAAATTCAGCATGTTCCAAAAGGTAATTTGATGTTGCTTTCAATAATTAGAAATGATGAAATTTTAAAAAAAATAATAAACAAAAACTAAATAATACAAGTCTAAAGAAGAAACCAAAAATAAAAAGAGGAAAGAAAAAAACAAAAATTGAGCTAACTCTACTCTTTGACAGGATTTTTTCCAGATGTTTTCTATTAAGTGGTTTTGAACAACCTAATGTGTGATGGCCTGGGGAACAATTTGACAAAAGACAAAGAGATTGTCAAAGACGGGTGCTGCTTAGAAAAGTTCTGAGTGAAAATCATCCATAAGATATCAAAATATATTTCTGTGAAAGCAATTCTATCCAGAGCTACAGTTGTATGGTCCAGATATATAGATCGAACTTCAAGAATAAACATTTCTAAATTAGGAGCAGGTCAATGCTCTCTCAATTAAATGGGAAAGGGCTCAAACTAGAATGGGATTCTGAATTGTTGTAATAAGATATGGAGTTTCTGTAACATGTAAATCTTTAAAAAGTAAATATGCTTATGGTGCTTGGCAAGAGAAATTAATGGCTTTACTCTCACAAGGCAGCAAGTATCATAACAACAATAAAGTAATCTAAGGTTTTGTGAGTTAAATTTGTATCCTCTCTTTGTTAGTTCAGGTTCTCCAGAGACACAGAGCCAGTAGGAGATATATATACATTTTATATAGACATATATATATAAAATGATGAATTGGCTCCCTTGATTATGGAGGCTGAAAAGTCTCACCATCTGCTGACTCCAACCTGGAGACCCAGGAAAGCCCATGGTGTAATTCCATCCAAGTCCAAAGGCCTGAGAACCAGGGAAACTGATGGTATAATCCTAGCCTGAAGGCTAGAGAAGATGAGACAAGATGTCCCAACTCAAGTAGACAAGCAAGAAGCAAAAGGGGCAAATTCCTCCTCCCTCTGCCTTTTGTTCTATTCAGGCCCTCAAAAGATTGGATGATGCCCACCACAATGGGGAAGACAATCTACTTTACTGAGTCCATCGATGCAAGTGCTAATCTCATCAGAAGACTCCCTCACAGACACACCCAGAAATAATGTTTAATCTGGGCACCCCATGGCCAGTTAAGTTGACATATAAATTTAACTCTCACACTCTGTAACACCCTCAAATTTTGAAGAACCAAGGGTCCTGAAAAGAGATCTGAGTACTGATGATAAAGGCTCTCTTCTAATACCTACCACACTTCATAGAACCTATGATGCTGTTGAGTCAAAGATGTACCATTACTTTATGTACTAAGAAAATGAAAACAATATCAGTTAATTATAGATGCCATCGACCATAAAATACATTCTAGTTTCTATTATGTAAAATGCAAACATAATATGTGCATCTAAGAATCTATAAAATACTGTTAGGAAATTCATACTCATTGTTTGAAATTCACTACCTGCAGAAATCACATCAAGAACAAGAAAGCAAGGGCCTAGAAATCTCATAAAATATGACTAAATATGAAAGAAACCTGCGGTCTAATTGATGCTTCTAAATTACTGAAGAGAATATGTTAACGAAAGGGAAGTTTAGAAAGAGGTGACTGACACACAAAAATGTGTCTGCAGCATTGTTAACACAGTTTTAGGATAAAACAAAACTCTGATTCACTGGGGGATTATATTCCCAGAGCACCAGATTAACATAAGTAAACTCCCCTGCAGCTGTTAATCTATTTTAAGAAACTCAAGTTCGTATTTTATCAAGGAGGAAAATACAGTTACAATATTGAGGGGATACAGCAGACTACTAAGTTTGTAATTTGCAGAAGGTAAAAATTTCTGTTTACAAAAGGATACATGTATCTGTGGATATATGTGAGGGTGTGTGTTACATATGAAAATTAGTCTGCATTTTCATGAATTTAGGGGACTAGAAGTCAGTGGAATTGAAAGAATTCTAGCAGCAAACAGCCTCCATTGGATGTTTTCTTAGCTTAACGCAGTTAATTCAACCTACTCAAACCTTATGCTTCCTGGATCCCATTAGGGAGAATCCTAGTGTCTACAACACATTGAATGAATATTAAAGGACTATGGGGTCAGACAAAGAAATGAACTTCAGGATTGAAGGGAGGCATAGAATGACAGGATTGCGTCTACTGCATGTTCTGAGAGGAAAAAAACAGCCCTAAAATCTGCACTAATTGTGGGCACTGATCACAAACACAGGACCACCCATGGAGAACAAGAACATAACTTTGTTTTCATTATAACTTTGGTGGATTTTTTTAGGGATGAGTATGAATGGTTTAGGTAAAGGGTGGGAGTGGAAATATTTATAAAGGAACATAAATAAAATGAGTTCTTAAGTAACTTCCTCTGAATGAATCTGACTAATCTTGCCAGTGTTTTCTTGGCTCCCATGCGATCTTTATCAAACCAGGAAGTAGGTCAGCCAGACCTGGGGAAGACAAGACAATCTGTTGGTATGTAAACAATTGAAAGACTTCTGTAAATCAGTAAGGGATTTGTAAAATTTCTGAAGCTTAAAAGGTTGCTTGTCATATCTCAGAGGCTCTCCTCACCTTTTCAGCTTCCTTTATCCTGAATTCACTGATACAATTAGGTATGCAGATAAATCAAGAGGTTGAAATATTAAAGAACAGTCAGTTTAGTAAGGAAGTGAAGATTTTCAACACTACCTAAAACGTCTACTACATAGGTAAAGTAAACAGAGGAAAAATATGGTTGGATTAAACGCAACGTAATGAGTCTTTGTCAAAAATATGATTCCTCTTAGACTGATCCTAAGAGCTGCCATTTAAGAATAGCCAGTTTTAGTTACAGGTGAATATGATGGGATATTTCTTTGAATAAAGTAGCAAATCCCAGAGGTGTGGTCTATCAACTCTCTAGTCCATATTATTCTTGGACAATCCTTCATTAGACATTGAGGATTTTGATACACCGCTCAGAGTCTTGCCCCTCTCCACAGCTCTTGCCCATCTTTTAGAAGATTACAGGGACTGTGCAGATAACCCATTCAATGGTCTATGATTTTCAGTTCTACTCCACTTCAGTCACCATCCACCCCTTTCCAAGGCAACCTTTATCATCATTTAGCACCATACTAGCTATAAAATTTAGCCCATGATCTTCCCGCTGACTTCTGCTCCAAGAGTTCTCTCATCTTAATTTACACCTCATTACACTCTGACCGCATGTAGGCCTGACCCCTTATTCCTCAATTTTATTTCAGTCAATCTTCTTTTGAGTTTTCTTTCTTCACTATCATACATTCTCACCATCCAGAGAGAACTACTCTTAATATTTTGGTTTATAAGAACATTACAATATTATCTTAAGTTGAAACAGAAATTTTGCTTTTTTATGGCATCAGAACTATGAATTCTATATTGTTTGTGATTTTAAATCTTGCTAAAAATTCCCTCACTGTAGGGTCTACATCCTATTCTACTAATTGTACAGGTTTTGCATTTCACAATTAGGCCTTCAATGCATCAGGAGTTCAGCTTTGTGAAAAGAGAGTAGGGGTGAAAACTCCTGAGGGGCTCATATCTGAGAAGCAGCGGAGAAGGTAGGTGGCATGGGTTAGGCAGACTAGCCAAGACATGGATTGTTCACTCGCCCACCCTCAGCAGCCATGCTCCTACTCACTCATCCCTCACTTAGCAAAACCCCTGCCTTAATTAATATGTTCAGATGAGAAATCTTGACATTCTCAAAACAGAAGATAATGTCATGAAAATAAACCAACCATTAAATAAAAAAGAGTTTGTGGAAACTAAACATATGATGCTAACAGAAAAGAATTCAGTATCTGTAGAAAGCTAAACTCAAGACAATCTTCTGGAAAGTAGAATAAGAGATAGGTGAAGAAATAGGAAAGAAAAGATAAAATAATCAGAGAAATCCAGGAGGTCCAATCTCTAATAAAAAGGAGGTTTAGAAAAATAAAACAACAAAAACATAGGGGAATTTTGTTTAAATTATAAACAAAACGTCCTATATAGTGAAAAGAGGTTAATGAATACCAGCTTAGAAAATGAGAACAAACTCAAAATCATAATGTTGTGAACTTTTGGAACATTAATAATGAAGAAGAAAACATAACATTTTTTCAGAGAAGGGATGAGAAGTAAGTTACAATTAAAAGAAAGAAAATTAGATGACATTGGACTTCTCAGGTGCAGCGCTAGACACCACAAATCAGTGGAAACACACCTTTTAAATTTTGAGAGAAGACTATTTTCAGGATGAAATTCTATAGTTAGGCAAATTCTCAATCAAATGTGAGGCTAAAATAAGACTTTTCAGACATGCAAGGACTAAAAAAAGAAAGTGAAAAAAATGGACCGCAAATACTTGTTCACAGGAAGCTACAATAGGATTGCTACAGTAAAATAAGGGCATAAAATAAGAGAGAGGAAAATAATAGGTCTTGTTCAACAAGATACGCAATAAAGCAGAGTGATAAAATTATTCCACCTTCATGGTGAAGCTTAAAGAAACAGGATGAGACACTCAGCAGGCCAGAAGCAACTGGTTAACTAGAAAAAGAGGACAAAGGGCTCGGGGTTGGGTCTTCAGAAAAAAATGTGGAAGTAAGGCATTGTCTGCCATGCCTGAGATTTTGGAAAATAATATTGATAGCAATGTAATAGACGGTGGAATATTTGCAAAAATGAAGCACATCTATAAAAACTAAGCAAATGAAAAAGCTAAGTAGATTTGACTGAAGGAAAAACTAAATTTAGGCCAAACAAGGAAAACTAATTAAGCTATCACAACACTGCTTGGTTCTGAGGCTTTTTATATAGCCACATTAATGTAAACATTATTGTTGATTTGACCAAAAATAGTGATAAAGTTACACTGGGATGATAAAAGAGGAGATGAACAAAGAGAGTGAAAATCTCATTTGCGTTACAGGAATTAATAAAATATGTGTAAAATTGATAACCCAAGAAATAGCATAAGCATAGTATCTAGAAATATGAAGATTAATCCAAAAGGAAAAACTAAGAGCTAAACTAAGACTTTCAGCCTCATACGTCCACTGGTCTGCTGGTCATATTTCCTCGGAGTCTTCTTCGCCATTACCACAGGTCAGTCTTGCTAAAACTAACTTGGTGATTATCCCCACCTCCACATCATCCCCTCTTGTATTCTCTCTCTCAGTTGGGAGCATTATCATCAACCATTCACCCCGAACTAAAAATATGGAATCATCCTTGACTATCTGCTTCAACATTTCCCAAATTCTGCTGATCTTACTACCTAAAATTTTTAAACATGCACCTTTATCCATTTCCACTTGCTTAATTCAATATTTCATCATTCAAAGCCTGAATTACAATAATCCATTTATAATTCTAGCTCCCTTAATTCTATCCTTCACTTAATCACCAAAGTGATCTTAACTATGTTTACCCCTCTACCAATGATTCTAACACTTGTGCATGTGTGTGTGCGTGACCTATTTCAGAAAAGGAAAGTGTTTAGTGATGTTAATGTAAGAATAAAAAGGCTGAAGGAACTCTGAATAATTCAGCAATAATTACAAATGAATTATTAGCACAATGTCACAATGAATGTTACAATTACATTCATTCATCCAAACAAAGGATAATTATGGAGCACTCACCACTATGTGCCAGATGGTGTGGGGGATTCTGCAGTGGCCAAAGCAATAGAATCCTTGCTTTCATGAAGCTTACATTCCAGTGGGGAGAGTCAGACAATTAACAAATGAACAAATAGGTAGTGATAAGTACTATTAAAAAAATGGCATATAAGTTTGGGTAGGTTGTTTTATTTCGGGAGAGCAGTAAAGGCTCAATGATTTGGTGACGTCAGAACAGAGACTTGAAAGAAGTGAGAGAGCCATAAGGGTATCTGAGAGAAAGGTGTTTTAGATAGAGGAAACAGAACGTGCAAGCATTCTGAAGTTGGGGTGCTTGGAGTGTTTGAGAAACAGCAAGGAGCCTAGTTGGTTGGAGCAGAGTGAACAAGAAGGAAACTAGTAGAAGACGACGAGGTCAGAAATGAAGCCATATGATGGATCACCTAGGGCCTCATAGGCCACGGTATGACCAGATTTATCCTAAATGTGTCCTAAATGTGCTGGAGATCCTCTGGGGGTTTTGCATAGAGGCGTGGCAAGCTCTGTCTACACACTGTGGATCTGTCTACTCTGTTGATTCTTACAAATTGTAGCCTCCGTATCTCTTCTGTCCTGTTTCTGCTGACTTTGCAAAGAGAAGGACCTTAATGTTTGCTGATATTAGGGGGTGAGTTCAGGAGGAGGGGAAGAATCATGGGCGGAGGTGTTCAGCCCAGGTCTTCAGTCTTCAGTCCAGATGGTGGTCCATTTTCTCTTCATGCACAAACAGCCTGGCATAGAGAAGATTGATTTTTCTTTAGGAAACTTTTTGCTGATAGAGAGATTCTACCCACTCGCAAATCTTTGACTTTATCCTGAGAGAGCTAATATTAATATGCCTGACGTAATTATGCAACAAGAACATTCATTCCCTCTTTCCACCCCTGCTCTGAGTTAGGTTGCAAAGTAGTCATGAGTTGACTGACAATAAAGAGTGCTCCAATCAAATTACTTTTTCTCCCATTGTGGACTAGTTTCCCCATGAAGAAAGAAAGATGACTGAAGGTATTTTCTGATTACATACTTCTATCTCCGAGACCCAGAGGAGAAATACTCTTCCCTAGTTTCAATAAAAACTCCAAAATGAAAGCCTCTGGTTGGCCTGGCTGGGATCACATGTTCACCTTTGGCTCAATCACTGTAGCTAGAGGAGTGAATGAGTCGCTCTGACATGCCAGGTACAGATGGGGTGCCCATCCCAGCCCTGGAAAGAAAGTACTATGATGGATAGCCTGAGCAGGAAGGGGAGGGGAAGCCAGACAGATAAAATATACAAATATCTACTATACGTGGCATGCAAAATGTTTGACGATCTGAAGGCTGCCTACTTCCACAGGCTTATCTCCTTCTACTCCTTAAATCAGATTATGCCCCAAAAGTAAAGCAGAGGAGTTTAGAGAATGACTTTTGAGGTTAGCAGATCAAGGTTTGCATTAGAAATTTGCAATTGACTAACTACATGACCTTGGGTAATTTTTGTAACCTCCGTAGGCCTTAATTTTTTAATTTGTTAAATGTGGTAAATACTGAAACCAAAGGAAATGATGCAAGAAAAACACGTGGCGTAGGGTCTCCCAAGTAGCAGGTGTGAGATCTTAGAGGGTCACTAAAAAGCACCTCTCTTTTCCTCTTTCAATTTTGTTTAATTTAAAGAGATATTCAGGAACCAGAAGATGGAAATACCTTTAAAACATGTTAAATCATATCTTTCTGCTTAAAATCCTTCAGCAATTTCCCATCTTACACAGAGTAAAAGCCAAAGTCGTTACAGGCCTATGTGACCCTGAAATCACCTTCCCCACTCCCCAAACCCCTGTTACCTCTCTGTCCTTTTTCCTGTGGTTTCCCTCATGCTCACTTTACACAGCCACACTGGCCTCATTACTGTTCTTCAAACTTTCAGGAAATCTCCCACTTCAGATCATTTGCCCTGGCTTTTCCCACTGCCAAGAGCACTCTAGGGACGTGCATGCACATGGCTTGCTCCCCACTTAGGGATGGAACTAGACATAGTCTCTGCCCTCATTAGGCTCTCAGTCTAGGGGAGATGGGCATTAAATGCATAAACAAACAGATATGATATGATTCAAAGTTTGGTGAGTGTTATGATAAAAAATACCTGTACTCCTACTCCAAGAGAGAATAATGTGCCAGAATTACTCAATTCAGAATGGTGGACAAAGGAAGGGCCCCATAAGGAAAGGGCATTTTAGCTGGGAGTTGTATGCAAAGTGCATAATCAGAAAGTACAGACCTTGTCCAAGACCATTATCCAGTCAAGTAGAGATGGAACAATAATGAGGAGTCACCTGAGAGCCAGCAATATTGATGGTCAGGGTCTGCAATCTTCAATCACACCCATTCACTAGCAGAAGGGAGTTCAGGAGCAGGAAATTCAGTACATGAAGGAATTCAATGAAAAGGGAACCAGTCTAATAGGATCAGAGTGTAACCAAGAGCAAGACTGATTTAATGTTCTACTGAGAGCTATTCACTGGGTCTTCTTATAATCCCTTCATCTTAGGGAGAATTGTTCTTAGAATAGAGTGGGGCTCTTTCTTCACTTTTCAATCAGGATGCAAATAAGTAAGGATGACATTATTTGAGGAGTAATCTTAGCTCCTCTCAAACTGATTCTTTTAAAAATTTTTATTTTTAAATAATTGTAGACATGGGAAGTTGCATAGACAGTACACAAAGTCCTGTGTAAACTTTGCCTAGCTCCCCTAATGGTGAAATCTTATACAAACATCTTATATACAATATCAAAACCAGGAAATGGACACTGGTATAATATTGCTGTGATAGTTAATTTTATGTGTCAACTTGATTGGGCCACAAGATGCCCAGATAGCTGGTTAAAAATTATTTCTGGATATATCTGTGTTGGTGTTTCAGGAAGAGATTAGCACTTCAATTGGTAAACTGAGTAAGACCAAGGGCCCTCCGCAATCCAATCCATTGAGGGCCTGAATAGAACAAAAGGTAGAGGAAGGTTGAATTCACCCTCCCTCTTCCTGACTGCTTGAGCTGAGACATAGATCTCCTGTTCTCAGGGCTCCTACTTCTCAGGCATTCAGACTTGGACTGGAATCTATACCATTGGCCCCCCCTAGTAGCAGATGGCAGATCATGGGACTTCTCAGTCTCCATAATTGTGTGAGCCAATACCCTATACTAAGTCATATATATACATATTATTGGTTCGGTGTTTGTTTCTCCCAAGAATCCTGAGTAATACAACTGCCAATTAGACTACACACCTATTCAGTTTTTACTAGTTTTTATATGCTCTCATTTGCATGTATATTGGTGTACACTTCTATGCAGTTTTGATATCATAAACAGATTCATGTAGTCCCCATCACAATCAACATACAGAATGACTCATACAACTTAATAGCAAAAAAACCCCCAAACAATCAGATTGCTGGGAAGATGGTGGCGTAGGAGGGTGCTGAATCACCTCCTCTGAAAGATACAACAAATCTACTACTACCTGTGGAACAATTTCTTCTGAGAGAGATCTGGAAACTGGACGAAAAGAACCCCCACAACCCGGGACACCACTGACAGGTGGAAGAGGCAGAAATGCCCCTCTGGGAGGAAAAATCACACTCTAGACACAGTATTTCACAGCTGGGAGCAATCTTAAGGTACAAAGCTTTTCCCAGAGGAGTGGGGAGATGTGAGTGGGAGATTTATGCCACAGTAAACACCCCAGCTATTGAATTCAGCATGACTGAGATGAGTTCCCATAATACCTAGCTTTGCTGGCTTTTAAAACCAACAGGGAATACCCCCAGAAAAACTATCAAACATCAGAGAGAGAAAAGCCAGATCTTAAAGGGCCCAAACACAGATTCACCTGTTCCATAAACCAACACAAAATCACCAGAAAGAAAGGTGCATAGTCCTTTGGTAAAAGAGATACATTTGCTAAGCTCTGAATGCATCTCAGGGAGGCAGGAGGTGGCTGGGCTCACCTTCTGCCCCAGGGACTGAGACACTGGTGGCAGCACTTACGGTGACCTAGTGCAGGCATGCTGACATCAACACTGGCAGACATCATTGGATTTCTCCCTCTGGCTTGTTAGCACAAGGTTTGCCCCACCCAGTAGAGCACCAATTTAATCCAGTACAGCCAGGGCAAGCAGCCTACCCCAGGGACTGGCCCTGCCCACCAGCAAGTCCTTGGAGAACTCGGGGGCCTGTATAAGCATGGCGTGACTGGGTCTGCTTCAGTGGAGCAGGGTATGTGCACAGGGTGGGTTTTCATTGGTGGGGTGTGTGGGCCCACAGGAGGTGGGGTGTGTCAGCCACAGCAGACTTGTACTGCTGGCCATCTCAAACAGCCACACTGGGGACCTACCCCACTTTCCAACTCCTGAAATTCTTGTGCGCTGCTGTGCCTAGAGCCAGCACCACCACCACCCCCTCCCCAGCTGCACTCCTGAGAGAGCTGACAACAGCCTTGCAGGCCAGAGGCCTGCAGCAATTGTGAGCTCCTGAGCCTAGCAACCAGCCATGCTGGGGGCCTGACTCACTTAACAGCAAAATGGGAACAGGTTTGTGCTATTAGAACTTGCAGCCAGCCATTCTGGGGCTTTTCCCACCTGTTAAAGTGAATAAAGTGACCACAGCAGCCACACGAGGCTGAGCCTTACAACTAGCAGTCCTGGGGGCCAGCCTAGCCTACCTGTGTGCCCACAGCAAGAGTAACCCTGCCAAAACAGAAGGGCACACATAGCCCACACTTTTAGAACATTTGGAACTAGTGATGAGAGGGAAGCACAATGCTGAGACCTATAAAGCATCTGTCATAAAAGGCCACATCTCCAAGATTGGGAGACATAGCTGATCTACTTAATATGTAGATATGAGCACAGAGAAATAGGCAAAATGATGATACAAAAGGATATGTTCCAAATAAGGGAACAGGATAATCCTCAGAAAAAGAACTAAATGAAACAGAGATAAACAATCTACCTGATAAAGAGTACAAATGAATAGTCACAAGGATGCTTACTGATCTTGGGAGAAGAACAGATGAATACAGTGAGAACTTCAACAAAGAATTGGAAAAATATAAAAAATAACCAATCAGGACTGAAGAATACAATAATGGAAATGAAAAATTCCCTAAAGGGACTCAACAGTAGAGCTGATGACACAGAAAAATGGATCAGTTATCTGGATGAAAGAGTAGAGGAAATCACTCATGCTGAACAACAAAAGAATTAATAAGAGCAAGGACAGCCTAAGGGACCTTTGGAACAACATCAGGTCTACTGACATCCATATTATAGGTGTCCCAGGAGGAGAAAACAGAGACAAAGGGGAAGAGAACTTTCTTTGAAGAAGTAATAGCTTAAAACTTCCGTAACCTAAGGACAGAAACAGACATCCAGGTACAGGAAGCATAGAGAGCACCAAACAAGATGAACCCAAACAGGCCCACATTATAATTAAAATCTCAAGAATTAAAGATAAAGAGAGAACACTAAAAGCTGCAAGAGAAAGGCAACAAGGTACATACAAAGGAAACCCCATAGGCTATCAGCTGACTTCTCAGAAGAAATCTTACAGCCAGAAGGGAGTGACACAATATATTTAAAGTGCTGAAAGGAAAAACCTACAGCCAAGAATACTCTACCTGGGAAGGTTATAATTCAGAATGGTAGGAGAGATAAAGAGTTCTCCAGATAAACAAAAACCACAGGAGTTTTTCAACCAGTCTTACAAGAAATATTAAAGAGACTTATTTAAGTGGAAAAGAAAAGACCACAAATAGAAATAAGAAAATTATCAAAGGAAAAAAATCACTGGAAAAGGCAAATATACTGTAAAGACAGCAGATCAACTACCTATAATGCTGGCATGAAGGTCAACAGACAAAAGTACTAAAAATGATAGGTTAAGGGATACACACACACAAAGAGGTTAAATACGATATCAAAAACATAAAATGTGGGTGGGGGGAGTAAAAGTATAGAGATTTTAGTAAGAGGTCAAACTTAAGAAACCATCACTTAAAATAGATTGCTATTTACACAGGTTATTATATACGAACCTCATGGTAATCACAAACCAGAAATCTATAATAAATACACAAAAAATAAAGAGAAAGTAACCTAAACATTATACTAAAGAAAGCCATGAAATCACAAGGGAATAGAGCCAGAGAAGAAGAAAGGAACAGAGAAGAACTACTAAAACACTCAGAATGGGGCCAGCCCCATGGTCTAGTGGTTAAGTTGGGTGCATTCTGCTTTGACAGCCCTGGTTCAGTTCCCAGGCATGGACCTACAACACTTGTCAGCAGCCAGGCTGTGGCAGCAACCCACATACAAAAAAGAGGAAGATAGTGCAGATGTTAGCTCAGGGCGAATCCTCCTCAGGAAAAAAAAAAAAATTCAGAAAAAAGTAACAAAATGGCAATAAGTACCTATTTATCGATAGTTACTTTAAATGTCAGTGGACTAAATGCTCCAATCAAAAGACACAGGGTGGCTGAATAGATTGAAAAAACAAAAACCATATAAACACTGCATACAAGAGACACACTTCAGACTTAAAGATACAAGTTGAAAGTGAAGGGCTGGAAAAGGATACTCCATGCAAATAGCAATGAAAAGTAAGCTGAGGTAACAGTACTTATATCAGAAAAAACATACTTTAAAAAAAAATTGTAACAAGAGACAAATAAGGGCACTACACAACGATAAAAGGAACAATCCAATAAGAGGACATAACACTTGTAAATATCTATGCACCCAACATAGGAGCACCTAAAGATATAAAGCAATTATTAACAGACACAAAAGGAAAAATTGCTAGTAATACAATAATAGTAGAGGACTTTAACATTCCTCTTACATCAATGGATAGATCATTTAAAAAGAAAATCAGTAAGGAAACATATGCTTTCAATGACACATTAGACCAGATGGACTTAGTAGATATATACAGAACATTCCATCTGAAAAGTGCAGATTACACATTCTTATCGAATGCACATGGAACATCCTGCAGGATAGATCACATATTAGGCCCTAAAACAAGTCTCAATAAATTTAAGAAGATTGAAATAATACCAAGCATCTTTTCTAACCACAATGGTATGAAACCAGAAATTAACTACAAGAAAAAAATTGGAAAAGCCACAAATAGGTGGCGATTAAACAACATGCTACTGAACAACTATTGGGTCAATGAAAAATATCAAAGGAGAAATTAAAAACCTGGAGACAAATGAAGATGAAAATATGACATGCCAAAATATATGGGACACAGCAAAAGTGGTACTAAGAGTGAAGTTTATAGCATTATGGGCCTACCTCAACAAACAAGAAAAATCTCAAAAAAAATCAATCTAACAGTACACCTAAAGGAACTAGAAAAAGAAGTACAAACAAAGCCCAAAATCAGTGGAAGAAAGAAAAAAATAAAAATGAGAGTGGAAATAAATGAAATAGAAACTAAAAATAAATAGAAAAACTAGATGAAACTAAGAGCTAGTTCTTTGAAAAGATAAACAAAATTAACAAACCTTTAGCTAGACTCACCAAGAAAACAGAAGAGAAGCCTCAATTAAAAACAATCAGAAATGAAAGAGGAGAAATTACAACAGACACCATAGAAATACAAAGGATTATAAAAGAATACTACAAAAAGCTATATGCCAACAAATTGGATAATCTAGAAGAAATGAATAAATTCTCAGAATTGTTCAACCTTCCAAAACTGAATAAAAAGACAGAAAGAATAGATTGATCACCAGTAAGGAGATTGAAACAGTAATCAAAGACCTCCCAAAAAACAAAAGTCCAGGACCAGACAGCTTCCCTGGTGAATTCTACCAAACATTCAAGAAAGACTTAATACCTATCCTTTTCAAAAAATTGAAGAGAAGAGGAAGTTTCCTAACTCATTCTATGAGGTCAACATTACCCTGATACCATAACCAGATGAGGACAACACAAAAAAAGGAAAATTACAGGTCAATATCACTGATGAACATTGATACAAAAATTCTCCACAAAATAATAGCAAATCAAAACGATACATTAGAAAGATCATCTGCCATAATCGAGTGGGATTTATTCCAGGGATGCAGGGATGGTTCAACATCCACAAATCAATCAATATGATAATCAACATTAACAAAATGAAGACAAAAAAATCACATGATTGTCTCAATAGATGCAGAGAAAGCATCTAACAAGATACAGCAGCCATTTATGATAAAAATTCTGAATAAAATCTGTATAGAAGAAAACACCTCAACATAATAAAGGCCAAAAACGACAAACCCACAACTAATATCATACTCAATGGTGAAAAACTGAAAGCCATCCCTTTAAGAACAGGAACAAGGCATGGATGCCTACTCTTACCACTCTTATTTAACACAGTATTGGAAGTCCTAGCCAGAGCAATCAGGCAAGAATAAAAATAAGGGATCCAAATTGGAAAGGAAGAAGTACAACCATCACTATTTGCAGATGACATGACTTTATATATAGAAAATCCTAAAGAATCCACCAAAAAAAACTATTAGAAATAATAAACGAATACAGTAAAGTTTCAGGGTACAAAATCAACACACAAAAATCAGTTATGTTTCTATGCAACAACAACAAAATAGCAGAAAGAGAAATTAGGAATACAATCCCATTTACAGTCACAACAAAAAAGAATAAAATACATAGGAATAAATTTAACCAAAGAAGTGAAAGAACTGTACTTTGAAAACTGTAAAACACTTGAAAGAAATAAAAAAAGACACAAAGAAATGGAAACATATCCCAAGCTCATGGATTGGAAGAATTAACATGGTTAAAATGACCATACTTCCTAAAGCAATTTACAGATTCAATGCAATCTCTATTAAAGTCCCAATGACATTTTCACAGAAATAGGACAAAGAATCCTAAAATTTATATGGAAGAACTAAAGACCCCAAATAGCCAAAGGAATCCTGACAAAAAGGAACAAAGCAAGAAGGATCACACTCTCTGATTTCCAAATATACTACAAAGCTATAGCAATCAAAACAGCATGGTACTGGCACAAAAATAGACACACAGATCAATGGAACAGAATAGAGAGCCCAGAAACAAACCCACACATCTGTGAACACCTAATTTTCAACAATAGAGCCAAGAACATAAAATGGAGAAAGGAAAGTCTCTTCAGTGAACGGTGTTGGGAAAACTGGACAGCCACATGCAAAAGAATGAAAGTAGACCATTATTTTATACTATACACAAAAATTAACTCAAAATGGATTAAAGACTTGAATGTAAGAACCGAAGCCATAAAACTTCTAGAAGAAAACACAGGCAGAACTCTCTTTGACGTTGGTCTTAGCATTATATTTTTGAATACCATGTCTCACCAGGCAAGGGAAATGAAAGAAAAAATAAACCAATGGACCTATATCAGACTAAGAAGCTTCTGCACAGCAAAGGAAACCATCAACAAAACAAAAGACAATCTAAGCATTGGGGGAAGATATTTGCAAGCCATATATCTGATAAGAGGTTAAGATTCAAAATATATGAAGTACTCATACAACTCAACAACAACAAAACAACCTAAATTAAAAAACAGGCAAAGGATCTGAACAGACATTTTTCCAAAGAAGACATACAGATGGCCAACAGGCACAGATGTTCAACACCACTAATTATTAGGAAAATGAAAATAAAAACTACAATAAGATATTACCTCATGCCCATCAGAATGGCTATAATTAACAAGATAAGAAATAACTGTTTCAGAGAGGATTTGGAGAAAAGGGAACCCTCATATACTACTGATGGGAATGTAAACTGGCACATTCACTATGGAAAACAGTATGGAGATTCCTCAAAAAATTAAGAATAGAATTACCATATGATCCAGCTATTCCATTTCTGGGTATTCATCCAAAGAACATGAAAACACAAATGTGTAAAGATATTTGCACCCCTATGTTCATTGCATTATGGCTAAGAAATATGAATGCACTATAGCTATTGCATTATTCACAATAGCCAAATCTTGGAAATAACCTGAGTGCCCATCAATGGGTGAATGGATAAAGAAGATGTGGTATGTATACACAATGAAATACTACTCAGCCATAAAAAAGGCAAAATCTTGCCAGCTGCAACAACATGGATGGACCTTGATTAAGCAAAATAAGTCAGATGGAGAAAGTCAAATGCCACATGATTTCACTTATAAGTAGAAGATAACAACAAGAACACACAAACACAGAGAATATATTGGTGGTTACCAGAAGGGAAGGGGGGAGGGAGGAGGGTGAAAGGAGTAATAGGGCACATGTGTATGCTGATGGATAGTAATTAGCCTTTGTGTGGTGAACATGATGTAGTCCACACAGAAATCAAAATATAATGATGCACACCTGAAATTTATATAATGTTACAAACTAATGTTACCTCAATAAAACAATCTAATTAAAAATGGGCAGAGAATCTGAATAGACACTTTTCCAAAGAAGGCATACAAATGGCCAGTTAACATACAGGTACATAAAAAGGTGTTCAACATCATCAATAATCAGGGAAATGCAAATCAAAACCACCTCAGATATCACCTCATATGGGTTAGAACGGCTATTATCAAAAAGACAAGAAATAATAAGTATTGTCAAGGATGTGGAGAAAAGGGAAACCTTGTACATTGTTCGTGGGAATGTAAATTGATGCAGCTACTATGGAAAACAGTACAGAGGTTCTTCACAAAATTAAAAATAGAACTACCATATGATCCAGCAACTCCACTTCTGAGTATTTATCCAGAAAAAATAAAGACACTAACTGGAAAAGATATCTAGACCCCCATGTTCATTGCTTGGTTATTTCCAGTAGCCAAGATATGGAAACAACCTAAGTGTCCATTGATAGATCAATGAAGAAACTGGTATATACATATACAATGGAATATTATTCAGCCAAAAAAAAGAAGGAAATCCTGCCACTTGCAACAACTTGGATAAACCTTAAGGGCATTAAGCTAAGTGAAATAAGTCAGACAAAGAAAGAGAAACACCGTGTGATCTCATTGATATGTGGAATCTTAAAAAAAAACACCAAACTCATAGATAGAAAGGACAGATTGGTGATAGACAGGGGCAGGGTGTAGGAGGTGGGTGAACTGAGTGAGGGTAATCAAGAAGTACAAACTTCCAGCTATAAAATAAATTAGTTCTGGGGATGTAATGTACGGCATGGGGAATATAGTTAACATTGTACTGCATATTTGAAAGTTGCTAAGAGAGTAGGCCTTAAAAGTTCTCATCACAAGAAAAAAATTTCTAACTAAGTATGATGATGTACAAAAAAGGTACAGAACTGTTCCATCAGCTTACAGGAACTCCACATGCTCATCGTTTATAGCCATATCTTCTCACCCCATCCCCGTCCTTTAACCTATTCTCCACCTTCGTTGTTTTGTCTTTTTGAGAATGTTATATAAATGGAATCATATAGCATGCAACCTTTAGAAACTGTTTTTTTCACTAAGCATGATGCCCTTGAAATCCACCCAAGTTGTTGCATGTGTCAATAGTTCATTCCTTTTCGTTGCTTAGTAGTATTCATTGCATGGATGTACCACTGTTGGCTTAACCATTTACCCATTGAAAGACATTTCAGTTGTTTCCACTCAAATGTTTTTTTTAAAGTAGATCATTTGCAAACCTTGGGTCTTTCACTTTTATAAATAAATTTCAAACCACTTCAGGAATGATTGATTCACTGAGTAAGAGTTTCTGAGCAAGATGAATGCAGTCAGAGGTAGGAGCAGGTGGGTCACAAAAACAGCTGTCATTTGTAATGAGCATCACATGGAATGTCACTCTAGATAAATATGACTTTACAAGGGTGACTTTTAAAATTCTCTAAGCACTAACTAGTTGATAGCTTAATCCTAAACCATATCAAGTCTCAGGAGTCTATGCAGGCAGCGGATCAGAGATGGTGGCCATGAGGCAAAGAGAGCTGGTCCAATTGAAATGTTACATAGGAGTAAGAATGAGGGGTGACAGGGGAAAATGGTATGCAAATGAGTAGAGCATCACCTTTCCTGTGGTTCTGAAACAGGAAAGATGACAACATGGGAGTAATTTATACTTCTCATTTCCCTCAAGTCACCAGTAGCTGAACTGTCACTGCCATTCAGTATCACGCCCCTTTGAGTCTGCACTTTATGCCTAGTAATAGTCATTTCATCACTGATTTTACAAAGCCACGTATGGAAAGAAAACCAAAAAAAAAAAAATGGCAATGTTCTGTGTTACGACAAATTCAAAAGAATGTGCTCTCTTTTAAGCTAAGTTTCTATACATGTGAAGTTAGCTCGAGTTCACCTTGGGTAAATAATTTACCTTACCCAGACCTTCAGTTGCTATGCCCACAAAACAGAATAGTCACATCTTACCTTCCTGAAGGCAATGATACAGGTCCAAAAGATTCCTTGAACTGCCAGTTTCACCATTTCATTAAAACAGTGTTCTATAAAAATACTCTGTGGGAAAGAGGTTTTATGAGGCTCTAGGTGAACAAAAATATATTTTAGACACAGTCCCTGCTCTCAGTGCGCTCACAATTTAACTGAAAAAAACAAACGTTGAACGTATAAAGGACGGAGGAGACAAACAAGGCCTTATCCCAGCAACTAGAAATAAATGACTTGGTTCCTTGACATTCTCCTCTTCAATAAATTTTCCTCCACTCTATCTTAGCGGCTCACTTCCACAATCACCTAGATAAAGTCATCACGCTATTAAATCAAACATTCTGATCTGTGACCAGCTCCTTCTCTCCTTCCAGATTGCTTGCTTGAATACCCCCAATGGGATCCCTCCTGGACCTCCTTGGGCTCTCCAGTCCTTTAGTGTGTCTAGTGTATCTCTTTTCTTTAGCTCCCTTCTGTCTTTTCTTCTCTCTTTTTCCAGAATAAATGTAATGGTCCATCATCTCAATAACTCTTTGCCAAAACCTTAAGCTCTCCTGTCTCTCTTTTCATCCCCTTTTATGGTAAAATCTCTGAAAGAAACTAAATATCTACTTTCTCTATACTTTCTTTACATTTTCTCCACTCTTACTCCACACTTTCTTCATACTTTCTCTATACTTACTCCATACTCATGCACCAGAATTTAAATTAAAAATCCACACAGGAAAGAAAGCTGGTACCCTTGTAAATTCATAATTACTAAATTCAAATGTGTTTTCATTATTCCTGGCAATCCCATTGTGTTTCTGTGACCGACTTTCTCTCTCCTTTCAAAGAGGGCTTTTTCATACCTTCTCTCTCCTCAAACTTCTGCCCTAGACCCATTCTTCCCCTTGCTCCCTGACAAAGCCTACCTCCACCTTAATACAGAAAATAGAGGCCAACAGAGATGAACTCCAAGTTCTTCCAATTTTATCTAGAAAATGTTCCTGTACCTGGATCCACTGCAGCCTCCTTCACTCCTGTTTCAGCACATGTGTCCTTCCTCGTATTCAAGGCCTCCCTTCAAACTGGGTTCCTATTCCCTTTTGAGGTCGACACCATCCGGTTGCCTCTTCTTTCTCTGGTCTCTTCCTCTCTTCCTGTATATTAGCCCATCCCACCAGCACTCAGACACGCATGTTCGTCTCTAACAAAACTCTTCCTTAAGCTCACTTCCTCCGTTTCAGTTATCCTTCTCCCTCCTTCTTCCCTTAGTTTACCAAGAAAAAGGACAAAGTTGTTTTTTACTCTGATGACTATTATTTTTCCCCACAGCTGTCCACCAGTGCTATCACCCCTACCTATCCCTTTTCTAGTAAAAGACCACGCTCTCAATGACAGAAGCAAGCATAAGTCCTAGGCTTGACCAACTGCGGTCATTCTCTGGCCTCAGCAATGGGTGATTGGCCCTGCAACCTGTGTAACTCAGGGCCCAATGAGGTAAACAGAAAGCACACTGGGTATTTCAAAGAGAGAGGAGTTAATCCAGGAAACTCTTTCCATAAGCATGGAAAAGTTGAAATTGTGAAGTGGACATTAACAACTGTTAGATCTGCAGAAGCAAAAAAAGGGCGAGGGTTAGGAACACAGGACTTCATGGGAGGGGGCCTTGTAGATCTGGTGCTCCGAGCTGTAGAGGGAAGCTCTTCACAACTGGGGTGTGGACTTTTGAGGAGGAGACTTGGTTGGGCAGATCCTTGGACAGCCTGGAAGTTACAGCCTAGAAGGTGACGTGCAGCAGGACAACTGTTACTCCAACTGCCATGGGGATATGTCCTGGAGGTGCTGGTTCCTCTGAGGAACACGGCGTAGGGAGTGCTGGAAGCTAGAAAGAAGCTAGAAGCTGGAGTCACTTTCCTCTGCTGCTGGTGTAAAGAGATAGGAACTGAAAAAAGGGGAAGAAATTCCTTTCTTTCCTCCTATTGACTTCTACTTGTCCTCTAGTGTCTCCCATTGGTAGAACTTAATAAGACACTAGCTGGCAAAGGAGTCTGAGAAATGTAGTTAGCTGAGTCCCAGCCCCAGCATCGCAAAGCAGAATATAAAAGTTTAGAGTGGGGAAAAACCTGGCATATGACCTAAGCTGGATTTGGCTTGAAAATCTTGATCAATAGGAACTTCTTTTCCCTCTCGACTCCTAGGGCCATGAGAATTGATCTGAGTACAAGCAGCCCGCGGAAAAGTCTAATCAAAGATAACAGCAGAACTAATCAAGCAGGAATATGTGAGTCCAGCACTATCACTGTCCAGCTTCTAAGTCCCTAAAGTTCTAAGAGGTAGCAGAAAAAGAATGGGATCTCCATCAACTCCATCCGGGGGTAGGGGAAGATTGCCCTATAAATAAATTGGAGAAGGACAAGAGAGTGAAGGAGACAGAGAAGCTCTTGTCAGGGAGATAAGAGAGATCAAGACAAGGTCTTAGAAATCAAAGGCAGAGAGTCTCAAGAGCTGGACAGTAATGTCCAATGTCATCGAGTCAATTACCTGAGAAGTGATTGATTAGGCTACACGACTTGTTACTAGTGGTCCCATGCTAAATTTTGTAATCAACGATTTGTTGTATATGTGCCCCCACCCCCTAAAAAACCCTTTTGACAAATTCTTTCTAGATTCCTGATTCAAATTGAGGGCAAGATTCTTGGTTTACAGTTTACAGAATTCACTTTCTTCTCCCTTATGAAAAATCATAGAATTAAAGAGTGAGTACCTGATAGATGCTATCACCCAGAGAATGCACAGAAAACAGGAACACGACTCAGCCCCTTTTCTGAAGGAAACTACAGGCCTGCCAGGGAGACCATTATTTAAATTGAGGAGCTCTGGATCTTCAGCCAACTTCAGAGGAAAGCTGTGAATTTTCTTCTCTATAACATATGAGAAATTATTCTTTTAGAAATTAGAAAATACTTACTGGGTCATTTTTTAATTCACACCCTGTATTGGTTTGCTAGGGCTGACATAACATAATGCCACACATTAGGTGGCTTAAACAACTGAAATTTATTTTCTCACCGTTCTGGAGGCTGGAAGTCCAAGATCAAGGTGTTGGTGGGTTTGGTTTCTCCTGAGGCCTCTCTCCTTAGCTTGCAGATGGCCGCCTTCTCTGTGTCCTCACCTGATCTTTCCTCTATGCGTGCACATGTCTGTATCCTAATCTCCTCTTCTTAGAAGGATACCAGTCATAAGGGATTAGGGCCCACCCTAGTGACCTCATTTTACTTTAATTGCCTCTTTAAGGCTCTATCTCCAGGTACAGTCACATTCTGAGGTCCTGGGGGTTAGGGCTTCAACATATGGATTTTAGGGGGATACAATTCAGGCCATAACACATAACCAATTCCACACAATAGAGTGATTCGTACAGTCAGGTTAGGATGATTCACAAGAGCCGCGGATATTCCACATGAACGAAGATTGTTTTCTAATTCAGCAAAAAACTTATTTTTAAAGAAATATCAGCTTACTTCAAACCAAAGTATTAAAACAATTGTCTAGAAGGAAATATTATCTACCTAATAAATATTAACACTTATAACGATGTCCCCTTAACTCTCAGCCAAGCTACCTGTTGACATGAATCTTCTGGGCTTGGGTTAGCCCCTCTGCTTGTCATGGCAACAGTTGAATGTGGTATCTGCTGTTCTCATTCCAATCCAGCTCCTTTAAAGAAAAGCCCTTGGGAGTGTGCATACTGTTTACTTTTTACAGCCCTGCATGGCAACAGGATTTGATGTCTCCCTCATTTTAAAAGCTCCTTTCCACGCCCCTCACAAGGCCCTCTAGGAGAAAAACATTTTCCACATATTCTGCTTAAGTATCTTAGTAGCTGATTATACATGTATGTTTGTTTCCAAAATACTGCCCGTTACAACTTGCACAGCTTGGAAGCCAGTAAATTGGTTCATTATGCGAAAGTCTACATTTACATGAAAATTTGTCTCCCTTTTCCTGCAGGCAGCAAGTTGCAGCGCCCTGCCCTTCCGACCCATTCACAGGGTTTGGAAGGGCAGGGCAAGGGCAGAGCACACACTCATACACCATTGCCGTGGCTGGAGAACTGGCTGGTCTTCATGCTCCCCAAGGGAAATTATGCCTCTATTAGATGGCAGGGAGGGAAGCCCTACATCTCTTACTCTAAGAAATTCCTTTGAAGAACTGGATGATGCTGTAACCTGTCACATAGGGTGAGACGATGCCTAGAAACAGTGAAAGCCAAACAAATGCATAAACAAAATCCTCTTTATTAATGGCAAACCATCACACTACTGAACATCAAAAGTGAATGACTCTGCAGATATTAATTGTAAATCTAAGACGTCTATCCTTATTTATTCTCAATGGGATAAATCTAGTATTTTAGAATTTAGACCTAGGAAAAGCATTTTGCCCCCCAGAGAAACCAAGAGACACCATTTTCTCTGGTAACGTGAATGTGTAACAGATTTTTCAACCACATGACCACGGCTCAGGAGCGTACCCTAGACTATTTATAGGTGTGCCCAAATATTGATCCTCTCTGCCCTTAGGTTAACTGGATCCCTGTTGATAAAGCAGACTCCTCTGTTTTCCACTATGTCCCTTAAAATAACTATAATGTTCTGCTTATACTATGATATAATAGGTAAAAAGCCCTGTTGTAACTGACCGTATTTTCCTCTTTTTTTTTCTTGTATCTAGGATGCTCAGAGACAAATGTGAAGTTTGACTATGTAATTATGATAAAGTTAGGATATTTTCATTTTCTTTTCTCCCTTTGCTCTAATTTTCTATTTTGGCAAGTTATTTTGCATGTCTTTTATGCAGATAAATCAAATTCTTTTGGAAAAAATCAAGATAAAAATTTCTGTAGAGAAGTTGATATGAAACGTAGGAATATGAAACGTAACCACACAAACATCACCCTGGCTGTTTCACGAATAAAACTCATGATCATCCTAACAAGAAAAGGGACCTTCGACGAAAGTCCTGCACTAGACTGCAGTTAAGCACGTTTTCATATCTAATTCTCAGTTGTCTCTTCCACATCGTCATTCACTATATTGTTCAAAAATGTGTATTCAATGAATCTTAAATCAACAATATTCAGTTTATATGTGTGCATTGTCAGATAAAAATACAGTTAATATGCAGTGATATATAGCAGTGGAGGGGATGGAGCATGTGGGGAGCTTCTAAGATGAAGAACTTAAAATGCATAACTGAACGCTTCTTTAAAAATAATACCTTCAATTCTATGCCACCATATTCCAGCTTCAAAGAACCTCTCTTCTTCACCGCAGTTACTGAAGATAGCATTACTGATCAAGGTCTTGCTATCATAGAAATAATTGTCAGAAATAGTTCTACCATAGTCCAGACTACTAAAATATTCCACAAGTCTATTTCTCCTTTTACTGGTATACGATAACACTGGGACACTATAAATTTGTCTCACTGCTACACTATAGATCAGAGTGAAGCTAAAATAGGAATTCATTGTTCACAGGAATTAAATAAACCTCCAACCAAAAGAGGCCCAAGTATTTCTGATTTTGAGTTCATAAACAAACCCTGTATGGCGCAATAAAAAAGGAAGACCTTGGGGCCAGTCTGGGGGCGTAGTGGTTAAGTTCACACACTCTGCATTGGTGACCTAGGATTTGCAGGTTCAGATCCCAGATGCTGACCTATCCACCACTCATCAAGCCATGCTGTGGCAGCGTCCCTATACAAAATAGAGACGGTTGGCATAGATGTTAGCTCAGGGCCAATCTTCCCTACCAAAAGAAATAAAAAGAAAAGAAAAAGGAAGACCTTGTAAATATTTTTCAGTGTAGGCTAATGTATAATTCCAAAGATCAACTCAGTAAATAAGGATGGCTCAACTCAAAGAAAAATAATGTTGATAAGAATGGACAAATTACATATTCTTAAGAAAATAGTCCAGAAATACATGTTTTTCTACCAAACTTCTTTTGAGTACAGAGCAGCAAAGAATGAGGTTTTAACACATTAATAAATGCTTGGAGATCAGATATTGAATGCTGTGTATTGAAAGAAAACCCATAGCTTTAATAGTAAGAACAGCTAGAGGCAAAATTGAAATTCAACAACCTATACTTTTAACTAGCATATAAGTCTAAATAAAAGAATAATTGCATCTCAAATAAAAGTAGATGCCTGAGTCAGTCTTTTATTTTAATGAATATCTCTTACAAATACTTTTATGAAATTTTATTTACATTTAGCCCCTTTTCAAATTTGCTTGTACTAGTGATGAGAACATAAATCTAGAAACATGATTTGCAAAGTCATCACTTTCCTTCCAAATGCCCAAATTAACATAATGCCAAACACTAGTGTCATTTCAGACCTTGGGAAAACTACATAACATTTGTAGCCCTTAGAGTTCTAATCTGTGTAATGGAAATGATACTAGTACCTACTTCACAGGGTTGTTTTGGGAATTTAGTGAAATTGCATATATAAGTCAATGACCACAGGGTTTGGCACATACTAAATGTCCAGTAAGTGATAGCTACTAACATTGCTGTTCTGATCATTAGTATGATCTTTAACATCACTATTATGTCACTATCCTCTCCTGGTAGCCTTACATTTAAAAACCATCTCAAATCCCAGTTTCTTACAATATTTTCTTAATTCTTCTGCAATTTCAACCACAGAGACTCTGAGTAATATTCAAATGATGATGATGATGATAATGATGACAATGATGATGACGATAACTATGACAATGAGGACAAGAAAAACAAGGTTCCAAAACAGCTTGTTCTGAATGATCATGAGAGTTTGGATAATGCTTATATGGTATTACAGCCAAGAAACCTGGAATGCTTTAATCTAGCCTTTGCCCAGTCATTCCTTCTCCCATGATTTCCACAAAGAAGAAATATGCAAAAAGATCCATGGAAAACTGCAAAAAAGTTACCAGCTTATTATTGGCTGGTCCTGTACTTAAATTCGAATGCAGAGATCACTGGTTAGCTGTGTTAGCAAATGTGACCTGGTGAAAAGGATTAGTGTAAGGGCCTTTCTTACTAGTTTAAGTACAAATCCATATCTCAGGATCTTACTAACTTCAGAGAGACCACTCAGTACAAAAGACTGAAGAGATGAGAATGCTTGTAGATGTTTAGAAGGGCAAAGAAAGAGAGTAGGATGGCTAAGATTACCTTTGGAGAAGACCTTTTGACAGTTTCTCTGGCTCTTGCTGCATGGGGCAAGAGGAAGAAAGGAGACTCACAATTATGTGCAAGACATTTTAATATACCATAACCCTATCCACAGGTAAATGTGGTTCAACAATGTCTAAGATCTGGTTCAAATCAGATTAATATTCCCTTGGAAAGTTAGTATTTCCTTAGAAAAAGGAATAAGAGATCCTCCTCTACTTTGTTTCCCAAACAGTGGTTCAATAACCCTTTGAGTCTACAAATAAAGAGAAATAAAATGCAGTTCTACCACACATCAAAAATGATCATTACTCAAAAATGTTTGAAAAATAGTAATAAAATTTTGAGTTCTTGACTTTTAAGCACTCTAGAAAATTACGTTTTTAGCAACTAGCTAGAAAGGCCAAATATTTCTGGAACTATGATATCTCCCTGGACACAAGAGCTCTGGATAATTGAAATAAATAGAATTTTTTTTAAGGACCTTGTTTATTGGTTTAGGTCTCAACTCATTAATGAAATATAGTGATTAATCATCAATGAAAATTTATACATACACAAGATGGAAGACATCTTCTATGACACCAAGAAATCCAAAAGAAAGGACAAAAGTCAAATTTTTTTTGGTGAAGTCAGCATGATGATACATGACAGTAACTAAAAGACTATGAAGATAACAAACAATCAAGTGGAAAAATATTCTCCAAGGCACTTGGTACTCTTGCAATCTTCAGGCCAATCAACCACCTTACTATCACATAAATGATTCTTAAAGATACCCATAATTGGCCATTTTTCTAACCTTTCTTGTTTGGAACATTAAATACATTTTCGAAAGTCCTCTAGACTGCAAGGCAAAGTACCAAAAAGACCAACCCAAGATTTACCTTATTTAATCACAAAAAATAAGAAGAGAAGCTTTCTGCTATTTTTGAGTTGGTCCTTGTTAGGAGTGAATCAGAACAGTTTGTGAGTGTTTCACTGATTTCTGGAAATGTCAGTTACATGTCAATAGATCAGTTTTAAACTACTTTTTTATCACAAAAGGGAAATAAAATTGGTTCAGATTTCCTCATCCATTCATGCATTCAAGATACGACCCTCAAGAAGACACAATCTATGGGGCAGAGAGTTGTTATATAACGAGATAATTAACGCAATGTAGATGTGGAAAGAAGGTATTATGGGAGTGGAGAAGAAGAAGTCACTCTGCCTGGGGGAAGGAGAAGGAGGTGTAGGAGGGATTCAAGGAGAAGGTGGAAGAGCAGTTTTTCAGTATGACTAAGAGAACCAGGTGGACAAGGCAGGGTGCGAGGTGCGGCAGAGGTAGAGAAGAGGGCATCCTAGGTAGAGGCAAAATCTATACACACGCATGGAGGCACGACAAAGTATGACATGTTTGCAAAGTTGACAATCCTTTCTGCCTAGAACTCACATGAGAAATGAAAAAAAAATGCAAGACAGATGAAGCAAGAAAATTAAGTGGTAAATAGGTGGTGAAAATAAGCCATAGTAAGGAGTTTGAAACTGACTCTGATGATTTCTGAAGGGAGAATTAGTGGCAGTTTATTTGAAGAGCGTGTTTTAAAATAGAAGGAGAAGAGTAAAGAGGGAATTGTAAATATTAGTGTGCAACTGAACGCTGACAATGGAAATAGAAGGAAGGAGATATTTAGGAGATAAAGGAACAGGATAGAGGAAAAGACCATATGTTGAAGATGAAGGAGAAGGAATCCTCTAAGATGAATCCCTAGTATGATATTAATTAAGGAATTATAGCAATAAAGGGAAGATCAAGTTAGTGGGGAAATCTATGAGTTGAATTTTGCATATACTGAGTTTGAGATGTTTCTGGGATAACCAGGTAAAGTTATTCCATTTTCTACTAGGTAAAGGAGTCTGTGGCCAGGAAAGAGGTTTGGGCAAGAGATAGATTTGCAAGTCACTGACATTCAGTTGGCACTCTAGGCTGTGGGATTGGAAATGACAGCCCAGAGAGAAAATGTAGACAGAAGAGAAGTGAATCATTCTCATAGCATGATAGTTGAGTCATCGGATGGGCTATCAGGTCTGTCTTCTGATTATTCTTAAAAAAGACCTGGGCAGGGCTGAATCGTCCCAAAAGGCAAGGAGTGATCTCTTTAGTGCCCCGCTGGCAAGGGCAGAGAAACGAAATTTCCTGTCTTTTTTTTTTTCCTTTGAATTCTTCCCATCTGTTCTATCTCTTTTGATTTCATTGCTTCTACAGGCCCCTCTCATACCTGGTCTCTCTACATGAGCCTCCTCACCAATCTATCCTACACACGGTTTCCAGGTTAGTCTTTATGAATACCACTTCACCACTTCCAATCATCTTGCTCCCCCCCCCATACACACAGCTCTCAAAAATGGCCAATCAATAAATTTCAGACATTTTGCAGAAAGGGCAGTGCTACACGGTGAAAAGAGCCAAGTTTTGGAGCTAGAACAATTTGAACTCAGACCTCGATTCATATAGATGACATTATGTAGAACCTCCATTTTTGTAGGCTAAAATGGTGGAATATTGGGGCCGGCCCGGCGGCGTAGCAGTTAAGTTCGCACGTTTCGCTTCTTGGCACCAAGGGTGCACCGGTTCGAATCCCGGGTGCGGACATGGCATCGCTTGGCACGCCATGCTGTGGTAGGCGTCCCACATATAAAGTAGAGGAAGATGGGTATGGATGTTAGCTCAGGGCCAGGCTTCTTCAACAAAAAGAGGAGGACTGGCAGTAGTTGGTTCAGGGCTAATCTTCCTCAAAAAAAACAAAGTAAAATGGTGGAATATGGGGCCAGTCCTGTGGGCTAGTGGTTTGCATGCTCCACTTTGGCAGCCTGGGTTTGCAGGTTCAGACTCTGGGCGCCAACCTATGCCACTCATCAGCTGTGCTGTAGTGGCGACCCACACATAAAATAGAGGAAGACTGGCACAGATGTTAGCTGAGGTTAATCTTTTTCAGCAAAAAAAAAAGGTTGAATATTAGCAGCTTCATACAGTTCAATCTAATAACTCTGTGTGCCAGGGCTCACTAGCAAGTTGAGTTAATCTCTCAGACCTTAATTCACATCATCTCATATGTTCACAGAGCTAGTGAGCCCTAAGTATCCCAAAGGTGCCGTCTCAGCTCAGCTTGCTAACTTTGGGAGGCAGTGAAAGATGGCTTTAACTAGTCAGATTATCAATTCCCTTTTCCTTGGGTAGAAAAATTCCTTCTCTTTGGCTTGAGGCAGAAATGTCAGGAAAGGAGGAGAGAATTTGGGGCCCATCTAACATAATCTGATGGATCCATTTTTGTATGTCTTCCTCGACAGGACTGGAGATGGACAAGTTTTCTGTCTTTCATTTTTCCATGGTATATTACCGATCACCCTATCCTCTCCTCGGTCTTTTCTGAGGGGCACATTATTTCCTTATAAACATAAATATTACTGATTTGACTGAGCCAAACATTATTCAAACCTAAGAACCATCATCTTTCTTCAAAATGATTTTGCCTATTTCTTATCTCATTCCTGAGTTTGGATTTCATAGTTTAACTCTCAGAGGTCAACCTCATTTCCTGGTTCTTGGAGACAGCTCACTATGCTCTCATGTACAATTTATATTAGTGGGTTTTGAACATTTTTAAAGGAGGAGTTCTGTCATGACAGAAAAAGAGCAAGAGAGAACATCATCATATAGAACACATAAGAGGAGCTGCTCTAGCTGAAGCAGGAGTAGGATGGGGAGTAGAGATAGCCCCTGGACCCATCTCTTCCTTGCCTGTGATGCCTAGGGCTCCACAGAATAAACCATGAACTTCATAGTAATATCTAAGGATCTTTCTGCTTATCCTTTTGATCGAATGTCTACCAGGCTCATGTGTATGTGTGTGTAGGTGTTCATGTCTGTTTTCCATAGACCCAATTCAGAAAATGGTAAACAAACAGAATCCATTGATAAAACAATACGCCATCCAATGACACCTTAAAAAAATGTTATGATATGTTGCAGAGCTATTAGTGATGGAAAAACTTAACGACTCTAAAGGTCAGAAAACTAGAGTATTAATTAGTTTAGAGATCTGTACATAGCTACCGTTCATTAAACTCTCCAAAGCATTGTTCTCTCCAACTCACATCCTGACGATAACTACTGTTTACTGGTTAATGTTAAGTTGTCATGCAACTGTTCACTGACGCAGGAATTTACAAATACAGGCTTCTACAGTGGTTGTGCTTAATCTTGTACGGGTTATGGGCTTTTTGTGGAACTAGATAAAAACTCTCAACAGTTGTCTCCAGAAAAAAATTTGTATATCTACAAAAAGTCAAAATTTTTTTAATAGTTTGAAGAGATGATAAACCTGAAATCCTTTATAAGACAATAACTAAGAAGTCTTTTCTCTAGTGAGGAAATTCCATCTATTAATTGAAAAGATTTCATGGCAAGAGGAAAGTGAAAGAAAACAGCTTCTAATTGTGCCCTTGAAGATACTATGCAGCAAATGTTGGTTTAAAATTCAGTGATTATATCAGTAGAACGTGCTAGGTTATGCTGCATTAACAAACAATCCCCAGATCTCAGTGGTTTAGCACAACCTGTGCAATGTAGGTTGGTACACATCTCTGGTACTTGCTGTCACTCAGAAACACAGGCTGATAAGGCAACACTATCTAGGCAATATTTTCTGATCATGGAGACAGGAAAAGCCAGTGTGGTTTATCACACTCTGATTTTCAGAGTTTTTGTGTGGAAGTGACAAGTATCCTTTCTATTCAAATTTCATCAGCCAAAGTCAGGGATACTGCACGTGTGAGTTTAAGAGTTGAGGAAGGAAAGGAGGAGCTTCTATGAACATGATCATCTGTCCTATTGCTTTGTAATCAAAGATCTTAAACTTTTAAACCTTGGTATGCTTCATAAAGATTCTCATTAAATATTATTATGCGTGGGTTCAAATACTTTAAATTCTTCTTTTGAGCTATATGCTGACCCAAACCTTCCAAAATTAGAAAATCAATCCCTTAGCTTCATGGAATTGCCAATAGGAAAACATGCTACCATAGTTTGGGAAGAGACGGTCACTGTCTGGCATGGTCACTGTCAATTTCTATGAAGTAATTGTGTTAATGATGTAAAAATTATCAGTGTTGTGGTGCCTACTTTCTCCCACTCCAATGGTGTGTGGGCATAGGTAAATATTCAACTATCATCTCTTGCTGAAGCCATCCCTGGCCCTCCGGTTCTTCCCATAGAGCTTTGTATGCTTTTTCGCACTTGCTTCACTGGCCCATAATTTTCTATATGCTTTTCTCTCCCATTAGACTGTAAGCTCACTCATTTATTTATTAAACAAATATTTAATTTTAATCTACTTTATATTCTTACTTTTACCACAGGGCCTAGCACAGACGGGAGTTCATAAATGATAAATGAATAAATTGGAGAATGCTGTTATTCTTATGAGTGCTATTTTATAGTAGTAACTGCTATTTGAAAAGGAAGCCAGAATCCTTAACTAATTTATTGAGTACTCTTCTACATTCTGAGTTTTGTGCTAAATGTTTTACATGTATTATATCTCCTTTAATCCTCATAATATCCCTAGGGTATAGGCATTATTATCCTTAAGAGACGATTCCATTCTCCATCTCTGCCACTCTGTTTTCAACTGCATCTAACTGGTATTCATTCACCCTCTTCCTGAGTTAGAGGGTTTGCTACTAGCAACTTTCCATTCCTTAACATCTAGGAGTGTCACTCTGTTACGGGTTGAACTGTGTCCCCTCCAAATTCATATGTTCAAGTTCTAACCCCCAGTACCTCAGAATGTGACATTACTTGGAAATAAGGTCATTTCAGATATAATTAGTTAAGATGAGGTCATACTAGAGTAGGGTGGGCCTGTAATCTGACTAGTGTCCTTATAAAAAGGGGAAATTTGAACAGAGACACACACACACACACACACACACACACACACACACACACACACAGGGAGAATGCCACATGAGGATTGGAGTCATGTTGCTGTAAGCCAAGGACCTACCAGAATCTAGGAAAGAGGCCTAGCACAGATCCATTCCTAGTTCCTTCATGGGAAGCATGGTCCTGCTGACATCTTGATTTTGGATTTCTGGCCTCCAGAACAATGAGACAATACATTTCTGTTGTTCTAAGCCATCCAGTTTGTGGAACTTTTTTATGGCAGCCCTAGGAAACTAATACAAACACTCAGTATTTTTTCTCTCCCGCTCCACTAGCAACTGAAAGACTTTAATCAATTTTACCAGAAAGTTATTGATCTGTGATATAAGTATAGAATCAAATGTTCCCAATTCTTCATGAATCCCATGACTCATTACATGGCTCCACAATTTAGCAAAGAATCTTTTCCACTTGTATGTATGGAAAAATAGAAAAATATCAAAGGATTTCTTTCAATGTCATGCCCCACCATCCATGATCTTACCTGCATCTAAACCTATCCTTTGCTATCTCTTCTGCAACAACAGAAAAGATCCCTATTTCTCCCCCGCAGCCATTCTTCAGCTCACTGTCTGTCTCCTACTCCTGTCACTCCAGTGAAACACCATCACCAAAGTTATGCCTTTTTTACTTAATTCAGTCACCATTTCAAGCCTTTCTCATTGGATCTTTCAGCAGCCTTTGACTCTGTTGTCACCTTTCTCTTTCTTTTAATGCTCCCTTCTCTTGGATCCAAGGACAACACACTGTTTTGGTTTCCTCCCCACTTTCTGGCTTTTCCATTCCAGTTTCCTTGGGAGTTTCTCTTCCTCCATTCATCCCTTACATTTGGATTGTTTCTGTCCTTCACACTTTTCTTCTACTGCCCTCTTTCCCTTGATTACATCCTCTCTGTTGGCTTCAGTTACCATCCTTTTGCTGATGATTCTCATATCTTATCTAAAGTCTTTTCATTCTTTGCTTGTTGTGGTTAATTTGCAGTTCGCAAATATCCCAATTCTTCCAGTGTGTTTCCATGTACCGCAGAGGCTGAAAGGTAAAAAAAAATACATTTCCCGGACCCCCTTGCTTCTACAGTTCTACATGTGAATTAAATTCCACCAAATAAATGCATTAGCAAGAGATTTGGAAGGCAGAAGACCATATTCCCGCTGTTTTGACAGCTTCTTCTGGCAAGCAACACTGTGGAAGCAGGTTTATCTGCATCGTCGTTCCAGTTCTGCAGAGGAGGAGAAGCAATGTGACAGCAGCAGTGGTAACTTCTTGGTTTTTGTTTCCTGATTTCTGGATGACAGGTACAGAGGTGTGTTCTTGGATTCAATATCTCAAGAAGTGACAACCTTATCATTTCTTCCTGCCTGTGTCAGAGTTAAGAGCTTCCCTAGAGGGTTAATTCTACCTCAAATCTATTTCTCCAGCCTATCCGACAATTTGTGAATTCCCCCTGATTATCATCTAATTACCTGCATTCAGTTCCTTTCTGCCTAAAATGAGGAGAATGGTTTCTGCTTCTTGCATTAAACCTTTACTGTTAGAAATTTGATTCTTAGAATCAGGACATTACTGTAACAAAAACAAAACTGGGTGGTATTAGTTTGGCGGCTGGGTAGTTAGTGACAAATGGACAGATATTACAGAGTGAAAACATAGGGATACTTGTTTTACAGGAAAAAAAGTTTTGGTAAAACTGTCACTTGCAATACCTTGCACACAAACCACATGCTAACAGACCCTACAATTCAAACGGAAATAATCAGAAAAACTCATTATATCAGCATAAGTCAGCTGCTTCTTGCCTCTTACCAAAGTCCTAAGAGAGTCTTGAATGCCTACTAGTGCTAAGAGGTGGCTCTGGCTCTAGAGAGGTGGCATAGAGAAAGATAAGCTGTAGCCCAGTCTTTCTCAAGCATCTTCATTACAACTTCCCAGGCAGATAAGAGGAACTTGCTCATGTGAATTTCTCACTGGCAAAATTCACATTGAGAATGCTGCCTTCCTTCTTGAGGTTTTTCTTTCAGACAGTTTCAATTTTGGGGTGAGTAATGGGTATGGACAAAGCACCAAGGGCAGAAAATAAATGATCATGGGTTTCAATCACGCTATGCCTCAATGATACTCTTTGCTGTGGTTACCTGTAAACAAGAGAAGCACATGAAGTTTTTGAGGGAAATTATTGCTAAAACTAATTTGCCAGCCTGGCTCACAAAAGCAACCTCTGGATCCCCAAATTGGCACCATCAAGAAGAAGTTGTGAAAGATGTTACCCTTTGAAGGAAGGCATAGCCCCACCGTCCACTTTGGATATAACCACAGAAAACAGAGGACAGGGGCACTCCTCCCAGAGAGCAGAATCAGGGGTTGAAAGACAGAGTAACCAAACTTACTTACCCTCAGGATAGGGAGTTTTTCTAGTTTCTGCCAGTGGGATTTGAAAATTACCAGAGATCAGTGATCTTTACGCTTTCCAATTCTTTCATTTTCTGAATGGTAGTTTGTATTGCACTTACTTGGTCTCTGTTCCATCTTTGTATATGGCTGGAGCAGAGGTTTGTGGAGAAAATGTTTCTTTTAGTTTCCAGGTCGCTGGATCATAAGACCCCCATCTAGTTTTAATTGAAAGGTTACCCAGAGATATCGGACTTTGCGACACCCAGCAATCCTGGATTTGAGCTAATGCAGTAAACAGATAATCCTCAGGGACTATGTCCTTTGCACAGGGGTAATTGTGTTCTGTGTGGAAAAAGTAGTGTACTTAGATTTGGGGGTCACTAAGTGCCAGACTTTGACAGAGGCTGCTCCTTGTGCCTTGATATCTTTTCTCTGCTTCTTCTATTATAATAGAAGTTTCAGGTAGGCACAAGTCCACAGAGCTAAAAGTTCTATTCCTTGGCTTCCTTTGCAGCTAGGTGTGACCATGTAACTAGGTTCTGGCTAAGGGATGTGAAAGAATTAATTGTGAAACTCCTATTCATGGTTTTTGAAAGGGGGTATACCCAACCGTCTTCTTCTCCCTTTCCTACTGGGTAAATATGAAACAGTCACCTGGGAACATGATATGGAAGCCACACCTGAGGAACCTGGATCCTTGGGTGAACTTTATGGTACAAGTTGCCCTGTTTGCCACGGACCACGTACCTCAGAACTTTAGGTGCGAGAGAAATGAGTTAAACCTGCTTACGTCACTGTTGCATTAGCCTTTGTTACAGCAGCAGCAGTAGTCTCCTGTTGCCCAGTGCGTCTCCCAGTAACTCCTCTTCCCCTCCACACCCTGTCCAGCCCCATTCATGGATAATTTTAACATTATCTTTAAAATTCCTTTTCCTTCCACGCTCATTTAGATGTGGCTCCCAGCCCTCACTGTTCACCACCACCAAATGTTTTTTTCTGTTATTCCTCTCATGAAATTCCATATAATATTTAATTCACTGTATCACATTTTCTCTGTCTTTTTTTTCCCTTTCTTATCTATCTTCCTCACCAGAGTATAACTCTTTGAGGCAGTAGGGACTATCTCTTGCTCCACATGGTTTCCTAGTGTTTACTGCCTGGGATGCAATGAGCACTGAATAAATAGATGCTAAAAGGAATAAAAGGTCCATTTTTGGACCTGATCTAAATTTCTTGAATGGTTTTCCTTAGACACTGCTTCACTTGTAACATGTTTCTACTGATTTACCAGAAGAACTGCAGCATAACAAGATTATGGGGTATGTAGGGTATATTTACTGAAGTCTATAGCTAAAGCTTAGTTTTGTATGCAGGGCATGATAATCACTTATTTCTCAAAAAAAAAAAAACAAACAAAGCAACAAACGCAAAGGTAAGAAAATGGTGTTGAGGAAAAAATCTGAGGACCGTCAGAAGACATGGGTGTGCATCTCAGTGTTAGTCCACTCCTAGTTAAGTCCATTCCTTAGTCTTTTATTCCTTTTAACGTTTATTTATTCAGTGCTTATTACATCCCTGGCAGTAAACACTAGGAAACCCATGATGAACAAGAGATAGTCCCTACTGCCTCAGTGGGAGCACCGATCTCAACCACTAGACCACCTTGGTTTTCATTACCTGATAGAAACCAGTGTTCTCTACCACACGCTAGAGTTCTTCTGAGGCCAGCAAGATGAGAGAAATGTCACACTTTTAGGAAGTTTTTAAAAAGTGGGAGAAAACTGCAAAAACTGTTTAGCACTTAGTTTTTGTTTCATACTCTTTATTTTTCTAAGATATTTGCTTTAGAAATAATATGATAATAAACAATCTGAAGGGAGAAACGGAGATCTGCTAAATGATTAAATAGTATTATGAACATTTCGGGGCTGGCCCCGTGGCCGAGCGGTTAAGTTCGCGCGCTCCGCTGCAGGCGGCCCAGTGTTTCATTGGTTCGAATCCTGGGCGCGGACATGGCACTGCTCATCAGACCACGCTGAGGCAGCATCCCACATGCCACAACTAGAAGAACCCACAACGAAGAATACACAACTATGTACCGGGGGGCTTTGGGGAGAAAAAGGAAAAAATAAAACCTTTAAAAAAAAAAGTATTAGGAACATTTCTTTAACTTTTTCCTGTTAGATTGTCGGGGAAAAGCCTTGTTTCTACTCTCAGTTTTATTCTCAGTTTTATTTGTCATTGAATTTATGCTATTCAATCACTATATAAAGAGTAATAAAAAGTGCTTCAAGGTTATTATATTTTCCTATTGGCTTCTACAAGAAATTTGTTTAAACAAATGATCTGTTTTTGTATTAGAAAAAAAATTTGGCTACCAAAAACATCTGCAAGAAAAAAAATGTGTTTCTCAGGAGAAAAATGTAAATAGTCTGAAAGAAAAGCTAACACATTCATTAAGAGTCATACTGCATCAAAGTGAAAAATTCCTGTTCCCACGAACAAGTACAGTGCAGGTTTATAAAATATAAATTAGGCACGAAATTTCCAGTAATTTCGATCCATAATGGCTCAAAATTCATAATAAGATGATTCCGTTAATTTGCTGCAATTTTTGTATTATTTTGAAAGTAAAAACTGCAATCAAATGAATTTTCCTGATTAAACCAGTTGCCTGATTCCCTGTACCAGTGTTTGTTTTGGCATCAGGTAGAGAAGGAATTTCAGAAAAGGATTTAAAATCTGAAACAGTCACTATGGTCTGCCCTGGAAAATTCCAGGTTTGTTAGACTGTAAACTTAGAACTAGAGCTGGAAGGGCGGGGCATCTCCTGCGGGAGGGAGGATCTGACAGCTCTGGCTTCTGTTAATGAAAGCACAAATAAAGTAGGCTGTATAAACACACTGAGCAACTGAAAGTGGGGTTGCCCTAAAATAGCAATTGCATACCAGTTGTACTGAATATCCCAGAAAGGACCGGCAACATTAAATGCCCCTAATTAGGGAGGGTTAAAAATAAAATACTGTAATTAGAAAAAGAAGTATTTTTAATCCAAGAGATACCACTCAAACAAGACATCTATAAAGTGACTCCAAAATGATTTTATAAGCAGTGGTGGAAGAGTAGTACAAGTGAGTTCACAATCAGAAAAATAATTGAAAATAACTGAGCCAAGTTCAGAGACCTGGAGTCAAGCACTGGGATGTAATAGGTGTGACTATTGTTCATGGGCTAGACTATGTTTAGAATTTGTTTCCATTTTAATACCTCTATGCCCCTCAGAAATACACAAACTAAGGAACAAAGCTTTGCTGAACCACAAAGCCCAGCTGGGCAAGCAGATAAGAGAATTATAGAAGCTCAGTTGAAAAAACGACACTGACTCAAAAGCAAGTTGATTAGAGTCTTACCCTGGAATGGCTACAGAGGAAAGAAAGGAAAGAAGGGTGGGTATTTTGGTGGAGAAGGCTTTGAGAGATAGGTGTTTCAGGCTGTTCCAGGGGAGACTGACAACTAAAGACCTGTATAAATTTGTGACTCAAATGGTGTGATAGCAAAAAAAAATCTGATATAATTTGCTTGGACTAGACCTTGAACTTTGTTGCTTAAACTTTGACTGTATAAAACCCCGATATGAACTATCTGAAATTAATGTTATTTAGGATTAAAGTGAATTAATCAGTTGTTTTATTTTTAATTTTTTTAATCAATCTACATACTGTTGGTTGGGATTTACCAGTCCTCAGATCCAATCTGAATAGCTCTGCTCTCTGCTAAGCTTTAAATCTCAGGCCAACCGTCTATTGACGGCGTCAAAGAGGCCAAGGGCAAAATCTGGAAACCTTAGATATGCAACTTTAAAGATTTATTCCAAATTACAGAGAAGTATCCCTGATTCCTCAAAAATGGTAACAAGTGAAGAAAGACAGAAAGAACTAGAAGAAAGTATTTGATATGGCAGTTTTTACCGTGACAAGAATTTTATGTTGTATATTGACAAAACCTTAAAAAAGCCCCACTGTTTAAAAAAATCATTCAATAACTTATGCCACAAACTCCTGCATCTATACCTACATCTGAACCTCGTACTTGATTTTCACCATAAGGACACAGGTTAAGTTTGTGAAATGAAGTGAGACTCGGGAATGGGGTAGGGTCAGGATTAGGGTGGGAGATCAGATGAAGCTATTCTTGGACACGGGAGGAGTGACTAAGTGTGACTCAGGTAAAACACAGGGATGGGGGTTAAGAATGGGCTGAGGGTCAGGAAGGAGTAAGCTAACATGTATGTTAACCCTTATTGAAACCATTACCCACATAATTCAGTTAGGAACAGTGTTACATTCAAAGAAGAGCTGGAAAATAAGAATTCCGGTTTTTATTTATTATGTTGTCCCCCAAATCTTAAGGGTAAGTCCAGATTCTGCAAAATACCCTTCAGAGGCAGAGTGGGTGAGACAGCGCCTCCTCTAGCATACATGAAAAGGGCAAAGCCTAAGAACTGTTATATTTTAATAATTTTTAATAGGTCTACAATAACTTGTATTTCAATTTCTGTCTTTCTCAGTTCTCTAACATTCTACAAATCCCAGATGCTTATCACTTTCCTACCCAGGACGACTCTTTTTCTCAAAAATCCCAGTCTGTTCCCACAGCCTCCCTGATCACATCTCTCATCTCTGCACCTAAAGTTCCTGCACTACTTGCTAGCAACACATCACATGCTCTGATATTGCCAAGTCCCTGAAGAGTTTCAGTTACCTTTCCTTTACACTTTTTCTCCCAAATAAGTTTTAAAAATACTCCTTGACATTTATCCATGCAACCTTTTCCCAGACACCAGATTCTGCATAACATTCTTTACATACAGAGTGGGTGAGAAAATTCTGTAGTGTATATGAAAAGGGCAAAGCCTAAGAACATCATATATTAGTCATTTGTATCTAGCCACCCATACATTACATGGCAATTTTAAAAGATAAATATCTAAATTTTGTAGTTGCAAAATGAATATGAAAATCTATATGTCTGTGACAAATAAATAATGGTCACACTGAAGTGTCACTACTCAAGAAGAAGATGAGAGTAAAAATCCATTAGAAAAACTGGAATAAACTTCTCTCTTTATGTCAGATGGTAATGAAAGCTAACTAGTTAAGAAGACTCAGAACTACTGACAGAGAGAGAAGGCTATAAAGATGTTTTACCTTGTCATAAAAGCATTCTCTTGTGTCCAAAATTCGCAAATGTGATCATCGTTAAACATAAATATGAATCAGCTACTCCCTTATTTAGGTACTTTGTAATACCAACACTCCACATCCATTACCAAATTATGTATTAATTTGCTTTGCTGAAGTGACTAGCAACTCAAAGTTCTCAGTGGCTCACAGCCACAAACATTAACTTTCCCTCATGTTACATATCAATGATTGTGGGGCATCTGCTGCAGCTCTGTTCCACATATCTTCCTCTCATAGGAACCAGGATTAAGGAGCAGCCCCTATTTGGGACATGCATTGTCATGGCAGGAAGTTGGTGGACGCATGCAATGGTTCTTGGAGCTTCTGCTTCAATGAAGTCACATCTATTCATATGCCATTGGCCAAAGCAAGTTACGTGGTAAAGTACAACATAATGGACTGGGGATATAAACTCGTCCTACAGAAGGCACTGTAAGTCACATGGTAGTGGTGTGTTATATAATTCTTTTAGAAGAAAGGGGAGTATGCACCTGGGATTGATAACACACAGACTTTGTACTGTAAGCTTTGAGGAATTATTGAATGATTTCCATAAGGGGAATAGCAGATTTAGATTTGTAAGATTGATCACCTTAGCAAATTTTGAAGGGAAAAGATTGCTTCTATGACAACATAAAACATCCTCACAGCCCCTATCTACTTCAGTAGTTCCAGGTTTTCTTGGTGAGCCTTCAGGCTCACCTCTTCATGCTCTTTCATTCTACTGAAATACACTTGGAAAGGTCACAGTAAATCATGATTTTCCTTTACAATCCGCATTTTAACTGCACTTTCTTCAGCAGTTGACATCATCGACCACATTCTCTTTAAACCTCTCTCCTCCCTAGGAGTCTAGGACAGAACTCTCTCCTGCCTCTTCTTGGGTCCCTCTTCTTTGCTCCCAGGCTCTCCTTCCTTCTACCTTGCAAAGAGATGTAGTTCTCCTGAGTGCCATCCTTGGCCACAATTGTCTTCCTTCTGTATGTGCTCAGCCTGTATTCTCTCATCCATAGCTTTAAGTGTCTCCAGAGTTATGATAATTCCACAACCGTGACTCTAATCCAGATCTTGCTCCTAACCTTCAAATTCAAGAGTCCTTACTAGGCATTTTCCCAAATAGTCCATGCTTCCTTGAACCTCCAGAACTTCATAATCCTGTTCCTTCTCCTCTGAAATATCCCTACCCTTCTCAGCCTAACCCTTATTTATATTTTTATACTCAACTCAAGTACTCCCTGTCTAGAAAGCTCTCTCATGCCCCCCTTGTGGATTGACAGCCTCTTCCATGAGAGTCCTGTGCACAGCTCCATCATGGCACTCAACACACTATAGCCATTGCTAATGTGCTTGCTTCTCTACCCTTGAGAAACTCAGCTCCTTTAGGGGAGGGATTGTGATTTGTCTTTGTATACATAGCAACAACCCTATGTCTAGCACAGCCCAGGTACTCAAAAATGTTTTCAGATGATTGAATGAATAAAGAATGAGTTAGTAAGAGATAGGAAGGATTTCTTTAAATCAAGAGAGAAATTTGGAGACTGGGAAAGAGTTGAGGGGTCTTACATCTGATATTTTTTCAGAAAAGTTTAAGGCTACAATGTCTGCTACAAAGGAAGGTGATAAGAGTGGAGTGGGGAGTGTGAGAACATTAATTTCTCAAGGTCTCAAAAACTTGCTATGGAGAGGGCCAAATATAAATGGACTATAGCAATATTTTTCAACATAGCGTGGGACACCTTAAGAGAATTTTTTAAGTTGTGAAGTTTCACTTTCATAATAATCTAAAAAATAATGTTATTCTGAATTTTATAAATGACCTTCTTATAACCAAATACCCACACGATTTTATTGCCCATGTTTTCATTTGTGTTTATGACCATGTTGTTGCAAAATGGAACTATTTTAGTTACCCCTGGCTTTATCAGACAGGGGGTTCAATGAGAGAATCAGGACCAGTAGGGATCTATTTGCCTATCTATCTATATCTATCTATCTATCTATCTATCTATCTATCTGTCAATGGATTTGTTACAGAAATTTGACCTTACATAATTGTGACAGCTGGTTAAAAAGCAGTCTCTATAAGTCCGTTGTCTTGCCATCTGATGCTGGAGCTTAAAATCTACGAGGCCAGCAGTCAAGAAGAGAAGATGGATGTAAATTCAGGGAGACCAAGAATAAGCTAGAACCCATAAGCAGAAGCTGGCACCTACAAGGATGAACTGAAACTGGTGTCCATTCTTGTCGCCTCTGCCCTTAGTGGTGTGGGTGTCCTAGAGTAGTTGGAGGGCTTCACCACAGAGCTAAACAAACACATCTGTCCCAGGAGTGAGAGAAGCTCAGGGGGATCCAGGGGAAGGTAGAGGAGTCGCAGGCCCAGCCACTGGCTTACACAAACTGAGTGAGCCAGCATATAAGTGACAATGTGTGTGAGCTACAAAATAACTGCTGCTTCACTTCTGCCCTCCAAATCTTGCACAAGAATATGTGTTGTGGCTTATCCTAACCAGAAACATACAAGAAAGGCTATTCTGGGAAATGTAATTCAGGCTAGCCAAGTTGACACATTGCAAAGCTACCAGACTGGCTTGTGCAAATTAAATTACAAAGGACGTATGTCTAGCAAATGATATCATAGCCTGGTGTATAAAAGATAATAATTACAACATACTGAATATTCTCTGTGCTCTATTCTTCGGGCGTCACCTCACTGAATTATCACAACCCAGTGCTCTAGGGACTGTTATTGTACCCATTTTCCAGATGTGGAAACTGAATCACAAAATGGTTAAGTAATTTGCCTAACGTCATAGAGCCAATAAGTAGTAGCAGAAGCAGGATTTAAACCACCCAGGCGGTCTAGCTTTGGAGCCTCTGTCCTCACCCATTTCGATCTGCCACCTCCTGTGAGACAGTGAGAGAAAAGCTCTAGCAGAACTTAGTCAACAGGTGGCTTGTCAAGTGCACAAGGACCGGGACCTTAGCAGTCAGCACCCATTTCCCATTATGCGCAGCACAGCATTTCTTGTCTGATTAAATTAATGGTTTAAATTTTTCATGAACTTACTTTTTATAGATTTATTTTGGTTTTATATAAGGAAGTATAAGAAATTTATACATTTATATTTACACGTATAATTTTTATGATGAAATAATTAAAATCAATATGACTTTCAGATAGTGAACAGCTTAACTCATATTGGTGCAGCTGGGCTCTTTCTGCCAGAGAAAGAGGATGTGAGGAGCCAACGCCTCTGAGAATAACATTAATAAATTAAAGGATGAACAAGTGCATTAACAACAAATGAATGAATCATTAGTTAAGCCAGAAGAGAAATGTTTTTTTAAAACCCTCAATTCCTACTTAATGAGAGATGCTTTCACCAGATGATATTTAGTTCTCAAGTTAAATGTGCATGCAACTTTCCTTGTCCGTTCACAAAAGGCCAGATTTTTCACAACAAAATGCTTCCTCTTTGTCTCTGAGAGCAGGTTTTTAAAATGTCCCACATGTGTTCTTGGAGGCAAGGCAGTGGGAATGGAGGATGATTATGGCTGTCTGGGTGGGAGCCTTCTGAAACTGCGCTTGCACAATCCTGTGTGTAATCCAGCATTTGAAAATTAATACGTATTTGGAGTTTTCTGTGACAATGACTTTGTATTGCACAATCCCGAACTGTTTTCAATCGCTTAACCACTTCTGCCTTACAGGGATCATCTACATTTCCTTTACTGCGCGGTATGCGCTGGGAGAGGTGTCTTGTCTAGAATGCGCCTCACTCACCTGCCAGATAAGGCAGAATCACCCTTGACACCCAGGCTGCTCCTAACAGACTCACAGCAGCTCTATCCTGGAAAGCTAATTTGTATGAAATCCTGAAACCACAACTCTCTAAAAATATATTCTAGTTTTATATAAAGTCTATTTTCCTAAAAATGATTCATTAAAAGCCTTGTCTGCAGATTATCTGCCTGCCCTGGCCCTGGGGCGTCTCCCGGTCTGCGTTGGACTCTGCTGGCCGCACACACCACAGGTCCTGCCAAATCCAGCTCCACCTCGAGTGATGCTTGGAATCCTCTCTCATCCCTCACTGAGTCCTCTGAGTCCCTATCAATTCCACACAAAACTCTCCCAAACTTTTTACCTCCCTAAAATGAAATCAGCTTCCTCTCCTCGCCAAACCATGACGAGCCCATCCGCTGCCCTCTCTCCTATTTCAAAACACCCTGTGTGTTCATGCACTTTCTCAGCCTGTCTTTCAGTCTCAGGGAAATAGCGACCAGCTCAGATGAAACTCTTTATTGACTCCACCAGGCAGTTAATTGTTTTTCCCTCGATGCTCCCACAATGTGGTTTAAACTTCTTTTTCTTTATTTTCTTCCCTCATTATTATTATTATTTTTCCTGACACAAGGTACAACTATGGCCTCTTGTAAGAGTTAAGTCCTGGGTTCCAATTCTACCTCCTCCACTAACCATGTGATGTTGTTCAAGTCACCTAATCTTTCTGATACTCGATTTTCTCATCTGAAATACGTTAACAATAATCCTAACAAAATATGACAATGGTTTTAATAAGATCTAGCACATAGAATGCTTTTCATGTGCTAGGCACTCTTTTAATAGTGAGCATATAATAATTTTTAATAATGCAGAATAGTGATTCAATCATTTTTAGCAAATCCATTCCACAGAATATTATGTAGCTATTAAAAATAATGAGGTATATTGGGGCTGGCCCCGTGGCCGAGTGGTTAAGTTTGCGCGCTCGGCTGCAGGCGGCCCAGTGTTTCGTTAGTTCGAATCCTGGGCGCGGACATGGCACTGCTCATCAGACCACGCTGAGGCAGCGTCCCACATGCCACAACTAGAAGAACCCACAACGAAGAATACACAACTGTGTACCGGGGGGCTTTGGGGAGAAAAAGGAAAAAATAAAATCTTTAAAAAAAATTAAAAAAAATAAAAAAAATAATGAGGTAAAATAACATGGAACTATACCGATGATATACTATTAAGTGGAAAACCAAGTTGCAGAACGATATACATAACATGATCATTTATGTTAAAACTATACATTAGATATATAAACAATAGTTCGATTTCTTCCTCTCTATACATTATCTCTCCCTCTCACTCTCCCTCTCTCCACACATAAACACACACACACACATATGGTTTGAATTTTTACAAAACATATGTTTACATGTCTGTATAGTTTAAGTTTTTCAGTGAACATTTAAAAAACAAAATAAATAGAAAAAGGGACTATAAAGACAAATTATGATTTTAACAGGCATACCAGAACTGGCAATTTAAGTAAATTAGTGTTATACTCATGAAAGGAGAAACTTTGCCATATACTATCTTGATTCCAATCACGATTTAAAATAAAATTTTGATATACACCCTTAAGCACTACCACTAAATCAGCTCTGCGTTTTTGCGAATATCCCCGAGGAGAGCATACATTTCTACTTGGGTGATGTTTGATTTTTTTTTTTTTCGTTTGTCTATTTAATAGACATTCTTCATGGCTGATGAATAAAGTTGCTAGCCAGGTTAGGTAATGCTGACTTTAGTCAAAACTATCTGACTTCTCACTCTCATTCAAAGCACTGTAACTTTTAAAGGATGTTTTAGGGGCAACAGTTCACTCCTTCTACAGGATACAGAGCCCCTGAAAATGTTCCAAAGCCTATTTCAAAATAATAAGCTTAATTACGCTTTGTGGGCAGAAATTGTATACTTACCAAAATTTCACTGCTCGGGTTCCATTCTTCACGTTAGCTGCCAACTGGAATGAATCTCTAAAACTTTTCAGTAATTTTATCAGTCCTGTAAGTCACTAGATAAATGCCTTACTTATCACTTTACAATTTTTTTCTACCTTCTTTTAACAACATTACTCTTGTCATTACTTCATCTTTATAAGTAACTTCTGAATGTAAAGTGTCTTACTTATATACTATACAACTTATTCTTGTGTTGAAATGAAAAAAATCTCCTTTAGTTTTGCCTACAATTATCATCACCATGAGTAGCAGGTCTTAAAAGTGCTGTTACATCAAGTTGAAATCCAATGCAGCAACGCTTGCAACTTCCTGCGCCACCTCCAACGTGCATCTGACTCTGCACTGTGGCATATCTACTTCTCTTTCATTCAATGAAAGAGGGGAACTTCTTCTTGTCCAAGATCACTCTCTCACCCCACTCTCCGACACTCGCTCCACCATTTAGATCTGTTCATCATTATCATCAGCCCCTCTTTTCACCCAGCCTTTGCACCTCAGCATTTAAACAAGTAAAGTCTCTCCCGTAGAAACCTCAGAGAGAGAAACAGAGACAGACAGATAGACAAAGAGACACAGAGAGAGCGAGAAAAACCTGATCCCTAAGATTCCTTCTAGTTTCTGACCAATCATTTGCTTCCTTCTTTAAAACAATCTTAGGACTCTCCTAAGTTACTCACTCTCATATTCCTCTCAAGTCATAGCATTTAGGCTTTTGCCCCAATGACTCCAATGAATGTTAGTGATGGTCACTAATGACCATCCATTTTCCAAACGGAAGGGATAATTTTTGGGTATATTTACCTGAATTCCTCAGCATCGTACATTTTGCCACTCTTCACCACTTCTTTCCTGAAACCTTTACTTGGGCTCCGGTAAAACCACGCTCTCCTTGTTCTTCTTCTACTTCCTGTTTTTTGTGTGTGTGTGTATTTTGGAGACTCATCATTTAGAACTTGATGCTCTACAGAATTCCACCATGCACCCGTTTCTCTTCTCCATCTATACATTTGTCCTGATCATCTCCTCCCTGTTCGCGGCTTCAACTACTACTTCTGCCTGATGCGATCCTAATCTTTGAACCAAAGCTGACCTTTGATCTCTGCACACCAGTCTGAACACATCACGTGGCTCCACAAACTCTCTTATCTTCTACACTCCCTCTGGAAATGTCACCACCCAGTTGCTCAAATAAAAAACATACAGTCCTCCTAGAATTTTTCTCTCCTTCATTTCCCATATCCATTGATCTTTAAGCCCCACTAATTCTATTTACTAAATTCTTCTTCAAGTATTAGTTTAGGGCTTTTTCACTTTTTATCTAGGTTTTGTCATAGCATCACTGGACTCTGCCTTTAGTTTCATCTCTTCCGATATATCTCCCCAAAGTAGTCACAATAAACTTCCCAATACACAAATAAGTAACCCCCTATCGATTTCCAGATAAAACCCAAAACTAAGGCTATATATAATCTGGCTCCTGCCTACCTTATCAGTTTTATCTTCTCTCCAAACTTCATGGGCAGCCTAAGATCTGGCCACACTCAACAACTTGTAGTTTTGTGAACATGCCATACTCTCTCTTCGCACATCTCCCCACATTATTTTCTCTCTCTCTCTCCTTTCCTCTCAGTGCAGCTAATTATTTTTTTTCAAGAACATCTCAGTTTCACTTCTATCAAGATTTATCTTATCTGAACCTCCTGGACCCCATTACCCAGAATTGAAATAGGTGAGCTTCCTTTGGGAATCCATAGATCTTTGCCTTCTTAATTACATTTATTATACCAAGACTTTTGTTTGCAAGTTCTGAAACTAAACCCAAACCAGATTTAAAATAGGGAAGAGAGGACCAAGGGGAATGCATTAAGTTGAAGCTAGCGGAAAGCCCAAGAAGTATGTTTTAAAGCATACCTGGATGTAGTGGCTTAACCAATGTCCTCAGGAGTCTGTGTATTTTTCTCTATCTTTATCTTCGTTTTTCTCTATGTTGGTCTTATTCTCAAGCAGGCTGTCACTACACGGTGGCAAAAAGGGCCACCAGCTGCTTTCTTGAAACTTCCATCAAAAGTCTTGGGTGGTTTCTCATTGACCTAGATATGGCCACATACCTGTTTTACTGAACAATCACTTTGGTTAAGACATTGAGATAATCTGATTGGCCAGGCCTAGGACCCAGGCCAGGTTGGGATATGGGGTAGGGTCAGTGTCCTCCAAACTGTGAACTGAGAATAGGAGAAATGATTGCACCAAAAAGATGTTGGACGGGGCTGGCCCCATGGCTGAGTAGTTAAGTTCGCATGCTCTGCTTTGGTGGCCCAGCGTTTCACTGGTTAGGATCCTGGGCGTGGACATGTCACTGCTCATCAGGCCATGCTGAGGCAGCGTCCCACATGCCACAACTAGAAAGACCCACAACTAAAATATACAACTATGTACTGGGGGGATTTGGGGAGAAAAAGCAGAAAAAAAAAGTGTTGGACATATAAAGCTACATATGTCTATAACAACCCCTCTAATACTATAATATTACAGTGTGTTTATTTGTCTGCCTTACTCACTGATTTGTGAGCCCCTTCAGGGTATAGATTATGTTTTCATCTATGTAATCCAAGCATTACGTATACCACATATCGGTGATCTTGTGAGAGCTGCATGAGATAATGTATTTAAAGCATTTCTCATAGAGTTGGACATACAATAAACATTCAATAAATAATAGTATCATTATTGGCATTATTGTTTCACACAGAGTGAAAAGGGGAGTATGAAATAAGCTTTATTTGTACAATCAATGTACAGAAAATGCTCACCTGTGCAATTATCATAAGAGAAAATATTTTCATCTTCGAGTAATAGAAAATCCACCTAAAAGTGAATTAAACTTAAGAAGATTTATTATCTCACATAGCAAGGAGTGTAGAAGCCACATAGCTTTAAAGAGATGGCTAAATCTGTGGCTAAATGAAATAATGAAGGATCCAGAGAATTTCCATCTTTCTGCTCTGTCGTGCTTAGAAGCTGACAGTCCTCTTCATGGTCACAAGAGACTTATCAAGCTGCTAGCATCACATTCTCACATACCTGGCCTAAAGGCAGAAAAAGGGATACCTCATCCCATGGATCTCTTTTTAAGAAAGAGTTTTCTCAGAAGCCTTCCTCTCCCTAGACAATCAGTACTACATCTCATCGGTCAGATCTGGATCAGACTGAGACTACTTCACTTCACATAGACCAAGCAAGAGGTAATCGAAGGAGGAGGGTATGCTTTCTAACATTGTTGGGACCCTGCCAATATGAAAGAGAGGGAATATAGCTTTAGTGTCAGCAAAAAACGAAGTCTGCTACGTTTTGTACGCATTTCCAAACTAATATGTGCTCACTGTTGCAATTCAATACTTCGAGTGTCTACAGTAAAATGACTATTCTCCCCATTTGGCCTCTAATTTTACCCCTTGGAATATATACAATTAATAGTTTGAGGGTTTGCTTCTTGGGAGCATGTTGGTGAGTTGGCTCCCTCAAACTGAAATATGCTATGTGTATTCTACAACATTTTCTTTCTAATAGATGCACATTGTTCTATGGGAACAATTAATGATAACAATTAGTTATCAATTTATTGCCTTTCATGTCTGAATCCACCCTTCTTTGCCCTATTTTGTGATCCTGGACCTGTCTCATTAACCATTTCTTCTTTGACATCTGGCTCAATTTCAAGCTTTGTCAATAGAGGGTGCTGGAGGGACATGGCAAGGCCAGAGTAGAGGAAGGGGCTTTGAAAGTGCTGTTCTGGGCATGGCACTCAGTTGATGTGCCTGAGAGAGGCCTCGTAGTGGTCACGTCAGCAGCTCACTTCATGGACACTCTGACAAGTTTCTCTGCACCCTGCAGATCAGTCCTGTGGACCAGCTGTAGCTAAGCCCTCTGCAAGTTTCTTGCCACCAACAGACTGCATGTTCCCATTGCAGCCACACCCTCTCCAGAGGTCTGTATCTCAGTCTTAGGCAGAAGGAGAGCTCTTTTAGATTCTTCCTTCCTTCTTTCTTCACTCTCCTTCAGCCCAAGGAATGGTAAATGCTTGCTGTATTTACTACTTCTGTGCTTCTTAGAGTTTTCTTTCCCTCTTTTAATAGTAAACCACCTTTTACTGGTTAACAGTTCTTCATATCAAATTTTCTCTGTTCAAATTACTGTTGTGATTTCTTTCTTCAGGCTGGCTTCTGACTGACACAGATGGCTATACCATAATTTAATTTAATCATGTCCCACTTCACTCGATATTTATGGTTTTGTCCTGTGTCTTATTTTTCTATTTATTATTTAATAAATATTTATTGAGTACCTACTATGTGCCACATATTAGTTTAAACACTAGGAATATTGTGGTGAACAAGACAAATAAAGCCCTTACTTCATGGAGTTCACAGTCTAGAGCAGAGATTCAGATGGTAAAGATAAATAAATATTAAACTCAAGGTAGTGATAAATGCCATGAAGAAAATGTTATGTTTAAGAGACTAGAGAGTAAAAGTAAATCAGGGCATAGGGGACGATTGAGGTAAGCAAGATCAAGAAGGCCTTCTCTGAGTAGGTGGAATTTGAGCAGAGATCTGAATGATGGGAAAGAGTTGACAGTTTGAGGGACAGCAGAAGTCCACTGTGGCTAGAGCATGGTGTAAAATCAGCAGAGTGGTAGAATATAGGGTCAGAGGTCAGCAGACAATGCAGGGCCAAGTAGATAATGGAAGAGTTTGCATGTTATTCTAAGGGTGATGGAAAGCCATTGGAATGACTTAAACAGAGGAATAAAACAATCGACCTTATGTTTTAAAAAGGCTACTTTGTTGCATAAAGAATAAACTCTCTGGAGTCAAGAGTGGAGGTAGGCATACAAGTTAGGAAGTTATTGTAGTCATCCACAAAGAGATATTGTGACTTGGACCAAAATGGTAGCAATGGATGCTATGAATAATGGAGGAGAACAAATGTAAGATATTGCCTACAGATGTTGCTGATTGATTATATGCGGAGAATGAGAAGAAGTGAGGAATCAGAGATAACTCCCAGGTTGGGGCCTGAGCAAATGGTTAATGCATGTGGAAATTATTGGGCCTTCCATCAACAGTTCTCAAATTTTTTTTGTTGTTGTTAGTGGTGGTGAGGAAAATTGGCTGTGAGGTAACATCTATTGACACTCTTCCTCTTTTTGTTTGAGGAAGGGTGACTCTGAGCTAATATCTGTGCCAATCTTCCTCTATTTCATATGTGGGTCACCGCCACAGCATGGCTTGATGAGTGGTGTAAGTCCGTGCCCAGGATCTGAGCCCACAAACCCAAGCTGCTGAAGTGGAGTGCACCAAACTTAACCACTTTGGCACTGGGCCTGCCCCTAAAAATTGAGTAATTTTAAAAATGCTTGTGTGGGAGACATATATATTTACTATATTAAATTAAAACAGAAAAATATTTAAAGTACCTATTTATTAATTCATTTAAAGTAAAAATAATAAATCTATGACATGCTGACATAAATAACATACTTTATGAAAAATGTATTTTAGGGACAATATTCTCCCAAATAAAGACTGCTGAATGAGAAGAGAGGCATTGTTTTATATTTCTTAACTCTCAGTAATGTCTGGTTTAATCAAAGACAGTTGTATTCTTAAATCTGCTTCTTCATTCAATCTGCTGTGATATATATTGTTTTAGTTGCAGTCCATGAAGAAAACCCACCTCACATAGGTATGTAGTTTTAGGATTGTTTTAATAGCTTTTTGAGATAATTACAGACGTTCATCTTTGACATTACACTAAAGCAAGAAGTGGTAGTTTCTTTCTTTTTTTTTTAAGGTATGCTTTTGGGTGAGGAAGATTGGCCCTGAGCTAACATGTGTTGTCAATCATCCTCTTTTTTTTTTTTCTCCCCAAAGCCCTGGTACATAGTTGTATATCCTAGTTGTAAGTCCTTCTAGTTCTTCTATGTGAGATGCCACCACAGCATGGCTTGATGAGTGGTATGTAGGTCCATGCCCAGGATCCAAACCAGGAAACCCCAGGCTGCTGAAGCGGAGCATGGGAACTTAACCACGATGCCACCAGGCTGGTTCCCGAGAAGTGGTAGTTTTTTAAAAGTGAGCTGCAATGTGGACTCTGAAACTGTTTCAATCAACTTTTCATGCTATTATATTAAAATCTATTGGTTTATTCATACTTTGAATGAATCTTTTATCTATACACGATTTTGACCTCATGAATACCCAGGGATCCCCAGACCACACTTTGAGATCAACATAACGTTATTTATTAATTTAACACATATGTATTGAGTTGTCACCATATGTCAGCCACTGTTCTGTGAGCTAGAGATACAAAGAAATGATTGAACATGACACTTCCCTTCTTGGAGCTCATAGTTTTGCGAATATTACCTCTGAGAGCTCTTGGTTCTATGAAGATACCAGCTGGGAGACAGTTCTTCCCCAAACAATGTTATATTTTATGCCAAAAAGTTTCAATTCCAAACCATACTAGGGAGTACTTACTCTGCAAAAAGAGACAAATGGCACTTTCTCAGTTATGCAAGTAAATGTAAAGCAATAAAACATGCTTATACACATACTTCCGGTACTGCTTTATCACTTCCACCATCATGATAAACCACCCATATAGATTACTAACTCTAACTTATTCACACATTAAAGTCAGATGACAACATCTTTCTTTTGGAAAATTCCAGAATTCCCTGTATTACCTCCAACCTTCTTTATTCTTCCAGGAACAAATTCATAATGAACTATTACTTCATAAAGTGACCTCACACATCAACTCCTTGAACTCTGTATACATTAATGAGGCCAGAATGATGTGAGATTAGAGGAAATCCCATATATCTTCTTCCTGCCTTTTTTTTTTTACCTTAGTCAACACTATGATATAATTATAATGTCAACTACATATAGCTTTCTAATTTGGATATGAAGATAGACAGCTTAATTAGAAAAATGAAAAATCAGTTTCAGGATGTATTCCTTAAAATTTAGCCATGAAAATAGGGATCAAATATTACTATTCAGAAGAGAAACTGCCTGATACTGGAGAGCAGGAATTTTCTTTGTGTTCATATTTGCAGCTACTACATTTTCTACTTTAATTAAAGCAGACGCTATATGAATGCTTGTCAAGTTGAAAACAAGAGAGGAATCCAAATATAAGAAAACAGTTTCATAACTTTAGTTGAAAAGTTCAGAGATAAAAATTTATCTGGCAAGAAATTAAACTAAAGATGGAAATGACAATTGAAATTGCTAGTCTACTTAAAGGATAATCTTTAATAAAACTTGGAAAAATAAATTTCAATCCTTCATCTTTAAAATGAGGGTGGCAATACCTTCCAGATCCAGTTGTTAAAGGACTAAATGAGACAGTGAAGATAAAGCACCCAGCATAGCTCTGGCACCTCCTGGGACTTGACTAATGTTAATTCCTTTCCTTTTCTCCTTTCTGAACCTCCTCCATAAGGATGATCCTTGGAATAAAGTCTTCTTGATTGACTAGAGCAAAATAATAAACAACCATGCTGTTAATAATTCCAAGCTTTTTCAAAATGTTCTTCTCTGTGTTTTTAAAAGCAGGAGTTTGAAGCAGCATCTCTTCATCCAATGAAGATTTCCTGGGCACCTGCCACATGCCAGGTCCTGCCAGGTCCTGCAGATATGGCTCTGAATGTGTCTGACACCGTCTCTGAGTCTCATGGGGGAGACAAGTATCCACCAATAATTATGCAAATAATTAACTATAATTATCCCTATTTCTTACTTTTTCTCCTTAACTCTTCTCACTAACACACAATGCACTTGGCCTATTTACCTAGTTTATTGTCTGCCTTCCCCAGTAGAATATCTGTTTTATTCCCTGCTGAATCCACCAAGATTAGTGCGTGATATGTAACAGACATTCAATGAATATTTGTTGAAAGATATGTATGAATTATAATTTTAATGATCACTTTGAAAAACTTAAAGATGCTATGTGAGCCTGTAACATGGGAGTTAACTTAGTGTTTCACACCAAGGACAAAAGGAAGAGGTTTCACTGTATGTAAAACAGAAATAAAGGGACTGGTTATACGGAAGTGTAGGGAGGTAACCGATGTCTTCAATCTGAGAAGCCATAAGAAACTTGTTTAAGCGCTGAAGTGAAGGTTAGAACATAGAAAGATATTCAGAATGAGTGAAAAAGTTTGTAATTTAGCACTGGTATGAAAAACTGAGATTAAGATTAAAAAAATAAAAATAATTCATTAAACATTTAGGGGAAGATACAAATCTTGTATGTTACTTTGAAAGGATCACACCCTCTAATGGAGTGAGTAGTGAAAGAAGAAGGGACTGGTCAAATAAGCCCATTTGACCATTATTTTAATTAAAAACTTCTTTTTAACAGGCTAAGCATATAGTTGACTAAATTGAATTATATTCTTGTGCTTTCTCAAATGTCTACGATGGGCAAAAGATAAACCCCTTGGCCCGAGAAAGTCAAATGTAAGTTGATAGCTTCCTCAGCTGTTTGTATAGTGACTAAAAGTCAATAATCAATTTTTATAGGGTAGGTCTTAAAATAAAAATGAATGCTATAAAACACGCATGACTATTTTATAATAAGGATAAGTATAATCTTCCTGGGCCACTGCAGCGGAGCGCGCAAACTGAACCACTCAGCCACGGAGCCGGCCCATCAAGATAAGCTTTAATATTTACAGTTAATGAGGTTCTTTGCCTTCTTACATTCAGTCTTGTGACTAAAAGAAAGTAGCTCTTTACATCCATTTTTATCCATTCATCCTGTAATAACTATTGACTTTTTCCATTTCTTTGGTTTTAACTGGACATTTTATTTGTTTTCTTAAATAGTATTCTGCTAAGGAAAATATCCAGAAACTCTAAAGGATATTCACTGAGTTCATTTAAGTAACAGTAAACACATATAACATTTATCGAATGTTAGGTGCCAATCTCCTTTCCAAGCACTTTACATGTATTAACTCATTTAAACTTCGCAATAACTATATGACGCAGGTACTACGACTATTCCATTGTAAACATGAACAAATCAACTCACAAAAATTTAAGTAATTTCTTAGCAGGATCAGGACGTGATTTAAGTCCAAGTTGTCTAATTCTAAAACCCATATAATCACTATGTTATACCATGAAGAAGTTCTAGAAAATTTATTTATTTATTTTTTAAAGATTTTATTTTTTCCTTTTTCTCCCCAAAGCCCCCCGGTACATAGTTGTGTATTCTTCGTTGTGGGTCCTTCTAGTTGTGGCATGTGGGACGCTGCCTCAGCGTGGTCTGACGAGCAGTGCCATGTCCGCACCCAGGATTCGAACCGACGAAACACTGGGCCGCCTGCAGCGGAGCGCGCGAACTTAACCACTCGGCCACGGGGCCAGCCCCTAGAAAATTTATTTTGACCAATTAAGTATGACAACTATAAAGAATTTTAATTGTCAATAATGTAGTATCTGTTGAAATTTTTACTAACTGACTTTTCAGTTGTCTGATTAGTTTGGTAATACACTGGAACGTGAATAAATGTGACCAATTGTATTCTATTGAAGAAAAGTATACCTACTAACTTAGTAAGTTTGATTTGAACCTTGGTAATCTGAAAATAAAGTGGCAGTCAATATTATTTTATACTGGTCAATTTTTAATGATATTTAATAGGTGGTGATGACATTTATTACAGAATTTGAAGTCCTAATATACATGATTGCACTAAGGCCTGTTTCACACAATACCTCAATTACAGGTTTGTAACTCTAATAAATATAGCAATAGTTAATTTTAGAATTGAATGTTGAACCTAAATTAAGGCAAATTTAGCATCCACATATATTGTTTTGGAGTTCTGTCTCCTGAACATAGTAGAATTTAGATCCCCTCTTCTTTTTTTTTTTCTTTATCCATCCAGTCTACAGTATGGATACTACAATATAGTAATAATAAGATTAACTGAATCTCACTTTCAATCCAGAGATAGAGTTGAAGGGGGGCAAGGAGCCTAGAGAAAACAAGATGAAATCAAGTACCTTCAATTAATTTCAAAGGGATAGAATGAAAGTGTGTTGGGGAAAGTGTGAAGGCATGAAATTGGACTAAGCAGGTAGATATCATATTATTGAAGTTCTTTGTACGCAAGGCATATATCAGGAAGGCAACGGAGAGCTACCAAAAGTCTTGAGCAGGGGCCTGATTATGAACAGTACATTAGAAATACAGTCCTGGAAGCAGTGTGGTGTGAAAGTTGAGCTAGGAGTAGTGAAGAGAAGGGTGGTTATAGATTAATGGTATCATTGGACTAGAGGAAGCTAATAAACAAGGCATTTAGTAATGAGAAACTGAATTCAGGCAATGATATCAGAAATGGAAGGTTGTAGCATATCTGGGAAATAAATAAATATATAAATGCATAATTATTTTTATCAAAATCTATATACACAGTTCCTTTTATCTAAAAAAAGAAATCTGCTAATTAGCCATACAACCTTTATACTCTTTCCTTACTATAACCCAGAGTCTTGCTTCCTCTCTGTCAATCTCCATGAATTTTTTTCACATTCCTGGTTTCTAATTCTTCCCAGAATGTTAACACACCACTCTAGCCACCATGATGTCAGGAAAACTACGCTGCATGTGTCAGCTGGAGTTCTTTGTTGCTTAGTACAGAAACCATCTCTGAGGAGACAGTGAGGAATCAAGACTCTGTGGTTAAGATAAGGAAAGGGGGTAAAAGTTCTGTGGCTAATTGGCAGATTTTTTAACTAAGCCATAGGAATGTATTGGAAGGCAAGTGGGAGATCACAAAATTTATAGGAAGGCTAAGCAAATCTTTGAGGGCTAAAATGTTGGAAATCTAGAAACTTTCTGGCTTAGAACATTAAGGCATCAGCAATGGAATGAAAATCTCTGTCACCTTGTTCAAGATCAAATTACAAGGTGAGCATCTAATTGGCACAATTTGTGTAAAATACCTAATTGTAATTAAGGCTAAAAATCTAAGCACCTAGAATTCAGCCCAGACAGAGTGGAGTCTCTCCAAGGACTTCTTTAATGTTCAAAAGCTGCTCAACCTTTGGTTAGGGATGATACAGCTGATTACGGTCCAGCAGATTATATCAAAGGGGGAAAAAGTTAATTCTCTAAAAACAAATCTCTTGTTAGAAACAGAACAAGATATTTGACAGCCAAAAACAATAAATATTCACCATATTAAAAAATGCTCAGCATACAGTAGTTTTCATCATATTCAGAGTACTCAGGAAATCCTGTAACTAATGCTAGGAAATCTAGTGGCATTAAAAAAAGGAACCTGCTGAGATCAAATTATCTTTAACAATAATTTGGTATGTTAAACCCTGATGTACCCTCCAATTTCTCTATTTCCTTATTTCTTGATTTTTCCCTATTTTGTGCAAGGTTAATGTGGCTTCTGAAACACTGCTTACACACCTGACTTTTTATTATTAGTCGCAGCTGTTCATACACTTCTTTTATTCCCTATTCTTCTCCTTCCTCCTTGGAAAGCAAGAAAAGAGATTATTTTCTAATCTGGTGATAATCTTTCTCATGCCATTCTTTCTCTATTTCCTGCCTTCACTCTGGAATTCATCTCCTCCCCCTGATCTAACCCAGCCCCAGTTTATTAACCTTCAGGGTAGGATCTAATACTAAACATTTCCCCAACTGAGTCACGTAAATAAGGGCCGCTTTTACTATTAAGGTAGACAATTTGCTATATTGAAACCTTTGCCCTTTGCTTGGTCCACATAAAATAGGATGTGATCAAGTATTGTGAAGAGTAAAATTCGTTTTTTACAGAAATGAAAATGCATTATATTATTTTAATGTATTATTTGTGTGGTGTTGGTATAATAACCTGAGACATATCCAAAGTCCTGCAATTACTGATTATCATAATGTTATCTCTAACTTGTTTACAAGCAACATGAGAGGAAATGAGAAAACTCATAATGATATTCATAGTTCAGGATGTTTTCAGAAAAAGCTCCCAGTGAGTAATTCCTACAAGCAGATATTACAGGATGAATTTCAGGCTACAAAGAAAAAGGGCAGAGTGAAAGGGACACAGTTGTAGTTTAATGGTGGAAGTGTCTCCCAAGCAGTGTCCTTGAATGATGTGGAGAATTTGATACTTCCAGTAAATTGAAATGATCAAGTATCTTACCTTAGAACGATGGAAAAGTAAAATGTTGCAACAATGAAATTTTGATGTACCTGAGACAATTTTAATGACTTGTTTGACTACAGTATAGCAAAGCAATGAAGGATTAGACAAACTTGGGTAAAATTCCTGCTCTACTATTTATTAACTGCATGTTCCTGGGTAAGGTTTCAATTTTTAATCCTCAATCTCTAAAATGGAGGTAATTATGCTTTCTTTTCAGAGTTGCTGAAGGAATTAATCAGACAATATGTGTAAAGCTCTTTAAAAGTTACTGACACACACGAAATTCTTAATGACATGAACTGAATATTTGTTTACAGAATATTATCCATAGAGACATCCAACAGACAATGTGATTGAACACTAAAGACTTTGAAGGATCTGTTAAATGAGAACATAAAACTGCTTGGTCTCCCCAGTAGAAAGTGAGCTCTACAAAAAAAAGGAACTTGTCCCTTTTGTTCACCTCTATTTCCATAGCGCCAGAGAGTAAGAGACCCAAAAAATATTTGTTTCTTTGAATATATAAACAAAAAGAAATTACTTTCCCATCCATTCCCTTACCCTCCAACACCCAGGTTATAAAGAACTTGATTATAAAAAAATTGCTAGATTCAGATGCAGATGAAGTTGAAGTAATTTCTGAATTTATCTTGAAAAGAATTTTCAGTTTCAAAAAGAATACAGCTGATTAAAGTTCTTATAAAATAAATACAGGAGACAGATAAAATCTAACCGTTAAACATATTTCCAAATGCATTAGGAAGGAAGTCACAGGATTCCATAGGAATCCTAATATTTATTCTGAAACATTTCTTGCAATTAATTCTATACCTTTTCATTCTAGAGTCACACGTACAGATTACAGCTAATGGAAGTATTTGGGATTTTCCAATCTTTAACCTCTAAATATTTTCCTTTAAATTTCTCATAATTACATTGTGGGATGGCCCCATGACCCCTTTTTATAAATGATACAATAGAAAACACCTGGCAAGGAGTGTTCTCAGGGTCACTCAGATCATTCTCTATGCCCAGTGACTCACAAGTACCATTTTAGACCCAAACACTAGTAAAGGAGAAGTTACCCAACCTGACTATAAAATCATCTTACAGCATTAGCTGTTTTGGAAAAATTCCACCTTCCTCTTTATGAAAAATGCATTAATTCTTAGTTTCCCATGTTACTATAAACTTTGTGTCAACATGACTTAATATATGTTGAAATACAATGTATGCCTAACTCTTTAACAGATATCACCTGCCATAATAACTATTTAACTCAGGACGGGTTTATGAGAAACTGTTACTCATAGTACTTTGTTTATTTTAAAATTTGTCCCACTACATTAAAGGACACAGGACCAAATCCTTGGCAAGCAGAAATAGAGGAATTCTTGGTGGTATAATACATTTCTTTTAGTTATGTTACTAAGCATTACAGTGACTAATAACCCAACCTCAACAATGACAAGGAAAAATACCAATGGTCCAAACATTGGAATGTATTTTACATGTGTATGTCAGAAAGATATTTTTCTGGGGGTGTATTCTCCTCTTATTTCATCTCTAGTGTGGCTTTAGAGGTTGTGTTTAGCGTGGAATTAGGTGGGCGTTTTACATTCATTGATTCTGAATTCAAAGTGTGATTCCAAACCACCAAGAGAGTTCCCATATTTCTGCTTGCCTAGGATTGGTCCTGTGTGTTCTAATGTAATGGGACACATTTTAAAACAAAAAACTGCCATGAGTAAGGAGATCTTACTAGAGGCAAAAATTAATGCTGAAGTTTTTATTAGAGACATCTGACTTTAGTCTAAAGGTCAAATGCCATTTATATATTCAAAAACACACAATTTATTAACTACTATTGTCCAGGAGACGTGATCTCTGCCCTGATGGAGACTTTGTTCTAGTGGAAAGACAGATTTCAATCAAATTGTCATACCAATAAGTAGTTACAAAGTGTCTTAGAAAAGACACACAGTACTATGAGAAAACCTAACAAGGGACCTGTCTTAGCCTAGGGAGAATCAGGAAAGTCTTCCCCAAGGAAGTGACATCTGAGCTGAGATCTGAAAGAAAAACAGAAGTTAACTAGGCACAGAGAAAAACCTTTCAGATAGGAGGAACAATAAATGGAAGACTCATTGCTTAAATATAACTGTTATGAATCCTGGGAAGGAAAGTGTTTTAATTAGTTCAAACTACTACTTAAGCTTTAGCTAGAGCCTAGTCAGTTTACTAGTCATATTTTATGCCTTTAAATTAAATGGCAATGTAATTTACTAGGCAACCATCACTGACTCCAAACACTGACATATAATATTAAAAGAGAATAAGAATCACCAAGAAACCAGTGATACAAGAAAAGCTAAAGGGACTTATTTAAGTAGGGAAGAGAAGATCACAAATAGAATAAGAAAATTATCAAAAGAAAAAAAGCAATAAAATCACTAGTAAAGGCAAAAATACAGCAAAGGTAGCAGATCAACCACCTATGAAGATAATATGAAGGTCAAAAGACAAAAGTACTAAAATGATCTATTTCTATGATAAGAGAGGAATACACAAACACAAAAAAAGAGGTTAGATATGATATCAAAAACAAAATGTGGGAGGAGGGGAGTAAAAGAGTAGAGCTTTTTACTTTTAGAAAAAGGTCAAACTAAAGAGATTATCAACTTTATACAGATTGCTATATATGTAGGTTATTATATATGAACCTCATGGTAATCACAAACCAGAAACCTATAATAAATACACAAAAAATTCAGAGAAAGGAACACAAATATAATGCTAAAGAAAGCCGCCAAACCACAAGGGAAGAGAGCAAAAGAAGAATAAAGGAAAAGAGAACAACTACCAAAACACCCAGAAAAAAGTGACAAAATGGCAATAAGTACATACTTATCAATAGCTACTGTAAATGTCAATGGACTAAATGCTCCAATCAAAAGGCAGAGAGGAGTGATTAGATAAAAAAAAAAACAAGACCCATGTATAAGCTGCATACAAGAGATATATTTCAGATCTGAAGACACTCACAAACCAAAAGTGGAGGGATGGAAAAAGATACGCCATGAAAACGGCAATGGAAAGAAAGCTTGGGTAGAAATATTTATATCAGACAAAATAGACTTTAAAACAAAAAGTGTAACAAGAGACAAAGAAGGGCACTACATAATGACAAAGCGAACAATCCAATAAGAGGATATAACACTAGTAAATATCAATGCACCCAACATAGGAGCACCTAAACATATAAAGTAATTATTAACAGACATAACAGGAGAAAAAGACAGTAACAAAATAATAGTAGGAGACTTTAACCTTCTACTTACACCAATGGATAGATCATCTAAACAGAAGATCAATAAGGAAAGATTGGCCTTAAATGACACATTAGACCAGATGGACTTAGTAGATATATACAGAATAATCCATCCAAAAACTGCAGAATACACATTCTTTTCCAGTGCCCATGGAACATTCTCCAGGATTGATCATATATTAGGCCACAAAACAAATCTCAATGAATTTAAGAAGATTGAAATAATACCAAGCATTTTTCTGACCACAAAGGTATGAAACTGGAAATCAACTACGGGAAGAAAATCAGAAAAGCCACACATATGTGGAGATTAAACAAAATGCTACTGAACAATGATTGGGTCAGTGCAGAAATCAAGGGAGAAATCAAAAAATACCTGGAGATAAATGAATATGAAAATATGACATGGCAAAATTTATACACTAAAAGCTATACATCAACAAATTGGATAATCTAGAAGAAATGGATAAATTCTTAGAACCACACAACCTTCCAAAACTGAATCAAGAAGAAATAGAGAATTTGAATATACCAGTCACCAATAAGGAGATTGACACAGTGATCAAAAACCTCCCCAAAAATAAAAGTCCAACCCCAGATGGCTTCCCTGGTGAATTCCACCAAACATTCAAAGAAAATTTAATATCTATCCTCAAACTCCTCCAAAAAATTGAAGAAGGGAAGCTTCCTGACTCAGTCTACAAAGTCAATGTCACACTGATACCCAAACCAGACAAGGACAACACACACACAAAAGAAAGATCATACACCATGATCAAGTGGGATTTATTAAGGGATATGGGCATGGTTCAACATCTGCAAATCAATCAACGTGATACACCACATTATCAAAACAAAGAATAAAAATCACATGATCATCTCAATAGATGCAGAGAAAGCATTTGACAAGATACAGCATCCACTGATGATAAAAACTCTGAATAAAATGGGTATAGAAGGCAAGTATCTCAACATAATAAAGGCCATATATGACAAACCCACAGCTACTATCATTCTCAGAGGAGAAAAACTGAAAGCTATCCCTCTAAGAATAGGAACCAGACAAGGATGCCACCTTTCACAGCTCTTATTTAACATAGTACTGGAAGTCCTAGCCAGAGCAATCAGGCTCAGAAAATAAATAAAAGTGATCCAAACTGGAAAGGAAGAAGTGAAACTGTCACTATTACAGATGACATGATTTTATATGTCGAAAACCCTAAAGAATCCACTAAAAAAACTTTTAGAAATAATAAGTGAATACAGTCAAGTTGCAGGATACAAAATCAACATATCAAAATCAGTTGCATTTCTATACATTAACAATGAAGTAGTAGAAAGAAATTAAGAATACAATCTCATTTACAATTGCAACAAAAAGAACAAAAAACCTAGGAATAAACTTAACCAAAGAGGTGAAAGATCTGTACACTGAGAACTATAAAACATTGTCTAAAGAAAATGAAGAAGATACAGAGAAATGGAAAGATATTCCATGCTCTTGGATTGGAAGACTTAACATAGCTAAAATGTCCATACTTCCTAAAGCAAACTACAGATTCAATGCAATCCCTATCAAAGTTCCAACAATTTTCACAGAAATAGAACAAATAATTTCAATATTTATATGGAAAAACAAAAGACCCCAAATGGCCAAAGGAATCCTGAGAAAAAAGAACAAAGCCGGAGGTATCACACTCCCTGAATTGAAAATATACTACAAAGCTATAGTACCCAAACGGCATGGTACTGACAAAAAAACGGACAAAAGATCAATGAAACAGAATCAAGAGCCCAGAAATAAACCCACACATGTATGGGCAGCTAATTTTCAACAAGGGAGCCAAGAACATACAAAGGAGAAAGGAAAGTCTCTTCAATAAATGGTGTTGGGAAAACTGGAGAGCCACATGCAAAAGAATGAAAGTAGAACCTTATCTTACACCATACACAAAAATTAACTGAAAATGGATTAAAGTTTTGAATGTAAGACCTGAAACCATAAAACTTCTAGAAGAAAACAGAGGCAGTATGCTCTTCGACACTGGTCTTAGCAAGATATTTTCAATCACCATGTCTGACCAGGCAAGGGAAACAATAGAAAAAATAAACAAAAAGCTTCTGCACAGCTAAGGAAACCATCAACAAAACGAAAAGACAACCTAACAATTGGGAGAAGATATTTGCAAGCCACATATCTGATAAGGGGTTAATATCCAAAATATATAAAGAACTCATACAACTCGACAACAAAAAAACTAACAACCCAATTGAAAAATGGGCAAAAGATCTGAGCAGACATTTCTCCAAGGAAGATATACAGATTGCCAACAGGCACATAAAAAGATGTTCAACATCATCAACTATCAGGGAAATGCAAATCAAAACTACAATGAGATATCACCTCACTCTTGTCAGAATGTCTATAATTAACAAGACAGGAAACAACAAGTGTTGGAGAGGATGTGGGGAGAAGGGAACCCTCATACACTGCTGGTGGGAGTCAAACTGGTGCAGCCACTATGGAAAGCAGTATAGAGATTCTTCAAAATATTAAGAATAGATCTACCATATGATTCAGCTATCCCTCTGCTGGGTATTTATCCAAAGAACATGATAACACAAAAGCATAAAGATACATGCACCCCTATGTTCACTGCAGGATTACTCACAATAGCCAAGACTTGGAAGCAACCAAGGTGCCCACCAAGTGACGAATGGATAAAGATGTGGCATATATACACAATGGAACACCTCTCAGCCACAACAAATGATGAAATCCGGACATTTGTGACAACATGGATGGACCTTGAGGGTATTATGCTAAGGGAAAAAAGTCAAGGGGAGAAAGTCAAATACTGTATGATCTCACTCATAAGTAGAAGATAAAAACAAAAACAAACAATCACGTAGAGATAGAGATTGGATTGGTGGTTACCAGAGGGGAAGGGGGCAGGGAGGAGGGCAAAAGGGGTGATTAGGCACATGTGTGTCATGATGGATTGTAATTAGTATTTGGGTGGTTAACATGAAGTAATCTACACAGAAATTGAAATATTATTATGTACATCTTGAATTTATATAATGTTGAAGCCAATACTACTGCAATAGTTAATTCATTCATTAATTAAAAAGATAATGACAAACAGCATTAGTTTTTCAGTGCTCTCCTATTGGAAGCATTTGAACCGAAGCCTCGTTTAAAGGAATAAAGACCCATGCTTTGTACCATATCACATATCATTAGAGTGTGTAGAAGTAATTGCAGGGAATAGGGACGTACAAACCCAGAATCACCACTTTTAAGATGGTTTTTAGCTATAAGGACAGGTTACTTTAGATTTTTGCCCAAAGTTTATCACTTCAATTAGTAAGAAGACAAAATGACAAGTCTTTGTCATGGATAAGTAACATCCAAAAATACACTTATGGTCATCATCAACATCAAAAGTCCTCTGGTACACATTATAACCAAAGCATCCCAAACTACCAATAAATAGAAGTAGGAGGAGGATTAATAGTAGTAGTAGTAACAGTAGTATTAGTTGTGGTAGTTACTATTTATTCTGAGTTTACCATGAACCTACCAGGCTAGTGCTTTACTGCTAAAACACAATTAATGTCCAAGATAGGTTTTACGATCTTTGCCTTACAGAAAATATAGTTTAAGTTCAGAGAGGTTAAGTGAGCCGTTCAAGATCACACAGTGAACAATGGGGTGAAAACTTAGCCCTGGTCTCTCTGGCTCTCTGTTCCAGACCAACGTTGCTTGGACGCAGGGAACTTACCCCGTTCTGTTTCTGACAATATCAGTTTCTCTCTGGGTAACTCCTGACTGTTTTCACAGCTGTAAAATAGTGATGCCCGATTTACATTCCATGTATTTCAGGTTATATTAAAGCAGAAAATTCACTTTAAAAATTATGTAAATTATCTAACAAGGCGCTAGACTGATGCTCAAGAACATGTTTATTAATTAATAGAATGTCTGAAGAAAGGCATGAAAATCTTTCCTATAGAACAACATATTCTACAAGAAGGGGTCCCATTCTATAAAAAGAACTAAGAATATTTGCAAGAAGCACCAGCACAGTAACGCTTTTGATCATCATTTCGTTAATTTTTGAAATTTTATCTCATTCTAATAATCCCCAGATAAGAAGAAACATTTTCTAAATAGAAACAACAGTTAAAAGAGATATTAGGTAAGATTTTCTTTGGGATATGTCATTGAACCAGAAAGGAGAGAATTAGAAAGGGAATATAGCAGAAACTTACTATAATGTAACACAAGGATTTATTAGCAGAAAAGGTCATATCCAATTCAAAATAACAGGCATGTTCTATAGAAAAATGTAATGTAATGTCCCTTCAGTTGGGTAGTGGCAGATCTAATAATTAAATCCACATGTCTAATATGGTTTTGCTGTTCTTATCAATGCCTATAGTAAATTTTAGACTAAGTGACAAGTAGATTTACTGGAAATAGATGAAACAAACCCCTCACACAAATACAGACTTAGCAATGTCTGACAGTTTAGTCTGGGTAAGGGAAATAGGTGAAACTATATAAATAAGCTATATGTTTAAACTATATATTTAAAGAAAGATAGAAAAATCAAGCATTACAAAATTCTTCTCCCTTTTAGGTAAAAAAGAATTAAACAAAAAAGGTTATAAGAATATATAGTGATAATTATAATAATTATATTACGACGTTTTACCTTTATCTCTTGAAAAACACCAGTGAAGGAAGAAATTATCTCATCTTTTTTCATTTCTACAACAAACAGTATGAAAATGAGACCATTGCTCATGCCAGAATTTGAGTTTGATTTGATAGTTCCCTCTTCCTCAAAATATGCAACAACATCCTGCCAATTCTGCCTATAATAATCAGAGGTAGAGAGAAAAAGAGAGAGACTGAGGGGATCCTGGTAAGAATTTGTCAGGATTAGAATAAGATAGCTACACACCATAAAGGGAAACCTCTCCGTCTATAAAACTTGATTACTTACCGAGAACCTACAGCCTGACTTATGTTTGAAAAGAAGTTTTTTATTTAAACAGTGCAACACAATTGAAAGGAATCCTAGCTGGCTACCTGTATTAAATCATATAGACTTTTATTTGTAAATCTGATAAGTCATTTTTTAGGATCATCAGACATTTGAAGTAAACAAACAAAGCTAAGAGAAAGATCAAGATACACAGAACTGTCCGAAAACGAAAAAGATAATGTAAAGAATAAAAGAAAAAATGTCGAATGTTTAATTGTTGTACTCAGAGAAATTAGAGAGAATATTGCATTTGTGAAACAAGAACAGTGTTATAATAAAGGAGCAATGAAAGAAAAAGAAATAAATCTTAGATACTGAAATATGGACTAAAGAACTAAGCAGAAGGCAAATTAAGAGAGCTAATATGCTTGAAAGCCAAATTATTAATCTGGAAGATAAGAAAATATTTCAGAATGTAGAGAAAATAATGAAGAAAAGTAGAAAAGTTAAGAAATAGACAGGATAAACCTAAGAGGCCAAATTCATCTAGAAGAGGAGACATTCTAGTAGAAGAGAACAGAGACAAATGAAGCAAGGAAATGAAAAGTAATAATAATAAAGTATATTTTCCTATGGTTAAAAACACAAAATACCTCAGTAAACTAGGAATAGAGGAGAACATTCTCAACTTGAAAAAGAATATTTACAAAAATCCTGCAGCTAACTTCACACTTTATGGTGAGAAACTCAAAGCTTTCCCACTAAAATCACGTATATGATATGAGTGTCTCCTCTCACCACTCCTTTTCAACATCATACTAGAAGTCCTTGCTAATGCAATAAGGCAAGAAAAGGAAATAAACGGTATACAGATTGGGAAGGAAGACATAAAACTGGCTTTGTTTGCACATGACATAATCATCTATGTAGAAAATCAGCAGAATCAACAACAACAAAAAAATCCCTGGAACTAATAGGCAATTATAGCAAGGTTTCAGGGTATAGCTTACAAAAGTCAATTGCTTTCCTATATACCAATAATGAAGAAGTGTAATTTGAAATTAAAAACACAATACTATTTGCATTAGCACCCCCCAAAAATGAAATACTTAGGTATAAATCTAACAAAATATGTACAAGGTCTATATGAGGGGAAACCACAAAATCCTCATAAATGAAATCAGAGAAGAACTCAATAAATGGAGAGGTATTCCATGTTTATGGATAGGAAGACTCAATATTCAATATTGTCAAGATGTCAGTTCTTCCCAACCTGGTTGATAGCTTCAATCCAATCCAAATAAAAATTCCAGTGAGCTGTCTTTTGGCTATTAAACTGATTCTACAGTTTAAATGAAGAGGCAAAAGACACAGAATAGCCAACACAGTATTGAAGAACAAAGTTGGAGAACTGACACTACCTGACTTCAAGACTTACTATAAAGCTGCAGTAAAATCAAGACAGTGTGGTATTGGCAAAAGAACAGACAAATAGACAAATAGAACAGGATACACAACCCAGAATAGATGCACATAATTAGAGTTAACTGATCTTTGACAAAGGAGCAAAGGTAATACAATGGAGCAAAGACAGTTTCTTCAACAAATGGTGCTGGAACAACTGGACACCCACATTCAAAAAAATGAATCTAGACACAGACCTCACATCATTCACAAAAATTATTCAAAATTGATCATATCTAAATATAAAACACAAAAACTATAAACCTCCTAGAAGATAGCATAGGAGAAAACCCAGATGACCTTGGGTATGGTGATGCCCTTTTAGACAAAAGACCAACAACATCATCCATGAAATTGCCAAAACTTGGAAGCAACCAGATGTCCTTCAATGGGTGAATGGATAAATAAACCTGTGGTACATCCAGATGATGGAATGGTATTTAACACTAAAAAGAAATAAGCTATCAAGCCATGAAAAGATATAGAAGAACCTTAATGCATATTAGTAAGTGAAAGAAGTCAATCTGAAAAGGCTACATACTGTATGATTCCAATTATATGATATTGTGGAAAAGGCAAAGCTAAGTACACAGTAAAAAGATCAGTGGTTGCCAGGGTTCGCAGTAGGGAAATTGCGGGGTGGAGGAGATGAACAGGCACAGGGGGTTTTTAGAGTAGTGAAAATATTCTGCATGATATTATAATGATAGATATATGTTATTACACATTTGTCCAAACCCATAGAATATACAACACCAAGAGTGAATCCTAAGGTAAACAACAGACATTGAGTGATTATACATCAATGTAGGTTCATCCTTGATAAAAAAAAAAAAAAAAAAAAAAAGGTACCATTCTGGTGAATGATGTTGCTAACAGAGGAGGCTATGCATGTGTGTGGGCAGGGAATATAAGGGAAATCTCTGTAACTTCCTCTCAATTTTGTTGCAAATCTAAAACTGCTCTAAAAAAATAAAGACTTAAAAAAAAAAAAGTTTTTAATTTAAAAAAGCCCAAAGTGCCATGCAAGGTGGATGAAGAAAAACCCATACCTAAGTGATCAGACAAGCACTCCCTGATCTTCCCCTCTTAACCTGTAAGCCCTCCTGCTTCTGCCCCATCTTTTCCTTTTTCCCTTCTGTTACAAAGGAGGATTCATCCATCTCCCTCTCAAAAGCTAATCTCTCATTGGTATCCTGGATCTGAGAACTCACATCTGCTCAGGCTCTTGCTCCTTCAGTTAGTCCCTTTCCCTCCAGCTGTTTCATTTCTACCAAGAGGCAATTATGTTTTAGAATTCCTAACCTAAAGCAACAACAAAATCCTCCCATCACTTACATTCTGAATTAGATCTTACCTCATACCTAGCTCCTGGAGAGCTCCTCCTCGTTGCAGAAATTTTTAAAAGATAAAAGATAATCTTGGGGGCCAGCCTGGTGGCGCAGCGGTTAAGTTCACACATTCTGCTTCTCACCCGCCCGGGGTTCGCCGGTTCAGATCCCAGGTGTGGACATGGCACCACTAGGCAAAAGCCATGCTATGGTAGGCGTGCCATGTATAAAGTAGAGGAAGATGGGCACAGATGTTAGCTCAGGGCCAGTCTTCCTCAGCAAAAAGAGGAGGATTGGAAGTAGTTAGCTCAGGGCTAATTTTCCTCAAAAAAAGGGATAATCTCTTCCTTATTAGTGTGTATTTAAAAAAAATAAAAGACGTTTACTTGTATTGCTTCCAGTTCCTTGCTTCCCGTTCATTTATCAGCCCACTTCTGTCTGGATTCTACCCCCAGAAATCCACTGGCATCGCTTTTGTTAAGGACACCAGTGGCTGGATACTGCCAAATTCAATGGATTTGGTGTTCACCTTACTCAGTCTCTCATGAGAGTTTGACACAGATAATCACTCCTTCCTTCTTGGAAACTTACACCCTCTTGATTTTTTCCTTAACTCATTGGCTTCTCCTTCTCAGTCTCTTTTGCTGATTCCTCCACTCTTACTAAACCCCTAAATGGTAGACTTCTCCAGATTTCTCACTCTCCCTGATGTCTTCCCTTTCTGTATTCTCCATAGCTTATCTCAAAGTTCCCTTGGTGTAACCACTACAGACGTGTTGTCAACTCCCATCTCTATCTTTCCAGTGAAGACTTCTCCACTAAGCTCCAGACTTGCACATCCAACTTCTTCCCTGAGATCTACATCTCAACTTGTAGATCTTACCAACATTTCAAATTTATAATGTTAAAAACATGAAAAGAAACTTGGTTCTCCACCTGGACCCCAAAGCTGCCTTATCTCAGTAGATGAAATCACAATCTACACAGTTGTTCACATCAAAAACTCTAGGAGTCATCATGGATTTCTCCATTCCCAATTCTGTCTATAACCAATCTATCAGCAAACCCTGTTGATTCTTTCTCTAAGGTATATCTTCACCCTCCTTACCTTTCTTCATCTCCTCTATTACAAATAATCAATTATAATGACTTGTGATATTATAGTCTCCTTCATTTACACTGTGATTTTTATAAATATAATCTCATTTAATCCTCATAATAATCATGCGATGTGTACTAGAGAGGAAACGGACTCATTCAAAGTAATTAATTTGATCAATTTCACACAGTATGGTGCAGATGAAATGCAAAACCAGTGCTTACAAGTATGTGAACAGAAGATGAATAACATTTTGATTACCTGCTATGTGTTAGCATTTTTCACATTTTATCTCATTTAATCCTCATAACAACAAAAAGTATAATTATTATCAAATGTCTCTAGGAATTGGCAAATATCCTCTGGGAGGTAAAATTGTCCCCAGTTGAGAACTACTGACCTAACATAATGACCTAGGGTTTAGATTTTACTAGAAACATCCTCTTGGGCTTTTTAAGCCAATGGCAATTTATGGAAGTTAATTCTCACAGGATCATATTATATCCATCCTTGAATACAGACAGAAAGGGCCAAGGATCCCACAAAGGGCAAGGTATATTGGTTTCATGTGAAATTATTGGTTTGGTATGTAATAAAGTCGTGCTAGGGTAAAATCCACCTTTACTGGGTACAGGATGTGATCTCACACATCAAACCTGCTTTTCCCATAAGCCAATCCCTCTCCAGAAACTTTTCATTCCAAAGGGATGGGTCACTTTCATCACCGGAAAAGGAAGGACCAAAAATAAGAGAAAATTTCTTATATATATGGAATATCATATTTGGTGCCTGTAACAGAGCTTGGCACCAAATTTCTTTCATCACCTCCTTGTTTCTTACACATAGCCAACCTAATCCCTAAATGGTTTCTCCCCATTTAGAATGAGATCTTTCAAACTGTTACTAATTATAAACTCCTTCAGAAGCACGGTGTTTTCACCAAGAGTGAACATGCAGGTACTTGAGCCCACACAACCTCCTTGGCCTCAGGGCAAGCACTTCTTCCTGAAACGCCTTCTCGAATAGACAGGATGATGAAAACGGAAGCTGTAGAACTGAGTGAACCAAGCCAAAAGAAAACCTTGTTTGGATGATTAAGTGTTCTCTAATACACAAAGAATTCAGAGAAATGGTGCAAAGCGAATGCACCTCATTATGATCTGACATAACAATCTATAATATGTATCTTTATGTCCAAACATATTTGTATTTATATCAATCACTACTTCAATATATCATTTTGATAAATGTGAAAATTAATTGTTGAAGGTAAAATCTATGACTTATAAACATACATTTTGACTTTTCTTTTTCCCTCTTAGGTTGAAGTGAACACAACATTTGCCTTTGAATCCAAACGTAGTTTTAAATATTAATTTTCATGTATGTATGTTTATTTAAAAGTTCACAAGACCTCAACTAAAAGTCTTGATTCTAAGCACAAGGAAATTAATGAAAACCATAACAATTATATAGAGTGTTAATAATTAAGGTCATTGACATGAATGATAATGATGTATGGTATGCTTCATTTCCCCAGATACTCCAGGAAACAATATAGTTTTGGCAATTGATTAGCAATGGATGGAACCTCTATATTCCCTTTATAGAAAAGAGATTTTATATTAAAAATTTGGGGTCCGGCCCCGTGGCTAAGTGCTTAAGTTCCCACGTTCCACATCGGTGGCCCAGGGTTTCGCTGGTTCGGATCCTGGGCACGGACATGGCACCACTCGTCAGGCCACCCTGAGGTGGAGTCCCATATGCCACAACTAGAAGGACTCACAACCAAAATATACAACTATGTACTGGGGGGATTAGGGGAGAAAAATTAGGAAAAAAAAAAAAAAGAAGATTGGCAAGAGTTGTTAGCTCAGGTGCCAATCTTTAAAAAAAAAAATTAAATTAAATTAAATTAAAAAATTAAGTCATGACCATAAAGGAATTTCCCTGGAACCTGGAATGGAAGACTGTAATGGGCATTTTTATGATTTGCTTTGTAGAAGGTAATTCTCTTTAGAATTAGTTTAGGGATAGATGCCAAGTCAAAGATTTTTTTATTTTCCTAGGTTTCTATTAATATTTTGAATAGTTAACAGAGCCAAAATATTAACTGATATAATAATTTCTCAGTATTCTGATTTCATATCCTAATACATATGGAGTTACTTTTCTCTACCTTTATATCCTGTTGAATAATAACCACCCTGTCTATTAAGTTTCTATAAAATACCTACTATGCATATATTATATCAATCAAAATTATTCCCACCCAAAAGAACCCTAAGGTAATATTATTATTCCTATTTTACAGATGATGAAATTGAGTTTGGAGAAGTTGGTAATTTGTCCAAAGTCACATAGCTTGCAAGAAACAAGCTACATTCTTTCTATGAAGAAAGACAATTAGTACCTTGTCCATCAAATAGATTCATAAGCCAGAAGTGATCATCTGGGTCCTTGCGTTCCATTAAAAGAGGATTCCTACTTATTGAATATGTAGGTGGCACAAAGCTGGAAATTAAAGCTAATAAAACTTCAAATGAACTTAGCGAGCTAGAAGAACGGATCTCAAATCAGCAAGATGAAACTATTATAAGGATGGATGTAGTGGCTTAGACTTACCTCTAAAACACATCCATAAAGAAGTGAAGAATGGGTGATCAGATTGGGGTGAAGCCACCTCTTTCAATAATCATTGGTTGTGAGCAGTTTACTGCTGTCACTTTGTCAAATGCCTTAGGCTGTTGGACTCACATGATGTCAGCATTCCCCTCATCTATCAACCTAGTAACCCCAGCAGAGATAAAACTAATTTGTTTAGCGTGACTTGTTCTTTTGGAACTCATGCTGGATTCTCACTGGAAACTACCTTACTTAAGTTTTCCTCAGCTATGCATTTAATAATGTATTCTAGAAAATTTTCCCAAGGATTGATGTGAAGTTTACTAATTATAAATCCCCAAGCTCTATCCTTTTCTTCTTTTTAAAAGCATTAGAACAACTTCTTCTCTAGACTTCTGCCCTACATAATTTTTCAAAGACTACCAAAAGAGAGTTTATGGCCTCATCTCAAAGTAGTTTCAGCAAGCAGGCTGTAATTCAACTGGACCCGTAGTTTGAACACAGTCTAAAATCATTAGTTATGGGTTAGAAAAGGAAAGAGAAAATTCAAGCACTGTTCAATAAGCTTTACATATTACTTCACTTGATCTTACTTTATTAATCCTGCAGTATGTATTATTTCCACCTTAAAGAAGAAGAAAATGAAACTTTAGATACTCAGCTTTAACAGATCAAATAGCTTGCCTAGTCACATATCTGGTAAGGCATAAATTCAAATCCTGGTTTAACACCAGATCCTACATTTTTTCCGTTGTTTTATACTGGCATTGCTTCTCTTAGTGCCCTACCTCAAGTTTCAATTTTCTCTTTACAATCACCAATTAACACGTCAGCGCGTCAGTTTAAATATCATTCTCTTAGGAGAAGATAACAGTGAACCAGTCGTGAAGTAGTTCTATTTTCTTTCTGTGATTTGTTAATTTTAATTGTCCATCCTTAATTAGTAGACCTGCCTCTGCTCAATTCTTATTATTCTGAAAGTCACTAATAAGAAAGAAAGAGAGAGAGACGGAGGGAGGGAGGAGGGTGGGAGAGAGACAAGAAATAAAGAGAAAGAAATGTTTGTTTATCATCATTTTGCAATTCTCTCTTGATTATGAACTTCAAAATTCCATAGACATATTCTCCCAAGTTTCACATTTTTCATATATTTATCAACTAGTTCTTCCTTGTCATAATTAAACTCAGAGAAAGAGTTTCTCTTTCCGCTTCCATTTAAGACATTAAATTTTCAAAAGAATAAGTCAAGAATTTTCATAAACTACTTTTATTCTAATCATAATGACATAAGATATCTGCTTAGTGGAAATCACCCATAAATACTATATCGTGTTTATATACAGTAAGGTGTAGCAGTTAGAGTAATTTAATGCAGAGAGTCTGTTTCAAAGTCATCTTAAAAATAGTCAGCTCACTCAAAACATGTTTTCACTTCTAATAACCCAGGCGCAGAGCCAAGAAACTACGAAGTGCTGGTACTAACAGTCGGGAAAGTTAAACAAGCCATGCACTAAGAAAACATTTGTGACTAGTTAGTTAGCACAAACTTTCTCTTAAAATGTATCCATTTTCATTTGCACTCATAAAGAAGAATTTTCCCATCTTTGTCACAAGGTTGTTTTAGAACATCTGGTTTAGAGGAAACATGGATTTTAGCACATCATCTGAGAATGGCTAATATTTGGCATATGAACATGCCAGAATAGTTGGTCATTTAAAAATACAGTCAACGTTTATTAAATTCTGAAATGTAATGTGAAGGCACTTTTTGAAAAATTACAGCAGTGTTTCCTCTTTTCCTATGTACTCATTCTAATTTATTAGGTTCTTCCTTGTCCCCAGTCCTATCTCACATTCTCAGTCATCATGCCACATCAACTCTCATTTTAATAAATGATTCTAAATTCCATTTCCAGTCTTCTTTGCTCACCCAAGATTTAGGCCTCTAAAAACAATCTCTACCTCACTCTATTCTTCCAACAAGCAAGAAACAAGGAAGAAAATCCTGTTGTTTCTATCTTGTAAAGACTTCCTGTGCTGGACCTCCTTCTTGCCCACTGCACTGCTTTAGCCTTCTCATGATGTCTCACCAACATAACAGGAATAGCCTGTAGTTGGTCTTCGGCTAAACACAATTTTCTCATTCTTGTCCAATGTCCACACTGCCATATCTGATAACTTTCTGATTCTAATCCTCCATTGAATCTCTGTTGTCTTCAAAACAAAACTGGCATTCACCGGCGTTTGAATTCCCAACTGGCCCTCATAGACATCTTGAGCTTCATATGACCCCACCCCTATGCTCCTACCCCAGGATAAAAAGCAGAAATCATTCTCAGGAACTGTGAATGCATCCTCCCCTGAATATGCCATGCTCTTTCACAACAAGGTACCTTTGATTATTCATTTCCTTTGGCCTAGAAGTTTGTTTTCCTTTTTCACTTCTCTCTCTATATGTTCTGATTCATCAGGCGCACTGAAAATATCACTTCCTATATGACTTGATTTTCTTCCTCAGTAAGAATTAACCATACCCTCCCCTTAGCCTATAGCACTCTATTCACAGCACTTGTATAATATTAATTTCAACAAATATTAATTTCAATATAGTAAGAAAAGCACTATGATAGAGATAAGTAAACCATATAGAGCGGCAAGGAGAAAGGAAAAATCAGCTCCTGATCTTCTGAGTCCTGAGGACCAAGTTCACTGTCGACAGCAACTTGACTTTATTCATGATCTGTTCAATTGGACTTTTATCAACACGTGGTGAGTGTTCAATACACTTTTTTAAATAAAGTCTCCTTGAAAAAAAAAAGTTAATTACTAACCTTTAAGAATGTTTTAACATTTGATTTCATGTAATTATATTTTCCTCCAATTGTTTAATGTGTTCGAGCCTAGTCTGCCCAAGAGGAAGACTATAAGTTCCTAGATGCGAGGCATCCAGAAGACTGAATTAAATAATAATCTTAAACTAAATAAACTACCTAAACCTCATAATTAGTTTCCTGATTTAAAGTTTTTTCTCATTTCTATATAAAAATACCAAAATTTGATGTAATCTGTCTTGTAGTCATTACTCAGTCTATATGGAATGCGATTTGAATATGTTAATAATTTGGGGGATTTTTTCCACAAAGATGATACATGAAGTGGATGAGTATTACAGAGTTGACAACAAATTGAAATGGTTCTCATTTACAGTTACAGGAGAAATTCCATTAGTTATATGTCTCATTAATAATCAAGAATAGAGCAGAAAAAGCAGACCATAAACCTCACCATTTCAGAATTTCCAATGTTATCAAAGTTTATACCAATTTTAACAACTTGAATAAAATCCTAGAACTCTGTGTATGCTTCTTATTCATTTGTTTATTTGTTTTTTAATAATGTAAAACCAGGTAAACTCTATTCTTTTATGAACTTTATCTAAAGTTGACAGATTTTAATCTTTCTAAAAATTACTAGGAAAACTTTAAAAGGACTCTCAAGTGGGTTTTTGGACTTTTCAGTTTCCTTGATGTCAATTTATGAGAAGTGTTATTTTCAATAATTTACCATTTTTTACTGTTTAACTTCAGCTGGAAATTAACTTAATAGTTTCCTTGCCACCTAATAGAGTCATTTGTAATTTGAAGTATCTTATTATATAATACATTGTCTAATATCCAAAAACAAAGTCTGTGATCTATCCTAAGGAAACAACTCCAAACAATAGAAAAATATATGGACAAAGTTGTTCATCACATCATGATGTGTACTACAAAGTTGAATACAACTTCAATTTCTAAAAATAAAGTAACTTTTATAAATATTAGACTGAATCTAATATTACAGAGTTTAAATGACTCTGTAGCAATGTAAAAAATACTTGCATTAATTAAATTTTTTAAAAGTAGAATATAAAATTGTATGCTTATTATGATTACAAATAAGTAAACAAAGATTATCTAGAGGTTGATGACTGGGGAAATTTAAGGAAGAGATTCCAAATGTTAGTCATGGTTGTGCTCAATTTATGGATTTTTGGAGATGATTTTTCTCCCTTTCTTTATTTCCAAAACTCTCTGTAAGGTTGTTTCATTATTTTTTTAAATTTATAATTTAAAGTACTATTTGTAATAATATGTACTCAGTAAACTATTCTAGCAAGAAATCTATTTGGAATCTGAATTCCCCAATTAGTTTATTATTTTTAGGTACCTAAAGTAACCCCAAATCATGTTATCTATTCAATATCCATAAAGACACAGATACTGTCAACTCACACAAGTCCTTATATGATTTGCAAAAAAGAGTAGACAACTCATTATGCCTACTATGCACGACCCCACATTTCCTATTCTACTTGTTCTTCAATTTTAGTGTATTTCCTTAGGTACATCTTCAACTCACTGCAGATATGGATGAGTCAAGACCTGGCAAATGGAAAAGATCCAACTAACTCTCGATTCTCTCTCAATGCCTGGCAATACTGATTATTTTTTTTAAAAATCATCTTTTGGGGGCATTTATATGTGTTTCAGGCACATGCCAAACATTTAAATTCATTATCCTCCAAACAGACCTATGAAATGAGTTTCATTGTCCCCATTTTGTACAAGAGAAAACTGAGTGTCACAATATTCAGTATGTAACATTCACACAAGCCTCTGACTCTGGGGAGGTACTTATGGCTTCCACTGTAGCTGTTGTCCTCTAGTACACAGACCCTCATTCTATCCTCTCTATGTAAGTCTCTAGCCTTCTGTCAATATTCAGCTGCAGAAAGGGAAGGAGGAAGTCTGACTGCTTCTTTAACAGAGTGTCAAACAGCCATCCTGTTTTTACCCTCACCTTCATTCCCACTTTCACAGGTACCTGGTGCCAATAATTTCTGAGCCTTTGGGAATCTACAGTTAATAAAAGGTTTCTTCTTGGATTTCCTCACTGCTAGTTTATGATTCAGCTTTCTTGGACCTACCAGGTTAGTTACCACTCATATTTCAATATTTCAGCTTTTAAAATACTGCACTTCTGCCACCAATGCCTCCTTCTTCTCCCAAAGAATGCCAGTGGCCTCTGGAAGCTGGAAAAGGGAAGGAAACAAATCCTCCCCTAAGGCCTCCAAAAACTAACATAGCCCTGTTGACTCCTTGATTTTTGCTTAGTGAGACGTATGTTGGATTTCTAACCCATAGAAGCTATATGAAAATAAATTCGTGTTGTTTTAAGTCACTACACTTCTGGTAATTTGTTAAAGCAGCATTAGAAAATGAACACAGCAGAATACAAAAATAATCAAAAGTTAATACCCATACAACCATCATCCAAGGCAGAAAATAAAACATTGCCAGGCCCTTGGTAGCAATCATCCCTGCTCTCTTCCCCTCAGTTTTGTCCCTTCTCCAATATACCCCCTTTATACCAGATGTAACCACAGTTTTGATATTTATGGCATACTCTTCTTTGCTTTTCTTTATATTTTTAAAACCTACATAGGTAAAATATAATGTAAATGCAAAAATGCATATAAAAACATAGTTTAGTTTTTCTGGATATTTTTAGCATAATAAAGATAGAATCACACTGTATGCATTCTTTTGTGTCTTGCTCCTTTAGCTCAACGTTATTTCTATATGATTCATGCATATTGTTGTGTATAATTCTAGTCATTTTAATTGGTGTATATTTTTTATTAAGGCCTATTTTGTATGATATAATTATAGTTATACCAGCTTTCTTTTGGCTACTATTTATGGGTTATTTTTCAACCTTTCCAAAATTTCTGTGTACTTATGTTTTATATACATCTCTTTTAGAGACATATAGCATATAGATAGACATATAGCATATAGACAGCATATAGACAGACTTTTTAAGCACTCTGATAATCACTGTCTTTTAATTGGCACATTTAGTTCATGTATACTTAATATAATAAATAATTGATTTTAATTTAAATCTACCATCTTATTTCGTGATTTCTACTTGTATCACCTGTTCTGTTCTTTTTATTTTTTCTTCTTTCTTACCTTTTTTTGGGGGGGAGGTAATTACCAAGTGTTTTCTCATCATTTCATTTTTCCCTCTCTACTGGTTTGATAATTATACACTCTTATTTTTATTCTCTTATTGCTGCATCCTTAACTTATTCAACTTAAATGTCTCCCAATAAAACAATAGATGTTATCAACAGACAAAAATGCTCATGGAAAATTGGACAGATCAAGTGGGATATCATCTGAACTTAGCCTCACTAAATGCAAGTCAACTAGACATATTCCCATGGTGTGATGAAATACGTAGCAGACAGTTTCACCTGTGCAATACTGTTGCCAATAAACAAAGCCAGTGAATTGAATTGCTGTGGACTAAACTGTGTCTCCCACCAAAATTCATATGTTGAAGGCCTAAACCCCAATGTGATGATCTCTGGAGATGAATCCTTTGGAAGGAACTTGCGTTAGACACGGTCATGAGGGTGGAGCCCTCATGATAGCATTAGTGCCCTTTTAAGAAGAAACACCAGAGAGCTTGCTCTCCCTCTCTCCCTATGTGCCCACAAAGAGGTCATGTGAGCAGCCAGTGAGATTATAGCCACATTCAAGCCAAGAGAAGAAGAATCAGAATTAAACCTATCTTTCCAGCACCTCTTCTTGGATTTCCCACCCTCCTGAACTGTGAGAACATAAATGTCTATTGTTGAAGTCAATCAGCCTATGGTGTTTTGTTATGGCAGCCTGAGTTGAATACGACATGGATCTAGTCAATTTAGTCAAGCCCCTAGGTCTAACTACCAGTTTATAGGAAATATGGAGAAAAGAGGAGAAATTTAAATAGCAATCACCCAACTCCAGAATGTAGTCTATTCTATAGGACAAATATCCAGTTTCTTCAAAACTCAATAGAAGAAAAATGTAGAGGTTTGGAGAAGGGTGAAAGACACTGTCATAGAATAAAAACAACTAAGAGACAAAGTCAAATATAACGTGTGGGCTTTGTTTGGATCAGTATTCTAAGAAACCAACTGTAAAAGTACATTTGAAGAACAGTCTGGGAAACATGAATATGAACTGGGCATTAGATGTTATTATAATTATATTATATATTGAATTATAATTAATTTTATTAGATGTGATAGTCACATGATATTAAGTTTAAAAAGGTCTTTATCGTTAAAGATAAATTCTGAAATATTTATAGGTAAAATGACAAAATGTCTGTGATTAGCTATAAAATACTGTACTACAGCAAAAAGAAAATAAAGGTGGGGAACAGATGAAAGATTTTTTTAAATCTTGTTAACTGTTGGAGCTAGATGATGGGTACTCAGGGATTCACTAAACTATTGTTTCTATATGATTGAAAGTTTTGTGTATGATTGAAAATTTCTATAATAAAATGTTTTAAAAGTCTAGTATTAATCAATAACTCTACTCTCTTACTGGAAAATAACTTCTGGGATTCTACTAGTTTCTTATTGGTGCTGTAATAAATTACCACAAATTTAATAGCTTGAAACAATACAATTTATTATCTTACATTTTGAGATCATAAATCCTAAAATCAAGGAGTCTAAAAGTCAGCAAGGATTCAGTCCCTCAGGAGACTCTAGGGAAGAACCCAATTCCTTATGTTTTATAGTTTCTAGATGCTGCCTGCATTCCTTAGCTTATGGTCCTTCTTCCATTTTCAAGGCCAATACTATAGCATCTTCAAATCTCTCTCTCTCTCCTCTCTCATCTCCTTCTACTACCATGATCTTCCTGCCTCCCTCTTCTAAGAACCCTTGTGATTATATTGGGCCCATCCAAATAATCCAGGATAATCTCCCTGTCTCAGGAACCTTAACTTAATCACATCTGTGAAGTCCGTTTTGCCATATAAGGTAGCATATTTACAAGTTTAGGGAATTATGATGTGCTACCTTTAGGGGCCATTATTTGGCCTACTGTCGAGACTTATATGCTACAGTTGATATATTTTAATGCTACATATTTTTTTAAAACCCCAAAAAGGGAGAGACAAGAATTTACACAAAGTAAAAGAAGTTCAGAGTTAAGGGGACTATTGCCTTTCTTCTCACATGTTTTATTTAGGCGTTTAACACTTGCCTTAAAGGCTGTTTTTCATAATTTGATTTTCTTCTTTATTTAACATCTACAAAAGGTCACAACTAAATATAGAAATATGTAAAGTGTAGAAAAATTTTTAAATAAAACAAAAATTACCTATAATTTTACTGCCCAAACATAATAAATTTTGGATCACTTATTTTAAGCATTGGGATTATATTTTATATAAAGATTTGGATCTTTTTTCCCTTACTTAACCCTATGTAATGACAATTTACTTACATCATTGAATATTTTCAAATATATCATCCATAGCTTTGTGATATTCTATTGCTGGGATATGCCATAACTTATAAAACGATTTACATATTTTGGCTATATTTATTTCCTTAGGAAAGAGTACTAGAAGTAGCACTATTGATTCAAAGAATATAAAGACTTTTTATGGTCTTGGAGCATAGCAACAATTGCCCTCTTGAAATCTTGGCCCCTTCTGATCATAATTTTAAAATAGACCCAGAAAATAACCAATTATTGCCTCTTGTTTTCTTATAATTCAGTTATATTAACAGCTCTAGAACTTGTTTCGTTTCTTCTACTTCCTATATTTTGTTTTACTATTCTCATTTCCTTCTCCATCTCTCCAGCATATTCATAGATGTCAACATAACCAGTATAGGGATAAATAAAAAACAGGCTTTTTAGGTGATCAAGATTTATTCCTATCTCTTGTGATGAAGAAGAGAGATTCAGAATAATGTATGGATGGGTCAGACAATTAATAATTACCATAACCTAGTCAAATGTTAACTGTAGGTGAAAGTATTGAATCTAGAAAAAATTAACCACATTCTTTATGTCTTTTAGCAATGATATTTGTTGTTGCTTCTCTACATTTCTTTTTGACCTACTCTCGTCATCTATACAACAAATATTAAATCATATATTCATAATTAGTTTTAAACAGTTTATAGTGGTCAAAGCTTTCAGACTTGCAATATTATGAAAATTTAAGGATTACTAAGAAAAGAAGGTTAGCCCAGTGGGAAGAGCCACAATCTCTGAGTTAGAAGCTGGATTTATTGCTAAGGGATGAAAGACCTCAAAAAGGTCATTTTAAGTCCATAGTGTTATAATTTCTCAATGTATAAAATGGGGATGTAGGATAATATCTATCCTATATACTTAACATTAATATAATGAAGACAATATTATAATCCATTTCAATTAAATTCACAAATATTTATTGAGTGGCCTTTTACATCCTAACCATTGTTCTAGATACAATAAAAAAGATGTACATGGTCTCTAACTTCATGGAATTCATAAGAGTCTAATGAGGATGATGACTCAAAAAAAATGTATGATGAATGTTACAAAAGGAACTGTGAGGGCTGCTATGAGGGCTGTAGAGCAAGGGAATTTAATTATGGAGGAAATCTTCTGAGGAGATGAGAGGCTAAGGCCTAAGGAAAGGGGGGTAATGAAAAGAAGGACTAGAGTCTTTAAAGAGTTAGCAATCTGGCTGTCTACAGGAATAAAAATAGTAAGTAGAACATGACATTGATTTTCAGAGTGTTTAAAAAACTTAGTTGCCAACATTTAAGAAATTTGAGATTCCAGGAAAAAAAAAAATCAGATTTCCAGATTTCTTGAAAAATGAGAGGGTCTAAGATAAAGCAGCAATCAGCTGAACCAAGGAGCTGTGGCTTTCATGAGAGTATGTGCACTCCAATTTGCCACAGATACCACCACTCCCTACTGTCTTACATGGACCTGTTTCACTTTACATTAATCTGCTTCTGTTTGTATTTGGGTTTTCAATATCTGATCGAGAAGGAAGATTGTACACTGAAGAACAGAAGTAAGTCTTGTGTGGCTAGAGTAATCAGGCACAGAGGCAAAGAGGAATCAGACTGAGTGCTGAAGCTGGAGTGGTAAGTGTATGTCAGATTGAGGCAGGCTGGTACATTTTAGGTCAATGGATGCCACTGAAGAGTCTTAAGTAGGAAAATTACAGGCTTGTATTTGAGTTTTAAAAAGTATTTTAAAAAATACTTCTCTGCATGTAGAGTGAAAAAGGGATTGCAAAAAGTATTTTGGAAGCTGAAGACTGGAAAGTATCAACTTGGCTTATCTCATCAGGTTTCAGATGAAAACCAAGAATGAATTTTAAATTTTGTGCAGTATAGGTTGCATTTTAATAAAAGAAAGACATTGTGACTCTTTAACTTTTTCTAAAGACAACAAAATAAAAGTTAGTCATATCTTGAAAAAACATTGACCAAAATTATTCTAGTGTAAAAGGAAAAAAACTTGCATAAAAACTGAAAAACCAGATGATAAAACCTGAGTGATAAAAGAAAACTTTCCCGTATGTTACAGAAAAGTATTCCCCTTGCTCAATACGGTACATCCTAGTATTATTCAAATAAAGTTAAAGTCATACAGACACACTGAAAAAGTTATAACTCAGAATGACCCACGGGGCTTATTTCCTGTTAGAGTCTATCCCTGGTTCTGCTCTCTAATTCTATTTGAACACATTTCAACAATGATTCATTTTGTCAGTCTGCCAGTAGTCTTTCCTACTGAGTGAGCGGCATGTACTTCACGTACGTTAGCAGAAAACACAACTGAGAACTTTGTTCAGACTGCCCCCATCACCTTATTTACTATTTGAAAATGTCACATTTATTTTTTTAATCAGTCATATGCCTAAGACTAATATCATATGACAAATGGTAGAAGTTTATTTAAAACACTAAGGGAATATTATCTAGGAATTAGACCTACATTTTCAGGACCTGGCCTCCTTCAGGGAGGCCCACTGCCTGAGATTAGTGTGGAGCCCACCTCTGGTGTCCAGGGTGAGCCACCACCTCCCAGATTCAACCTGTCCCCATGGGCACATGACATGTCTGACAGCACCACATATACTCCTTTTTTGTTGATCCTTGTGCCCTAATACATTAGTGAGATTTTAGGCAAAACCATTATTTCATTATTATTTTCTTGCCCCCTTGCCACCTCTGTCTCCACTTCAAGGCTCAAGCCTGAAGTTCATGAAGAGCTGAGCTAAAGTAATAATGATTATAGCTATTATTTATTGAGTCATCATGTGTAGTGATGAAGGTGCTTTGTTAATTCACTTAATCCTCACAACAACCCTATTAAGTAAGTAAGGAAGTTATCTTTTGTACAAATAAGGAAACTGGTCCATATGGTGGTGAAGTTGTAATTTGAACCCTTGCTATGAACCATAACGCTATAGCTTTAGAGCCTGTACTTTTAACCTTTACACTACAAACATTCTGCTGTACGCCAATTCACCTTTTTTTCTGTAACATTTAAGACTGTATTGGATGTCATCTTTTCTAGGAGGCTTCTAGGCTTCTGGTAGTTGCATCCTATCAGCCTAGGAGACCCACTAGATAAGCTGGACAGGACTGGCCCTGACTTAGGCTCAAGCCAGGATCCCTACTTTCCCCAACTCCTGGGTAACAGCAACCCACAGCCCTTCCTTTGTCCTTCCTTCACCTCCATGAAGTCAGATTGATGACTTGATTTTTTTGCTTCTATTTAATGCCCACATTGGAATAGCATTCCGTCTTCAACTGGGGATGAGCAAATAAAGGATCCTCTTCCTTCACTGAGTCAGAAACAAGAAACAGAAGGAAACCTTCTCCACATAAGTGTCTTATGGAAGCTTGGTTGGCAGCAAGAACTGTGAGGCCTAAAATCCAATTTCACAGCTGCAAACATTTTTCCCCTAGAGAGAGCTGATTAAGCCAAATCTAGGGAGTTATCTCTTGAACCGTCCTTCTCCTTAACGCTCTCACTCCCATACATGCAGTACCTTTAAGTTGTTGTTGAATCCAGCCATTTCCCTGCCATACTCATCCTCATTAATCTTATAAAGGCAAAATCATCTCTCACCTGAATTACTGAAAATACCTCACCTGGTTTCCCAGACTCCCCTACTCCCACTATTCCATTTCATCTTGCACACTCTAGCCAAAGAATCTTTGCAAAATGCAAAACTAGTCAAGTTACTTCCAAGCATAAAATCCTTCAAGGACTCTCCACAGCTCTTAGGATAAATCAAAAAGCTTCAACATTGCTTTCAATTTCCTGGCCTTAGTTTATCTTTCCTGACTCACCTTTCATCATCTCTCCCCAAAGTGGTCCTACATTCTTTTCTATCCCATCACTCCTAACTTCTCTTTGTGTCACTAAGGTAATACATTTTTTATTGCCTACTGGTGTTTGCACATCTTTTTTGCCACACCTCTCACTGTCCCTTCTCCTTTGTCAGGCTAATCTCTCCATGTTTTGTGTGCTTCCGTATATCACTGTACTTCCTCATTGTTTTCATGGCTGGTTGCATTTTTGTTGCTAGTGCTTGAGTAGTTTGTACCTCTGACTAACCTGTAAGCTACGCAAGATGGGAACTATTTTACTTTGATTACTATTGTTTCTCCAGCCCCTATTATAGTGCACAGCAAATAACAGGCACTTGGTAATCATTTATTGAATGAATGAGCACATGAGTAATCTGCTACATTATGAATTAAATAGGTTGCCAGGGATCTATCTGAAAGCTAAACTTTCAAATTAACTTCTGAAACCATTTGTTAATAATTTCAGATTTTGCTCCATTTTGTCCATTTGTTTATTTAGAAATTGGAATGTATTTTTACACAATAATCTCTCCCCTTCCTTCCTAAGGACTGCTTTTACATTTCCTATATTTTTTATTTGATCAGACAGGAATATAGAGTAAAACCATGATCCAAGGTGGAAAATTTACAAATAGCAATAAGAGAACTGGAAAGATTGGAAAATAGAAAAGTGTAATGTTATTTATAAAGTGTTGTTAAATTGTCTGGTGTTTATTGAGTGTCTAACAGGCACAGTGTCTGGTACTTAGTAGGCACTCCCAAAATGTGTTGAGTTTCTTAATGAACAAAGTGACTTTTCAGAGTAGTTTTATCCCAATGTCCCTACAGAGAAGGATGTTGACAGCCAGCAACGCAGATGCTTCTCTGCCTACAGAATCAAGTCTAATTATTGACTTTAAAATTTTTGTTTCTAGCACTCTTATGGAATAAGTTTTTTATGGAAACTTCCCCTTACAGAATTGCAAGCTGTAGCTAGGACAGAGTGTTTTAGGCATTGTGAGTCTCATAAAAGTTTTGGAAGTTCTCTTCGTGTCTTTCTGGGAGGAGGAGTTGTGGTGGGCAGAGTTATCTGTGGCCAGAGCTGGGACTGGGAGTGGTAGGCAGCCAAGAAGGGTTGGGTTGCCCTGAGAATCTCAGGGCAGACACTGGTAGCAGTACCGCTATTAGGATACTGAGTCTTAGGCCAGTACTGAGGTATTGAATCGAGCCTTAACTCTCAGCTGATCCAAGATCCTTAAAGTGAACTAAAATCGTCCTCGGCTATTGGAACGCCTTGGTTATCTGCAGAAGCACAAATGAATCCTCTCTGCTAGAATTGTTGCCTAATTTAGACCCTCTGGAATGTCACAAAGTAAGATAAGGTAATTAGATCACAATGAAAGATTACAAAAAACCCAGCAAAGTTAACATTATTAAAGTCATCAAAAACAATAAACAACAGACTTAGACCCCCAAGACTTCCTGTATAGACTTATAAAGAATTTTGAGCAAATATGTATGAAATGTCTAAAGAAAAAAAGGATTCTATCACAAAGATAACCAAGTAAAAGCTATGAACCCATTTATTTGAGGGGAAAGTGAAAATCTAAAAATGAAAATGTAACTGTTGAAATAAAAAACTCAATCAATAGTTAAAAGTAAACACATCTGAAAAGAGAATTAATGATGATATAGCTTGAGAAATTACATAGAATGCATCACAAAGAGACAAGGATATCAGAAATATGAAAGAGATATAGAGGACTGAAAAAGAAGGTTAATATAGACCTAAACAGAGTTCCAGAATAAGAGAACAGATAGAAAGGAGGAGAGGCAAAATTTAAAGACATAATGGCTGTAATTCTTGAGATCTAATAAAGGCATGAATCTCCACAGATTCAGGGATTACAGTATATTCCAAGTAGGCCAAATTAAAAAAATAACAACAACAATCCTGAAACATGAGATCACATACAAAGGAATGACAGTTGCAATGACAGCAACAGCAGTAATGGAAGTCAGAAAGAGTGGGTAATCTCTTCAAATTGTTGAGACAAAACTTTCAATCTAGACTTATATGTCCAGCAAACTGTCTTTCAAGAATATGTAAAATAAAGACATGCCTAGATTAACCAAAACTGAGAAGCTTTATTATCAAGAAATCTACCCTACAGGAACTTCTAGGAAGAAGGAAAATTAACCCAGAAGCATAGTCTGAAATGCAAGAAGAAATGATGAGAAAATAATAGTGATAAATGTGTGTGCATGTGTGTAAATCAAAGCAACTACTCACTATATAATTTAGAAATAGCAACATTGAATTTATGAAGCTAAAGAAAGGACAGGACTAAAATTCTGAACAAAATTAGCATATAAGTGTAGGGAAGAATAGAGTTAAAGTGTTCTAAGGTTTTTATATTTGGGGGGAGGGGTTAAGATATTGATTAATTCTAACTTCTGAAAATGATTTGCTAGGTTATTCGTATAACATCCTTACTGAAATAACAAAAACTGTTCAGTAGATTATAAATAAAACAACACTTTTTAAGCATTGAATACCTTAAAAGACAGTGGGGAATTCACAGGCTAATTTTTGGAAGAAAGTTTCCCACTGGAGTGGTAAAGAAAGCATTAGATCACCAAAACTGCAAAAGCTATAACCAGTACATAGTAGTAAAACATAACTAAGTGGGCTAGAAAAGAAAACAAGATCCAAAGGCAAGAAATGGCCATTAGTTTGCTCATTCAATAAACATTTATCATGCAGCTACCCTAAGGAGGCATTCTTTCAGGTGTTAGGCACCATTCCAGGGTTGCAGAGACAAGACAGAAAAACAAACAGATACACAAAGTCTTGAGATATTGGAAAAATCCATTACAGATTTTAAAACAACTACACTTGCTGTTTTTGGAAATATGTTTAAGGAAATAACTTACAAGCTTACAAATATCTATGAGAAACAAGAAATCACAAAAAGTGACACAGCAGATGTGAGAAAGAACCAAATAGAACATTTAAGAGTAAAAAATAAAAGAAGAGAAATTTTGAAAAGCAACGAAGAGGGCAAATAAGCATACGGAAAGATTCTCCACATCCTATGTCATCAGGAAATGTAAATTAAAACAACAATGAGATATTACTATGCACCTATTAGAATGGCCAAAATCTGGAACACTGACAACACCAAATGCTGGAGAGGATATGGAGCAACAGAACTCTCATACATTGCTGGTGGGAATGCAAAATGGTACAGCCACTTTCAAAGATAGCTTGATAGTTTCTTACAAAACTAAACATAATCACACTCCTTGGTATTTACCCAAAGGAGTTGAAAACTTATGTCCACACAAAAAACTGCACATGGATGTTTATAGCAGTTTTATCCATAATTGCCAAAACTTAGAAGCAACCAAGAAGTCCTTTATCAGGTGAATGGATAAATAGACTGTGGCACATCCAGACAATGGAGTACTATTCAGCACTAAAAAGAAATGAGGGTTGGGGGTGGGCATGGGGTAAATGTGCATATATATATGGTGACTGATAAATAATAATGTGCAACTGAAATTTCACAATGTTATAAACTATTATGACCTCAATAAAATAAATTAAAAAAAAAGAAATGAGCTATCAAGCTATGAAAAGACACGGAGGAACCTTAAATGTATATTAGTAAGTGAAAGAGCCAAAATGAAAGGGCTCCATACTGTACGATTTCAACTATATAACATTCTGGAAAAGACAGAACTATGGACACAGTAAAAAGATCAATGGTTGCTAGGGGTAGTGGCCAGGGGGAATGTTTAGGGGGAGAAGAGTTGGTAGAGGACAGAGGATTTTTAGGGCAGTGAAAATACTCTGTATAATATAATAATGATCAATATATGTCATTACACATTTGTCCAAATCCATACAATGTACCACACCAAGAGTGAACCCTAAGGTAAACTTATAGACTTCAGGTGATTATGGTGTGTCAATATAGGTTCGTCCTTGGTAAAAAATGTACATATGATTATACATATAACATAACAATGATGTTGATAATGAGAGAGGTTATGCATGTGTGTGGGCAGGGAGTATACGGAATATCTCTGTACCTTCCTCTCAATTTTATTGTAAACCTAACACTGCTTTAAAAAGAGTCTTTATTTAAAAAAAAAAAAAGGGACCCCGTGTATCTATATATATTTGCATGGCGCAGAAAAAGGTATGAAACCATACACACCAAACTCTTAACGTTTACTTCACTATGGTTTTGGAGGAAGGAGAGAGAGGAAGAGAGAATAAACTTTTTCTTCATATATAAAAAAAGCAATGGACATAGCTGGCATTGACTTGATACAATGGAAGAAATAACCAACTGGTGAACTAAAAGAGAAATTAGAAGAAATAATCCAGAACACAGGATAGATAGACAAAAAGAGGGATTAAAGCAAAAGTGAAGATGATGGGTGTGAAAGAGACAATGAAAATGTCTATCTATTGTTTATGTGGAGAACCATTAGAAGAGGAAAGCAAAAGTGAAACAGATTCAGGATTTGAAAAGATAAATAAGTATTCCTTCTAAATAAGGGGGACGAATTTATGATTGGGATGAAATGGACAAGAAGTTTCTGGGGGTGCTGCTCATGGCTTTTAATCTGAGTTGTACACGGGTATTTGCTTTACAACTGTTTATTAAATTGTACATGCTACATTTCATGCCTTCAAAATTAATTTAAGAAAATATTGTGCAATTTAGACTTTGTTAAGTATGCATAGTAAAGTTTTGAGTATAACCACTAAAAGAATAAAAACAAAATGCAAAAATGTCAAGACACACAGATCACAGGAACAGAATCAAGAGCCCATAAATAAACCCACACATCTACAGACAGTCAATTTTCGACAAGAGAGCCATGAACATACAAAGGAGAAAGGAAAGTCTCTTCAATAAATGGTGCTGGGAAAACTAGACAGCCACATGTAAAAGAATGAAAGTAGACTATTATCTTATACCATACACAAAAATTAACTCAAAATGGATTAAAGACTTGAATTTAAGACCTGAAACCATGAAACTTCTAGAAGAAAACAGAGGCAGTACGCTCTTCAACATCAGTCTTAGCAACATACTTTCAAGCACCATGTCTGCCCAGGCAAGGGAAACAATAGAAAAAGTAAACAAATGGGACTAAATTAAACTAAAAAGCTTCTGCACAGCAAAGGAAACCGTCAACAAAATGAAAAGACAACCTAACGATTGGGAGAAGCTATTTACAAACAATATGTATAACAAGAGATTAATATCCAAATATACATAAAGAACTCATACATCTCAACAACGATAAAAGTAACAACCCAATTCAAAGATGGGCAAATGATCTGAACAGACATTTCTCCAAAGAAGATATATAGATGGCCAACAGGCACAGGAAAAGATGCTGAACATCATTAGCTATCAGGGAAATGCAAATCAAAACTACAATGAGATATCACCTCACTCCCATCAGTATGTCTATAATTAACAAGACAGGAAACAAGTGTTGGAGAGGATATGGAAAGAAGGGAACTCTCATAAACTGCTGGTGGGAGTCAAACTGGTGCAGCCTCTATGGAAAACAGTATGGAGATTCCTCAAAAAATTAAGAACAGAACTACCATATGATCCAGCTGTTCCACTGCTGAGTATCCAATGAACATGAGAACACAAATGCGTAAACATAAACGCACCCCTATGTTCATTCACAATACCCAAGACTTGGAAGCAACCTAAGTACCCATAAAGGGATGAATGGATAAAGAAGATGTGGTATACATACACAAGAGAATACAACTCAGCCATAAAAATTGATGAAATCTGGCCATTTGTGACAACATGGATGGACTTTGAGGGTATTATGCTAAGGGCAATAAGTTAGAGGCAGAAAATCAAATACTGTATGATCTCACTCATAAGTAGAACACAAAAAGAACAACAAAAAATCACATAGAGACAGAGATTCGATTAGTGGTTATGGGGGTGGGGGAAATGCCGAGGTAATTTTGAGGGAAAAAAAGATGGTTCTAGAAAAATAATAAAGAAACAAAAGTTAATCAGTCAAAAATAAAAAGATAAGAATGCTGAAGAAAAGATGCAGAGAGAGAACAGGACAAAGAATTTTTAAAAATAAGTAAGATGGTGGAATTAGGTCTAAACATAACAATCAAAATAAACATAAAGGAACTTACATGGAAATCATTGGTTAAACGAACATGGTAAGATTGGATTAACAACAAAAATAAAAATGAAATGCAGCTAATGCTGAATATAAGAAAGAAGGTGAAAGTAAAAGGATAAAAAAAATGTACTAGGCAAATGCTAATCACAAGAAAGCTGAGATAGCCATAATAATAAAAGATAAAACAGGCTATTATATTAAGGATAGACAATCAGAGCAGCTATGGAGTTTCATGCTGGGCCAAAAGGTTTCTTTCTTCTGCAAATCAATGTAGCAGGCCCAATATTTTCAGACTCGTCCTTTTTCAGTTAAGATGACTACCCTAATGAAAACGTCATTGACATTCTATATCCTCTCCTCCCACTTGCTTGCTTACTCTACTATTAGCCTAGTATGGTAGTTCTCAGTCCTTCCTCTATTAGAATCTCATCCAGAGCTTTCATAGAGTTTAAAGATTATGAGTCATTACTTCCCAGGATAGGCCTCAGGCATCAATATTTTCGCAAAGGTTCCCAGGGAATTCTAATATGCATCTGAGATTGAGAACCACTGGCCTGGTGTAACTGGGGAGGAAGCGCTGGAGTCTTGTGCTGCTCTGAGCCTTGTGCATTGTACTTCCTGAAGCCCTTTGAGGCACTGAGTTTTGCTGCCTCCCAATTTCTCACAACCCACCCTCACCCTCAGCCCTGCCACGCCAAACTTAGCAAAATTTATGAGGTTCTCTAGGAGATTACAATCGTCCCAGGTGAGCTCTGCCTTTAAATTAAGTGAATTGAGGATTGGTCTAATTGTTCTGCAGTCTTGCTCTGCACACCACAGCCAGAGCATTCTTTCTGACCTCAATTCAATCTTGTTTCTGCCACAATACCCCACATGAATCCTACACTGGTCTCCCGCAGCCTTTAAATATGGTGCAAACATTTTGGCCTTGGATTTCAAGGCCCTTCTGGATGTGGTCCTCCTTTCCTATCCAGACTTAGCTCCTGCTACTTGTTCTCTCAAATGCTCTGTGCCAGTAATACTGCTCTTCTTGTCTTTAAACTCATACTTTTGGTCTCCTGTCCTATAAGTGTTGTTTCCTCTCCTTAGAACGCTCTCATTGGCTCTCATCATTCCACTCCCCTTGACAACTCCTCACCTTTTATACTTTACCTGCCTAAATCAACCTCTGTCATCAAGCCTTAATATGTTTTCACTTCCTCCCGATGGCCCTGCACCCCTAGGATAGATCTCATTGTTAGGAAGCAATTCAGTATTTGTATTTTGGAACATTGACTTTGCTTATATTATTGTAAAGTACTACTTGTCTGTTTTCCTTCCCAAACTCTAAGATCCAGGAAGGCGGGGATGAGTGTGACTTGTTCACTACTGTCTATCTAACAACAGGCATAGCACTTGGAATGAGAAAAATGCTCCATAAGTATTGATTGAATGAATGAATGAATACACGATAGATAATGATTCTCCCTTCATCCATGCAGTACCCCTTCCCCATTCCCAGATCCTGCAAATACTGAAGCTAAGGTAGCAAAAGGAAGAGAACTAATAATGTGACTCAGATTTGAGGAGACAAACACTTTCCACAAAAAATGACACAAGAAATGCTAACAAGTGCTAGCAAGAGCTTAATCAAATAAAGTTGATTGTCTTGGACTCTCTGATCTGAAGCCAGTCCATACTGAAGGCTTCTGTCCCTCCCTCTTCCACCCTCAGGATTTGAAGCTTCATGCCCCTCTTTTAACCTTTTGACACCCTTCACTCATTTCTCCCACTCCCCGTGCCCCACCTCTGGCAACCACCAATCTGTTCTCTGTAGTTATGAACTTGGATTTTTGGGGGGTTTCTTTAGATTCACATGTAAAAGAGATCATGTGGTATTTGTCTATCTCTGACTTATTTCCCTTAGCATAATGACCTTGAGGTCCATCCATGTTGTCACAAATGGCAAGATTCCTTTCTTTTTTATGGTTTAACACTATTCCATTGTATGTATATCCCACAATTTCTTTATCCGTTTATCCATAGATGGGCACTTACGTTGTTTCCGTATCTTGGCTTTTGTAAGTAGCCATGCAATGAACATGAGGGTGCATATATCTTCTTGAATTAGTGTTCTTACTCTCTTTAGATAAATATCCAGAAGTGGAATTGCTGAATCATATGGTAATTCTACTTTTAATTTTTTGAGGAGGCTCCATACTGTTTTCCATAGTGGCTGCACCAATTTACATTCCCACAAACAGTGAACAAGGGTTCCCTTTTCTCCACATCCTCGCCAACACTTTTTATTTCTTGTCTTTTGGATACTAGCTATTCTAACAGGTGTGAGGTGGTATCTCCCTGTGGTTTTGATTTGCAGTCCCCTGATAATTGATCCTGAGCATCTTTTCATGTACCTGTTGCCCATCTGTATGTCTTCTTTGGAAAAATCTCTATTCAGATCTTCTGCCCATTTTTTAATTGAATTGTTTGGGTTTTTTGCTACTGAGTTGTATGACTTCTTTATTTTGGATGTTAACCCCTTATCAGATACATGATTTGCAAATATTTTCTCCCATTCATTAGGTTACCTATTCATTTCATTGATGGTTTCCTTTACTGTGAAGACACTTTTTAGTTTGATCTAGTCCCACTTGTTTATTTTTGCTTTTGTTGCTTTTACTTTGGTGTCAGGTTCACAAAATCATCACCAAGAACAATGTCAAGGAGCTTACTACCTATGTTTTCTTCTAGGAGTTTTATGGATTCAGGCCTTACACTCAGGTCTTTAATCCATTTTGAGTTAATTTCTGTATATGATGTAAGACAGTGGTCTAGTTTCATTATTTTGTATATGGCCATCCAGTTTCCCCAGCACAATTTATTGAAGAGACTGTCCCTTTCCCATTGTATATTCTTGGCTCCTTTGTCATATATTAATTAACCATATATGCATGGGTTTATTTCTGGGCTCTCTATTCTGTTCCACTGATCTATGTGTCTGTTTTTATGTCAATACCATACTGTTTTGATTATGATAGCTTTGTAATAGAGTTTGAAATCAGGTAGTGTGAAGCCTCCAGCTTTGTTCTTTCTCAAGATTGCTTTGGCTATTTGGGGTCTTTTGTGGTTCCATACTAATTTAGGATTGTTGTTCTATTTCTGTGAAAAATGCCATTGGGATTTTGATAGGGATTGCATTGAATCTGTAGATTGCTTTGGGTAGTATGGACATTTTAACAATATTAATTCTTCCAATCCATGAGCATAGAATATCTTTCCATATTTGTGTCTTCAATTTCTTTCCTTAATGTCTTGTAGTTTTCAGCATACAGATCTTTCAATTCCTTGGTTAAATTTATTCCTAGGTATTTTATTCTCTTTGATATGATTATAAATGGGATTGTTTTCTTAATTTCTCTTATTAGTTATTAGTTATAACTAATTATTATAGTTATTAATGTATAGAAATGCAACAGATTTTTGTGTATTGATTTTGTATCCTGCAACATTACTGCATTTGTTTACTAGTTCTAACAATACATTTAACAATACTTTCTACACATTCAACAACACGTTAAAAGGATCATACACCATAATCAAGTGGGATTTATTCCAGGGATGCAAGGCTGGTTCAACATACACATATCAGTTAATATGATACACCACATTAACAAAATGAAGGATAAAAATCATATGATCATTTCAATAGATGCAGGAAAAACATTTGACAAAATTCAGCATCCGTTTATGATAAAAACTCTCAACAAAGTGGGCATAGAGAGAGTGAACCTCAACATAATAAAGGCCAGATATGACAAGCCTACAGCTAAAATCATATTTATGCCCCTCCTTTTAGCAATTGTTTTCTTATTCTATCTAGATATATATTTACTTTAATTCTGTAAATCCTTTCCTCTTGTGACTTCCATGGTATTTTATATGTTGCAAATAAACCTTTGCTGCTGACAGTATGCTACTTGCTATCCATTTCACATGGTAAACCTGCTCATTTGTCTAGAATGAAAATTTTGTTTTTATAAACTTATATGCCAAGCATGTCACACTACCTTTGATTCATTCCACACTCATTCATTGCCCTTCTCAAAACAGCTCTTAGAAATTCATTCTTCTCATAGTGAACAGAAGAATTCCAAGAAGTTAAGTGAAACATAGAGGAGAGAATCCAAGTGAAGCATGTTCACAAAGCACTCACACATCAACAACAGACAGTTACTCCCTCAGATACATATAATCATTGTCCCTTAAAGGTAAAACAAAACAAAAAGCCCAGATTAACTTTGCATGAAATAATATGTTTTAGAAATACTATCATTTTTCCCCAGAAGTATTTTTGTCATAGAACTTGATAAAATTCCATGTTATCATTCATGGTAAATATGAAAATAATAGCACCACTATACATTGAGACAAAAAGATCTTTAATATTTCTCTTTTAATGTGAGTGTAATGCATATTTAATAAGAAAAATATATTACATGATTAGCAAGGTACTAGGATACCATAAATAACTTTTCAAAATATAAAAGGAATAATTCAATTAAAAAAACATTAAGACAAAAAAAGATATGAAAGCAGATGCCTAATGAATCAAAGTTCTATTATATGACTCAATAAATAGTACTTTTAAAAACCCCTAAATTGACAATGATATAAGAAAAATACAAATAAGCTTAGTAGAATCTCAAATATACCTAAAGCAATAAGTAAAATAGACAGTCAAGAATAGTGAAACATTAAGCTAAAGGCATGTATATGGGCCCACACTGCTGTCTAACCTGATGTGGAGATTATACCCCAAGACAAAGGAATTTCTGTTCCTGAAAATTCACATTTAGTAACAAAATTTAGTAGCTGGAATGAGACTAGATGCCAAGCAAAAACAATTCTGTGACCTCAATTTCTATGTGAAAGTTTCATGCAACTGTGGGATGACCAAAGAGTTCACACAAGGATATTCAGCCTGGGCTTTTAACGGATATTTCTATTTTGTGGAGTAGACACATGGCTCTAATTCTCCATTCATCAGGGAAATTTCAGGAATTAAGGTCACTATTTTTATGAATTCCCAAATTAGAAAACATGTGCTTCCAATATCAGGAGACTTCTGCCAATGTTTCCGGAAAAACTACATGCACATGTTATTGCTTATACTGCCTTACACTCTTTATAACCCATTCATTCCCTCCTTTCACTCTCAGCTCTGTTCCAGCCATGAGCATAGGTTAGGAACAGCTCCATAGAATTTTACACTTTTTCCCTAGGGCATCTCCTCTTGCTGTGGGCCTCAGCCAAAGCTGGCAGCTTTTCAGGTTACCTGGTAAATGGCCAAAGCAGGATACACAAAGTGGGTATATGCTTCTTCCAAGGCATGCCAAGTGTTAGATCTCTTCCTTAGCCATACAGGGTCAAAAGCACAGCAAGTTGATTTTCCCTTCTGTGGGGATATCTTGACATCTCCCAAATGCACCTTTAGTGTTACAGCAGGATCTGACATCAAGGTTGTCTGGTCCTCCCTTCATTCAAGGGGATGTGATAGTGTAAACAATTAGGGAATTGGCTAAGGGATCTGATCATGACTTTTTCCTTTCATGGCTTAGGTAAGACCTCCATTTACTAGACCTGGAGCTTTGTTTTGTTTTATTTTACGTGGTTGCTCCACTCTCAATTTTTTCCGAGGAAAATCATTCATAATCAAGTAGGCATAGCCAGATGACTCTTCCAGACAGACCAGTCTGATGATCGTGCCAGTTCCACTGCCTATTATGGTCTTGCCTCATCTCTGCCACCCCCATGGTGCTGCTCGTTTCCAATGCAGTATTTCATACCAGCATTTCTGGCCTAGAGAGAACAGCTATTTTAAACAGATGTTTAAAAAAAGATCTTTTAAATATACTTATGCTTCATTCAATATATATTTCAGGTGTTTGTTGGAGAGACTATCATCTAGACCCTCTAGATTTGGTTATTACTATAATTTCTAAAATACGATAATTCTAACATCCAACTTTCTTTGACTATTGAATGCATTTTTAAGAGTGTGTTTGTGTCTGTGTATTAACCAAGGCAAAAAAGAAAACTTAGAATTAACCCAGCTAGTCTATTTCATTTACAATTTCTGATACGTGAACCACATTGACAAAGTCAGTAAAACTAAAATCATGCTGCCTTCTCCCTTAGTCAAGTGTCTGCAAAATCCATTCCCACATATATTTCCACTTTAGATGAATATTCATTGGCCTGTTTCTGCCTACCATTCTTTTGTTGTGTAAAATTTCACTTTCCAAGATTGATTTTAGACTCTTGGATGTGCCAGGGCATACTTCTAATTACTGGTCTATGGATGAAAAGATATGGGGCTTGAGGAAGATCGTTGACTACTTTCTCAATGAGAACTCCCTCAGATAAAAGTATAGAGGCATCTACAAGCATGAAAGGAAATAGTTTTTCAGAAAACAGGTAGAGAAGAGTCACTTTTCTGACAAGAAAGACTCAGGAGGGATCTAGAGGGGTTTGGAGGTTCAAATTACCCTGATGCCTCTAGCTCACTTTTTCCTAATGGATGTTCTAACTTTCAGGTAAGAAATCTAGCAAAGTTCTAAGTATTCATTAGTGCTGTCCACCAATTATTTCCAGTTCTCATACTGGGCAAAATTGTACTTCTTTGCCCCCCTGAAGTTATGAAAGTCCATATGACTTGCTTTTTGCCAAATGTATATGAGCAGAAGTGATGTCTCTCATTTCCCTTTGGAAGCTTTAAGAGCCAAGTCACAATTTGCCACACTTTCTTTCCTTCCCTCTGCCACAGTCACCAGCAACAGTCCAGATAGTGGCTGCTGCGTAATACTGGGTCCTGGAGTGAGGGTGAAGCAGGGCATAAGTGCCAGCCAACCTGCAATGAATATGTAGTATAAGTGAGAAATAAACCCTTATTGTTTTAAGCTGCTGTGATTGTGGGGTTGTTTTGTTACCATAGCATAACACAGCATCTCCTGACTGATACAACTCTGAATTCAACTGGTGGTTAAACACTGAGCTTGATTCTTGGCTATCTCAATCCAATATGTACAAGATATAAGGGATTATTTACGCATATTCATACAAAGTCGCTGAGGTTATATCCATTTCTTAAAACTGATACTTTAACATTTTGAGTCTATAATTCCTTTGTTATCATTCATCCCATGCCATCAGGAGCCTCCCTACCCTGCTGTCCTTGAATTCCTTGCACTTTTTATAGGGTTCCATGGTAGAAACTCTTCCAAGCCCCCAAACTTTATCTTTTATTGAGATTTGTTTTTCCAAATAACCACAGGTGATAACTTACTTAGCTCCTTCATCAAAGGCCTCCATACCTGATATCTCAAACTTCCCTGGGGATCTATGTCCTGAGATTCCTCATCATTCATGTTCCTCGGCTGAAAGCAGCAGACACTGACTCTGGCTAACTCTAAAAAAGGGAGCTTTTGGGAGGATATTGGAGAATTACAGAGAAGACAGAAAGTTAGGGGACCAGACTTGGCATGGGAAAGAAACCAAGGGAGCTCTGGAATACAAGGAAACTACCCTAAAGTCAGAACAGCTGTTGCTGCCACGAAAGACCCCTGGCTGTTCTCCCTGTCCCTGTCCACTTGCTCAGACTTCAAAGTCTTGGGAGAAATTTTCCAATTAGCAGAGCTTAGATCAGAAGCTCATCCACTAGCAGCTCCAGGGAGTGGGAGAGGAATGGTCTGGCCTTGCAAAGTTTCATTGTTAGAGGCGTGGGCCTGAAATTCCTTCCCAACATGATTATATATAGTGGGAAAGAGGTAAATCCTCAAAGAAATCAGGTTTTACTAGGGAGAAGAATGGATGCTAGTCAAAAAAGATAGTTGTCCAACAGGGAAGTAAGAAAAGGAGATAATGATATTGTCCTTAATAAAAGAAACATTTATGGCTTCATTACATTATTAGGTTACTGTAGAAAAGCAGGAAGTATTCACTTTTCAAATGCATTGTTTTCTTGCAAGCTCTATAGTTGAAGACACTTTGGAATGATAAAAATCTTCATTCAAACCAGGGTCTATCATTTACTACATATTTTGAGGCAAGTTCCTTAATTTCTTTGAATCTCAGTACCTCCTAGAGTTGTCTGAGGATTCTGAGTTAATATGTATAGAAGGCCTGAGACACATTCTACACTAAGTAACCATTAGTTTCCGTTCCCTGTGTATTGGGGTTCTCCAGAGGAAAGAACAAATAGGATGTGTATAAACACACAAAGAGACCTATTTTAAGGAATTGGTGATTGTTTTAAGGATCACACAATTACGGAGGCTGACAAGTCCAAAATCTGTGGGGCAGGCCAGCAAGCTGGAGACCCAGAGAAGAGCCAACGCTACAGTTCAAGTCAAAAGGCCATCAAGCTAAAGACTCAGGAAGGAGCCAGTTTGTTGCAGTTTAAGTGTCAAGGCCACCTGCTGTAGAATTCCCTCTTTCTCAGAGGAGGTCCATCTTTCGTTCTATTCAGGCCTTCAACTGATTGGATGAGGCCCATCCACATTATGGAGAGCAAGCTGCTTTACCTAAAGTCCACCAATTTAAAAGTTAATCTCATCCAAAAACATTCTCCCATAAATCCAGAATAATGTATGACTACATATCTGTGCACCGTGGTCCAGCCAAGTTGATACATAAAATTAACTATCACACTCTGAGAGATGCTATTATTCAGGAAAATAATCTTCCTTCTTTCTCTGTATTCAGTAAAGCACTTTATAAGGCTGTTAAAACCAGCTCGGGAAAGAGTGCCTGAGTTTAGTCCTATGAGAATGATAGGAGTGGCATGTGTGAGACATGAAACAGTCGTTCCCAGAGATTAGGTACTCAAGTTTTAGAAAGAGGTTCACCTCCAGGGAGTCCTGTGCTGTGGAAGAAAAAGGTATAGTTAGATCCCCAAAGAAAACGAGAATATTCACCAAGAACAACTCCTATCTGCAAATATTGAACCTGATAAAAAAGGAACTGATAAAAACTAAGCTTGTGACTGTCCACTCCTAGAACAAGGCCAGAATAGCACTTGAGACCACTGTAGGGCAGCTATGTGGACACAGACAAGCAAACTGTTTACTGCCAATATACAAATGGATGAAGATGACATAGACGAGAAAGATAAGATTTCTGCAAGGACTTCTCAGAAGACAGATTGAATCCAAGAAGACTAACATTATGTGTAACATGGCACATACCTAGAGATGAGTGAATGTTCAAATCAAGACTCTCATGAACACATCTCCAGGCTGAAGGCAAACAGAGTCCACAAGAGGCTCTGGTACGACCATGCTGAGGCTACCTGTGCTACGAGGAGCAGCTACAGGCCAAGAAGGAAAAGATCATCCAGACTCTGTCCAAGAAGGAAGAAACTAAGAAATAAGTCTCCTCGTCTCTTATCTATACATAGTGACCTTATAAACAATAGATGATTAAAAAAAGCCAAGCCTTTATCTGGGGAAAACTGGATAAGAAAAGAAGCAGAATATCTGAGGAATTTAGTAATATAAGTAATAAAAATAGTATCACTAAGTGAAAATTAATGTAATATTTAGGTTTAACCATATGAAAACTGCTTTTATTTGACCACTTTTTTTTTTTTTGAGGAAGATTAGCCCTGAGCCAACTTCTGCCAGTCCTCCTCTTTTTGCTGAGGAAGACTGACCCTGAGCTAACATCCATGCCCATCTTCCTCTACTTTACACGTAGGATGCCACAGCATGGCTTACCAAGCAGTGCCATGTCCACACCCAGGATCTGAATCAGTGAACCCCGGGCGGCCGAGAAGTGGAACGTGCGCCCTATCTGCTGCACCACTGGGCCGGCCCCTATTTTACCACTTTTAACCCACAAAACTGGCAATTTCTTATGGTTCTGTTTAATATATATAAGAATCAAGGTGAAGTCAAGGTCCCATCAGCAAATAGGCAAAGTCTGTCCTGTAAGTGATATCATCATTCTAAATCCAAGGAAATATAGCTACTAATTGTGAAAGGGAACCAGAATTGAAAATTTTAATACTGACAGTTCAATATTATAAAATCAGGCCCTTGAGATCAGTAGAACAGCTAGTAAAAGTGGTGCTGATGCAAAGTATAATATATATCATATACATTCATATAATAGAATTTCTCCTTTACCTTAAAAATAGGAAAAGTGGTTTGGCTAAGCAAGGACAACATTCTTTGTGGGCAAGTTTCACGGATCGGGAGACAAAAATATGTTACATGTGCGTATTATATTACGTCCATGTACAAGTGAGTTTTTTGTGTGTAGGTGTAGCAGCGTGTGTGTTATGTGTGTAGGTGTGTTATTTTTTGTGTGAGTGTGCATGTGGGTGGCTATATATGCATGTGTATGTGTGTGTGTAAGTGGAGGTGTAGGTATAGGTTGTGTGAGGTAAAATTTTCTAGTCATGATGTTAACAATATTACAAAGAAGGGAAAACCTAGGCCTCGTCATCTTATTATTGTAGGTCTGGGTGCTGTCCTAACTTGGTATATATGAGGTCATTTTTTCCAGTCGTGATATGAATAAGATTCCAAAGAAGAGAAGGCTTAGGCCTCATTACCTCATTACCTCTTTACTGTGGGTCTAGATGCTGTCCTGAGCTCTCCTGTGGGCATACAAGGCAGTTGCAGAATTGAGTTTCTGCCTTACAGATGGAAAATAGACTAAAGTCTGAAGCAAGTCCATCTTCCTCCTTTTAGCTTCTCCTTGCCGTTTCTTCACTCCCTCTTTTCCTCCCCGCCTTTCCAAAGTACAGAAGGGGAGAAAACCTTTCATATGGGAGATACTGCCTGCCCTAAGAGCAGAAGTTGCTCCTGCTCCAGGCAACAAATGATTTTTGCATCTTCTCCCTTGGCCTGTGACTTCTCCTTCTGGAAATTAATGCACTCATTCCTCATAGTACATGGAATCTGATGAGATTTACCAGTTTTTTTGGTGCCTTGACATACAATTTTCAGTTTTTCTCAGTTGTATATATTCCTTTTAAATAAGGAGTCTCAATATATAAATTGTTAAATTAATCAAGGAGAGAAAAAGTAATAAATTCTACAAAGCCTAAAGACTTAAATCTAAGGAATTCTTAAGAACTGCATCATATGTTCCTCCAAAGCACTTATTATCTGAGCTTATTACTTCACAAAGATCTTTTAAGTTTTGCAAAACAGACTGAAAGATCAGATTCATGAAAGTAGAGGATGCCCAAAGTCCAAGAAAATATCTTTGATCTGGATAATTCTACAATGTTTTGGAAGCAGTACAAAGAAAAATACATAATACTAGTATTGGACTACAAGGCCCAGATTATGATTCTAATTACCACCTTAATTGCCTCATTTTCAATTCAGGCTGTCATGAGGATAACAAATTCAAAAGAGGAAAACTTCTATTTAACTCAACAAGTATTTACCATCTGCTATATGCTACCCACTGTGGGAGACATAAAATTAGCATAAGAGAGGAAAGCTATAAGGAGTTCAAAATGTTTCTTGGGAAGTGGAAATACCAATTCTGGTAGAAGCCCTATGAGGCCTTGGTTCACAAAGGTCCACCAAAGCTAGACATTCCAACATACTTAACTCACGGCTTTTGAGACTGCTTTAAAAATACCTATGCCAGAAACATGAACACACCTATGAAAGTAACAAGGGAAATAGCCATCAAAGCAACCCGTGGACCCCTGCTTGGGTTCTGCAAACATTGAAAAAACAACCGCCTTGAGTTCAGAGAGGACAGAAATGAGTATTCTCTGAACCAGTTTGTCTCAACACGCAGGTCTTCCAACCCCCAACCTGCTCTCACAGTTCTCCTTCCTGTGGTCATCGTGATCCGGGTCCTAGACCACTCAGCCAACACTGCCTCTCCAGAAATCAGTATTCTGTGGCATAACTAGGCTAGCAGTATTTGATTTTACTACTACAGTAATACAGTAATACAGTAATACTACATGAGGAGCTATTCAGCAGATCCATTCCCTTCTGATTCCACGGGTTCCCATCAGAGTACAGGATTCCATTTGAATGGGTGTGCATTGTTGGAAATTTGATGCTGGAGGTACAGAAATAGAGACAGGTTGCTGCCCAATCAACAAAACTATATTATTTCCCCTGAAAAAATAAAACAAAAAAAACCAAAAGAAGCTAAAGATTTGGCTTTCATTCTTGAAGACCTACATATAGCAGAGAAAAAAAATATATATATATATGTCTACACATATATAAATATGAAAGAACCCAAGGATAATTAGAGGAACAAGAAATAATAAAATTGTGTTGAATATAAAGTGCTGTGGGTAAAGGGGGTTAAAGACTGATCAAAATGCTATGAAATTAATATGAGAAAGCTCCCTGAAGGAAGCGAAATGGGATGGATGAGAAGGCATGGAGACAGAATTAGTCAGGTTTTAGGCAATCTTCAGTTTACATTCTTAACAACCATATTGCAGTTCTAGAATAAAATTCTGGAAAAGGATGCTTATTTGCATTCCTCTTTGATTATTTGGAGAAGGAATAGAGGAGTAATATAGAAATAGAATAGAATTTTGATTCTGAATAGTAGTTTAGGTTATGAATTCTAGATTTTAAGTGAAATCAATATTGCCAACACATAAGTCTAAACTCCTAAGTGTCACTAAACTTATAGCATTGGCACAACCTTAATTTGGGAAGAATGCTTGGAATTTTTCTTTTGACTTAAAAGCAATATTCTACTCTTCTCCCTCCTTTTTTAATAGTAACTTAAAAATCTAGCAAATATTTATGTTGCATGTTTTAGAAAAAATAGATGGTTTTGCGAGGAGCACAAATTTCATCTCACTCTATGGATAAACACTATAATGCTTAGAACAGTACAAAGTGAGGTTGCGCAGGCACAGAACCGAATAAATCCCCACTACTGGAAATGTTCGAAAATGAACTGGCCAAAGATTTTAAAGAGTCAGATGAATTTTTAAGCTCCCCTCTAACTTTGATTCTATGATTCCGTGGCTCTAGCTGAGAGCTCTCCATACGAGCAACCTCCTTTATTCCTGCAGAGACTTCAGCAGAGGTAAAAGTTGCACTTTTTTCCAGCAATGACCTAATAACTGCCCTTCAAAGACCACTGCCAGGGATTCATGGCATTGCCAAGCATTTCACAAAATTTTACTCTGGAAACACCTATATCACAGTCTCTGGAATGCTTACTAAAATAAACTTTTAGATTCCTGGGCCTCACCTCAGACCTACTAAAGAAGAATCTTTATGAGTGAATCCCAGAAATCTGCATATTTAACAAGCTTTCCAAGTGACTGATGTAGTACTCTAATTTGTGAACTGCTGCTCTGATCCTTGACATTGCTGCTGGAAAGTCAGGCCAGGGAGGGCTATTTGCAGTTATGACTGCTCTTATACAGTCATCTGTTCCTTACGGAGTGAGTTAAGCTCACAGGCATCTCCAACACTATTTAAGGGTCCAACCCCCTTTGGAGAGTAAACTTACACCACGTAAATTCTTCCTTGGTCTTTTCTTTACAAGAGATAGTTTTCTATTTTCACGGACATTACAATTACTAACAATAATCTTTCTCAAAATTCTTTGTCTCATCAAAGAACATTGAGTGAATAAGGCCTTAGTTATCAGCAGTGTCTGGTCAGGACTTAAATCTATAAATATTTTAGCCTTTTAAAATTTCTATCTGATATTAGAAAAGAACACAGTATTCAGATCACATTTATAACCTAAACTAAAGAACACATCCAAGGGAATCATCTCACTTATCTCCATCTTACTGTGAAAATATTAACTATTTAGTTGTATTACCAAACCATAACTGCTTTACCACCTGCCCTATGGTTTATATTGGCATGAGCAAAATTGAAGATTCTAGAATCTCACCCACCATTTTTTCCACTACAATTTTTTTAAGTACATGCCAAAGATTTAATTATAGCATATTACAAATATAGATTTAATAATAAAAACATGGCCAAGTTAGGCTACTTGAGGAAAAGCTAGTCCAAATTGATAAAAAGATTGATCATTAAGGCTTTTACAAAATATTATTTTCAATAATATACAGGATATCAAATTTTAAATGTAAAATGCTAATAGTGAGCATGTATATCCTTTTCAGGCACATGAAAGTACCAAAAAATAATTAATATTACTTCCTTACGTTTTTGTAAAGTCTTTCTGTAAACAGACCAGGTCCAAATCCTTTCTAAATTATCACAAATTCCAAATCAAGAGATTTTGAATTTGTACTATTTATATCTTTTGGATTTTGATAGTCAAATTATCATTTAGATTAGTTACCTCTCATGCCTGCCTTAATTTATCTTCTAAGGACATTCTTTTATTAGGATAAGAGTTAAAAATACTCTTTAGGCAGAAAATATAATTTCATTCTTTTTTTCAGTTTTTTTAATTGAGGTAATATTGGTTTGTAACATTATATAAATTTCAGGTGTACATCACTGTATTTTGACTTCTGTATAGACTACATCTTGTTCACCACCAAAAGTCTAGTTTCCATCCTTCACAAAGGTCACTACAATTTATGAGAATACATTTTGCCAAAGGTAGAAACATCTTAAAATTTACAAATTCTAAATTTTGATTGGCTGCAGGAAGTCAAGCCTCACTTATTCTAGAAAAAGAGTAGTTTTTGGTTGGGGAGCTAAACCACAGGATCAGAAGAGAAAATAATTATTCATAGAAAATATGCAATTAGAACTCCATTTTAGAGAGAAGAAAGAAGTAAAATATTCTGAAAAGAGTGCATATTTTATGAATAGTGTGTTAAAATATGCCCTAAATAAATAACGAGTGTTTATTCAGTTTTATAACTTGATTTATCTACTCAGATAACCACAGAACTGATGCAGAGGCGGAGTTAGTAAGGTGGAGGAGCACAGTAGGCAGACAAAATACAAACCCTGGAGGCATAAAGCCCTTGCTCATAACCTTCCTCGGTCACTTCCTCAGTCACTCGACAGCTGTGTCACTTTGACAAATTACATAATCTCTCTAAGCCTCAGCTTTCTCCTTTGTAAATGGGGAAAAATATCCTAGAAATATCCACTTTCTAGGGTTTTTATGGGAAGTACATGAAATAATAGTTGTAATGTGCTTATTTATCACCATAACTAATGTATATGAAGCCTTCAATATATATTAACCATTAGAAAGATATATATATACATGTTCCTGTGCATGAAAACCTCAGAAAAAAATAAAGGGATACACACAAAAAAATGTTACTAAAGGGGCCAGCCCAGAGACCTGGTTAAGTTCACATGCTCTGCTTCAGCAGCCTGGGGTTTGCAGGTTCGGATCCCAGGCATGGACCTACACACCGTTCATCAAGCCATGCTGTGGTGGTGTCCCACATATAGAGTAGAGAAAGATTGGCACAGATGTTAGCTCAGGGACAATCTTCCTCACACACACAAAAATAGTTACCAAATTCTGAGAGATAAAAATGGACTCCAAATAAATCCACGTAATAGAACATTATGAACATCACATAGTCATTAAAAATTATATTTACAAAGAATAATAAATAACATGGGAAGTGGTAATGATATAATATTAAGTAAAAAGCAGGACATAAAACCATAGATTCTATGAAAAAAATGTATGCATAGAAAAGAATATTATAAGGAAGTTCTTCAAAATGTACAGTGGTACTCTCTGTTTGGGGGCATGACAGATGGTATTACACATGGTCTGATTTCTATCATCGTAGTCACTCTCCTGATATACTCCTGTTCATTCATGTCCTTTTAAAAGTATTGATTTTTTTTTTTTTTTTTAAAGATTGGCACCTAGGCTACAACTGTTGCCAATCTTCTTCTTTTTTTTTTTTTAAGGATTGGCACCTGGGCTAACAACTGTTGCCAATCTTTTTTTTTTTTTCCTGCTTTATCTCCCCAAACCCCCCCTGTACATAGTTGTATATCTTAGTTGCAGGTCCTTCTAGTTGTGGGATGTGGGGTGCCGCCTCAACATGGCCTAACGAGTGGTGCCATGTCCGCGCCCAGGATCCGAACCCTGGGCTGCCTCAGCGGAGCGCGTGAACTTAACCACTCGGCCACGGAGCTGGCCCCGAAAAGTATTGATTTTTGAAGCCCCTAACTGAACATAATATTCTACTTGTGTTTTCATACAATAGGATGATTACTCACTGTGATCTGAATACTCTTTAGACAACCAAAGATGCATATATTTCTTGAGCATTTATTGAGCACTTACTCTGTGCTAAGCACTGGGGACACAAAGACAAGATAGGAATTCTGCCTTAAGGAACTTACAGGCTGTAAATGAGAGAGAAAAGGTAAACAGGAGAAAAAGTATGATAAACATTCTGATAAAGAGTATACAAGGTACTGTAGAGGCACAGATAAGAGCAGTCAATTTTTTTCCTTAGATTTGGGGTAAATCAGCTGAATTTTGACATATGAGTAAGAATGGCTTTAGGTACAAACTTCCAGTTATAAAATAAATATGTTATGGGGATATAAAGTACAACATGGCAACTATAGTTAATAATACTGTATTGCAAATTTGAAAGTTGCTAAGAGAGTAGCTCTTATAAGTTCTCATCACAAGAAAAATAATTCTGTAACTACGTGTGGTGATGGATGTTAACTAGACTGATTGTGGTGATCATTTCATGATACATACAAATATCGAATCATTATGTTGTACACCTGAAACTAATATAATGCTGTATGTCGATTATACCTCAATAACAATAATAATAATAATAATAATAATAGAGTGGCTTTGATTTCACACCTGTTAAGTGTGATGCATGTGAGATATCCTAATGCAATTGTCCAGCAGTCAGTGGGATACATGAGAGTAGAAATCAAGAAAGAGTTCTGGGATGGAGATGAGAATTTGAGAGCCACCAGCACATAGGTGATAGTTAAAGCCATGAGAACACATGAAGTTGGTAAAAGTGAGCATGAAGAAAGAAGCAGGAGGGATATGATCCAGAAACAGAAAAAGGACAACACTCTCAAAAACAACATTAGTTAAGGGGTGTACAAAGCAAGAGGGGCCCACAAAGAAAGGCTGAGGAGAAATGGTTAGAGATGTAAAATTAAAACCAAAACAGCTGAGAAAGACCTGTATGAAGGTCTTTTTAAAGAAGAAAAGGGGTCAACAGCACCAGAAATTCAGTAAGGTGAGACATGAAACTAATTCATGGGATTTAGGATGAGGTCCTTTTGGGTGATGTTTGCCAGAGCAGTGTCAGTGTGTATGTATGTAAGTTGTGTGCACATGTGTACTTGTAGGGGTGGGGAGGCAGAGGCTGAAGGCACTAAATTCAAAACTAGATGAAGATAAAGGGCATAAACAGATAATTCACAAAGAGAAAATACAAATGGAAAACAAACGTATACGAAAAGATTTGACCTCTCCAACATACAAATGCAAACTAAAACCAGATAGTTTTGCCTACCAAATTAACAAAATATGCTAAAAAATAACATTCCATACTGGCAAGGGTACAGTGAGCCAGCACACACTCCTAATAGGAATATGACGTAATTCCCAATTTTTCCTAATACCTACCTGGTGTAACTGATCTCCTCTTCCTTTGCGGCCCCATTGTATACTACCTAAGACATTTAATTATGCTTATACTCTTCCTGTATAAATCTCCTTCTATTTGGTTTATGTGGTTTTTTGAGGATAGGAACCCAATTTGACTAATCTCTATTCTCATTAGTCTCTAACTTTCATCACACTGCCTGACTCATGGAAGGTACGTAAGAGATGTTTGTTAAATTAATTCATAAGGACCAGACTTCCTGGGGTTATTTTTTTTAATTGAATAAATTTGACAGGTAACATTGTATAAGTTTAAGGTGTACAGTGTGTCACTTTGATACTACATTTACATATTGTAATATAATTTCTCATGTAGCATTATTTATCCTTACATGATTATACTACAATATTATTGTCTATATTTCTTATACTGCACATTAGATCTCTATGGCCAGACTTCCTGTTTTGATACATATTATTCTAGCTAAAACTGGCAAAATTCACTCTAAGTTTGAATGTTCTAATTCAAAAAAATTAAGATAGAAGAAATTACTTCCTTTATGAAATTCTGATAGTGTCTGTGTAATCAGATATAAAGGTGGGTACATATCATGCATATCCACAAACATTTATGCTGTCCTGACCCTCCTTCCACTTTGTTGTTTTAATCTCTCAAGGTAAGTATCTTCCTCTGTTCAAGTCTCCATTATCACCTCATCATTCTTTGAGTTTAATTTTAAAGGCTATGCAAAGCTGCTTAGTCAACCTAAGACAGTCATACCCTCTACTGTTCAGCCAGGCTTATGACTAAAACTATGTCTAACAAGTTTATTGAAATTGGTGAAAATGGAACAAGTATAAATTCACTTGGTATTTGAAGTGGGAAAGTAAAACATGAGTAGGCTTTAAAGTATATTTTTAATGTGCTTCATATTTCCTAAACTGTAATTTTAATGAATCATCAGAAATTATTGTGTCTGTATGTCCTATTCAGGGAGTCCCAGGAAAAGTACAGTCATCACTGGGCCCTCAGGAAAACAGGTATAGGATTTTTACCTCTTCTGTGAGAGCAAAAGTATTCCCACCATCCACATTATCTAGGACTGATCAACACGACTTAGAGTGAACCAAGCCAGTTCCTTCAAAGAACTTGGCAATTTTCTTTACATATGCCAAAATTGCACTATTATTCCTTTGCTTGCTTGTGAAAATACTGAAATGAAGACAATTTCTCTGATAAGGCATTACTATCCTTTATGTGCTAAATTAGTCGTACTCAACCAGGAGCAATATCTGGAGGGACGTTGCCAAGATCTGGAGACAATTTTGGTTGTCACAACTCAGGGTAGTGGGGAGGGTTGCCACTAGTATCTAGTTGACAGGGGCCAGGGATGCTGCTAAACATCCCACAACGCACAGGATAACCCCCCACAAAAAATAATTATCCAGTCCAAAACAACAATAGAGCTAAGGAAGAAACACCCTGTGCTAAATGATAGAATGTCTTCAACTTTCAGAGAACCCTGTCCATATTTTGAGGCTCTGCTAAGCTACCACCCCTCTCATGAGGCTTTCTCAGATCAACCCACACTGTTGGGTTCACAGGTTGGATTTTCCATAATTTAGGTTTCATTTGATGGTGAAGCATCTCAAAGATTTTTTGAGGAATCAAATGTTCATATTCACTGCTGATACTTCTTTCTTCCCTTTTTGTAATTTGCCTGTGCTCTATGACAAAACTATTAGGTAACTTTATAAATCAAGAGACTCACTACTTATGTTACTTTTTCTTTCCAAATTAAATTGCCTTTTTTTTTACCTTTCCAGGATCTTTACTGTAATACTGGTTTCACAGATAATAAGTTTTGAAGTGAGAGAGAATAACTATCCCATTGTTTTTCCAGCTAAAATGTTTGGGTAATATTTCTAGTAACCCGTACTGCCAATGTCCATTGTTTGGCCATTCTACTAAGAATAAAAACAAACAAAGAGACTATGATTTTTGGCCTCCGATCAGTCATGTAATTCTCCATCTATTTAAAGTTTGAAGATTTGGCTTGTTATTTCTAATGCCAGGAATTCATACCCGCATGAGCTAGTAGGGGTAGGAACGGGAGAGATGGAAAAAAATAAATAAGTAAAAGTTCTGAATTAAAGTCAACAGTTGAATAGAATTCATTAGCAATATTCTTATGAAACAAGAGATTTCCTTGAAAAAGAAAGGTATTTTAATAAGTCATTGCCATGTTGGTCTTTTTTTTTCTGATTCTTGAGGGTTCTTTAATATTTTTGTCATGTACAAACATAGAAACTAAAGGTATATATGGAAGAGTTTGTCGAGAATGTAAATTTATATACAAAGTGATATTAAGGCTTATAATAATTATTCTCATTTGATCTACTCATTTTTTTTAATGCTAGCTAGATAGCCAGATTACTTGGTTGTACATTTCTGGGAAAGGAAGGGCCATTATGGAAAGATCTGAATTTTGCTTAAGACTGAAGGGGTGATGATGAGGTGGAGAAGTCACCAGCATATGCCAGCAAGAAGGTTTTAGTTTTCATACTGAACTGAAATCTACCTTCTTGTTACTTCCTTACTGCTTTCCTTCTGAAGTAACACAAACCAAATCCAATCTGCCTTACACAGAAAATTCCTTCAGACACTTGAAGACAGCTGCCCAAATCTTCTCTTTGAACTCATTTTGATGCATAAAATATCTATCCTAATGAAAGACATGAAAAATTCATGGAGCCAACACTCTATGATGCCAACACTTAAGTGCAACCCAAGTGTGAGCAGTCTGCCTTTTGACATTTAGATACAATTTGACTTGAACTCTAATCCCTATATGTTGGAGTGTGCCTCCTCCAGCTGTCTTCAGGGATTCTTAAATGGGGAGGGGAGCTGAAGACTCACTTTTGTGCTAGTTAACCCTGGCTCAGAGCTTACGCTTCCAGTAAATATTCATCCTTATTGGTTATCACTTTCTGTGGATGTTCTCTTTCTCTTCTGTCTTCAGCAATGACTGAAACATGAAACACAGACCCTTGTCCTATATTTTCCCAAAAGCAATCGCACGAGGCATTTGTGTTTGTACCACACTGTCCTGTAGTTTGGGGGGCAACAGAGGATGCTTACAGTGCAGGAATCAAACGACTTACAACTATATAGTAGGATCTTTGTAAAATTAAATAGTAGACATCTTTGTTCTTAAAGGTCCTTTAGCCATCCTGTTCAGTCCTCTGCCCTTTTAAACACTCTCCTGTAGATTTCATCAATTCTTTTAGATCTGGCATCGACACATGAGTTCTTAGCCTTGAAATTCAGCCTATCTCATTACTTCCTATGGGATAGGGTCTAGTTTCAGCATGTTTGCATTATCAATGGTATCCCTATTACAAACTGGTCAACCTGGCTCAAAACCACTTTAGTGTATGCAGGTGATCCTTTCTTCTCCATCAAACACTGTCTGCTCTTACTTTAAACTATAACTGACGTGTAACCTCACCACTTCATTTGTAAAGGTCAATCCCTTTCACCACATATGTGGCTTTTGCTTTCAGTCTTTGTCTGATGGAAACCTTCACACCACTACCACGTTCTGCTACCAAAGGCAGGACACTCATAATTCCACCTCTGCTCCAAACCTCTGACTTGACCCTGCTGGGGTACGTCCCATCTTTTTCAGGACAGTATCACATCATCTTGCTTCCCTAAGAAGCCCACTAAACATTTCACAATACCAAACCACTATTTTCTTACTAGTCTTCCTCCAAGGAAACACATATTTCTGCTTCCACATCTTTGTTCATAATTTCCCCCGCTGTATGAGTTTGCTAGGACTACCACAACAAAGTACCACAAAATGAGTTGCTTAAACAACAGAAATGTATTTTCTTGCAATTCTGGAGGCTAGAATCTCCTCTTCTTACAAGGATAGCAGTCATATTGAATTAGGTCCCATCCTAACGACCTCATTTTAACTTTGTCTCTTTAAAGGCCCTTTCTCCAAATATAGTCACATTCTGAGGGACTGGGGGTTAGGACTTTAACATACAAATTTTGAGGGGATATAATTCAGTTCATTGAGGGGATATAATTCAGTTCATAAGAAATCTACCTAAGGTTTGTTCTTCCTCCTTCTTCTCTCCAAAGCCCAACCAATATTTCAGGCCACATTCAAATCCTATTCTAGTCCTACCACCTAATCATTCTAGCTCAACTTTCTCTCTTCTTCCTCTAAGCTCTGACCTCATTCACTTTGCACTTGTATAGTTTCAGCTTCCTTGGTGCAGGGCTTCTATCTTCAGAAAGTTTAAGGTCTTTTAAGTTCTCAAGTTATTGGTAAGTGCTTACTGAGTAAGGATTCAAAACTCAACAAAAGATTGAATTTCCTTAATCTGAATTGTCTCTTTTTTTTTTAAAGACATTTTCAGGGTCTTATTTATTCTGATATTGCTTTCATAGACAAGAAGTTCCTAGGTAGGAGAGAGTCACTACTTTGTTACCAACTGGAAAGTCATGATCAAGTCTTTGAGAAGAAAAATTTCCCTTCTGTATAAGCACATGTGTGATCTCTCCCCTAGTTGACATTAAATCTTAAACTTTCTGACTTTAATATTTCCCTCCTCTTAAATAGCTCCTTCAAACATATTCTTTCCAAGATTCTTGTGACTAAATACCATAAAATACACTCTAAGCAGCTCACTCAAATTCTTCCTTGTGCATTGGGCTCTGATAGTTAAGGCCTTTAACTTGAAAAATTCAGCATTTATCTCATGAATATAATGCAAACTAACATTTATAGCACACTTACCTGTAGAGTATATTCAAACTGGTCTGCCTGTATTATCTCATTTAATCCTTAACAATTCTATGAATGCATACTATGATTATTCTCATTTTATATTTGAAGATACTAAGGCATAGAAATGTTAAATAACTTGCCTACAATTCATGGTAGATTAAGACAAAGTAGTCTGACACTAGTGCCCAGTGGCTTAACTATTACCTATGGTTCCATCCACAAAAGGAAAGAGATCATTCTCTCTCTCTTTCTCTCTCTGTCTGTCTGTCTTTCTGTCTCTCTCTCTAGTGTTCTTTTGTTTTTATTTTTGTTTTTTTGGTGGGATTGGCCCTGAGCTAACATCTGTCATCAATCTTCCCCTGACATTTTTTTCTCCCCAGAGCCCCAGTGCATAGTCATATATCATAGTTGTAAGTCATTTTAGTTCTTCTATGTGGGATGCCACCACAGCATGGCTTAATGAGTGGTGTGTAGGTCCACTCCCAGGATCTGAACCAGTGACCCCCGGATCGCCAAAGCCGGGCACATGAAGTTAAGCACTCAGCCACGGGGCCTGCCTCCTGTAGTATTCTTTCTTAAACGTTAAATTTTAAATTCATACTTGCAAATTATTTTTAATGCAAATTACATATCCTTTTGATAAGGATTTTCAATCATAGAAAAATATTTTTAAGTATATTTGTTCTCTCTAATATTTTCACCTTATGTTTCAATCAGCTGAGCAGCGTGTAGAAGAAAAAACATTGACTCTATTTACATGTTCTTGGGCTGTGTGGTTTCCTTTGTAATCAGTTCTTTGATATCAGGTCAAACCAGACAGCTGACCTCTATGTAATTATGCTGCCCTCACGTGACAGACATTGGGGACTGCAAGTAGAAAATACTCCTAGCAGAGACTATAAAGCCAAACTCAAAGGAGCTGTGAGTAGCTACCCCAAAAAAGTTCACTGACCACTTTCAAAAACATCTTTATCTGCGACCTCAAAAGCCAGTGCAGTTTTCACATGTCCTTAACTTATTTCACAGAGGAAACATACAAAGTGGGAGACTATTCAATTAGTGCAAGTGTTTACAATACTATGAATTTAACATTCACAATTTGGTAGTAGGAAATACTAGAAATGCTCTTCCTGTGAACTCAATAAGCTAATAAAGAAAGGTGGTATTTAAACTGAAAATTATATTTTAAAAAACTGGAAAATTCTTGAAGTTTCTCTGGTGGTGTATGTAATTTACCTATTTGGTTATACAACCAGACGAGGCTTGCCATTTTTAAATCTTTTTCATATTAATCTTGGAAACATGGAATTTAGAACATTAACCTTAAATGTTCATAATTTTGAGTATTGAAACAGCCTGTGTTGGTTAGATAAAACAGCAGAGACTGTGATTTACCACAAAACTCAAGGCAAATCTCCAAAAGGATCCTCCTTCTCTCCTTGATAGTCTGTTGGTTTGCAAAGGCAGAGGCTAAAATTCCTCCTTGGTCATAATTTCAAACAACAGTCTCATTGAATGTGGAATTAAAAACTAGAAACAGAACATCAAAATTCCATCCTAGATGATGTAGGCAGCTGCCTAGAAATTGTGAAACTGAGGCTACCAAAAGGCTTCCAAATTCTCTCTCAAACTGGCCTTACCCAGAGGCCAGGCTTCCCGCCATTAATACATTTTTTCCTGGTTACAGCATGATATCTCTGGTAGTTTGATTTTGAAATATTAAAATACAAGATTATCTGGAGAGATAAGACACTACAAATCACAAATTCTTTAGCACAGATTAATTTACCAGAATTCTTACTGTCATAAGGAAAGCAGTAAATAAGATCCGGAGGGACAAGGTGAAGGCACAGGTAGTGCTTAATGGACTGAGGCTGGAGGAATGGTCCAAAGCTTAGAGTACTGCTGAGAAGAGCAGCCAGTGTGAGCTATAGAAGCGGGAGCAAGGGAAGATCAATCAGTTAAGCAAGAGAAGCCCAACATAGAAAGGGAAAGTGGGGAGAGGCTGAACATAAAATCTGAGACTTTAACATGGGAATGGCTCAGTTAGCCAAAAATAAAATATGGAAATTATCCAATAAGAAGAGATTTTTTTTTTCTCAGAGTTTACAGATTAAATAAAACAAAGGGTAGAATGACCAAATTTGTCTTAAGGGACTTTAAAATTGATGACGTTACTACAAATAAATTCTCACTCCTTTAAGATAAAACATTCTACACATAGAAATACCAAATGGTATCAAAATGCTAAAGCCTCTGCTAAATATTGAACAGATTTTTCCATCTCTTCTCAGCCTGGATTAGAAAAGGGTCATATTGTGTTTCTAAAGATTCTATTCACTTTATATCTTGAAATGTTTAGAATGAACTAAACACATGAAAAAAAAATTTTTTAAGAAAAGAAACATAACCAAAATAATACACTGCCAGATAAGGAAAAGGGGTTGCCATGACTCTTTTAAAATCTAATTCTAATCTTCCCAAACTGTAAAAATGAGCACTAGAAAGTTAATCATTAAATGATAATGTAAATAAGGGTTTTTTCCTGCATGTCTGAAAAAGTAATTGTTACCTGGTCCGTTTCTGGCAACCTCCTTTTCCAGGTTACACACTTATTTGGAGCATAATGGCTCTTTTCACAGGAAATGTTGATAAAGGTTCTGTTCTCCCCTCCTGGTGAATCAGTGTTTCTCTCAGTGATTAAGTAGCTCTATACAAGGAAAACATTCTGAGATCCCATTTTATATACCTTCCACTTAAATTCTTCACTTTTGTGACCAGGAAAGACACCAAGGAACAGTAGGAATACAAATTCAGACATGGGGAAAAATAGCATCAGATTCCTTGAATGGCTCTAGCACCTGAACCAAGGCAAAGAAAGTAGCCACAGCGGGCAGCACTGATCCTTCCAATAAATGGCAAAGCAGCATCCTAAGATGGGTTCTCTTATAGTCTCTGCCCTTCTCCCCATTTAGAAGACAATATACTTTAGGTAAAGGGTCAATTTTTATTTCCAATCCTTAAGGATGATATTCAAAATGTTTTCTTTAAAGAAGGACATCTGGCCAATCAGAACAGATTCAGGATGTAAACAACAAGTATTTGGCTACCCTATTGGTTTCTACACCTCTTGCTCAATCTCAGTTCTGTATTTCATTCTTAGTTTTCAATTTTAATAAAATTTAAATGTCATAATTTAAAATAACATCCATGTTTTGAAAATAAAGCCAAAATATGTGTTGTTTACAATTATAGGCAAAAAAACCCACTTTGTAACTTAATTAAACTTAACATAGTCATGCAGCTACACAAAACATAAAAAAAACAAAAGGAAAATCAAACAAGAATCTACAACCTTGACACTATCAACATCATGAGTTGAGGTACAGAGTTCTTCCCAAAGTGTTGATCACATTTAAATAGCACATTTTCCATACTAAAGATATGTTCAGCATTTTAAAGGTAAAAACCAAAAATATTTACGGTCTATCCATCTGAGACTATACAAGAAGAAAACAATATCAGATGTATAAATATTATCAGAAAAAGTAGAGACATGAATAATAGGAATAAAAAACCCACTTGGAGTCATGTTAATGTCCAAGTCCTGGTTCCAACTCTTATTGGCTCTGGGACCTTGAGGAAGTTACTCAGCCTTTCTTAGTTGGTTTCTTCATCTATTAAAATGGTAACAGCTCTCCCTCCAACTGGGTTATTGTGAAGATCAAAATGAAACCATGGCAGTGCAAGTGTTTGGTAAATTATTAAAAGTCATTCTATGTTTATCCTCAACTACTAGAAGTCACTAAAAATAATGTAGGATGCTTAGACAATCACAAAGGTTTGAAAGACAACCAAGAGTTAGGGTAGACTTGAATGATAAGGTTCATCTCCTATGTGAAGCCACTCCTTCAAGACTGGGAGAGGTGGCTGTTTTATGTAATGCATAGAAACCAACATAGAGAGTCAAGGAAAATGAAGAAACAAAGGAGTATGCTCCAAATGAAAGAACAAAACTTCAGAAAAAGATCTTAATGGAATAGAGATAAGTGATTTACCTACAAAAGTTCAAAATAATGGTCATAAAGATGCTCATTGAGCTCAGGAGAAAAATGGATGAATAAAGTGAGACTTTCAACAAAGAGAAAGAAAATATAAGAAAGTTCCAAATAGAAGAACTTCACAGAGCTGAAAAATATAACAACTGAACTGAAAAATACAATACAGGGGTTCAACAGCAGACTAAATGAAGTGAAAGAAAAGGTGAGTGATCTCAAGGACAGGGCAGTGGAACTCAGCCAATCAGAGCAGTAACAAAAAAAAAGAATGAAAAAGAGTGAACATAGCTTAAGGGACTTATCGGAAAGCATCAAGCCAACCAACATTTGGATTATTGGAGTCCCAGAAAGAGATGAGAGAGAGAAAGGGACAGAAAACTTATCTGAAGAAATAATGACGGAAAACTGCCTTAACCTGGGGAAGAAAACAGACAACGAGATTCAGAAAGTTCCAGACAAGATGAACCCAAAGAGACACACATCAAGACACATTATAATTAAAGTGTCAAAAGTTAAAGACAAGGAGAGAATCTTAAAAGCACAAGAGAAAAACAACTTGTTATATACATGGGAACCCCCATAAAACTATCAGCAGATTTTTCAGCAGAAACTTTGCAGGCCAGAAGGGAGTGGCACAGTATATTCAAAGTGCTGAAAGAAGAAAACTGCCAACCAAGAATACTCTAGTCAGCAAAACTGAAGGAGAGACAAAGAGTTTTCCAGACAAGTAAAAGCTAAAGGATTTCATCACCACTAGAACTGCCTTACAAGAAATGTTAAAGGGACTTCCTTAAGCTGAAACAAAAGGGTGCTGATTAGTAATAGGAAAACATATGGACGAATAAGTCTCATTGGGAAAGGTAAATACAATGTAAAATTCAGAATAATCTAATGTTGTAAAGGTGATGGGTTAATCACTTGTAAAGCTAGTATGAAGGTTAAAAGAAAAAAGTAGTAAAAATAACTGTAACTACAATAATTTGTTAATGGATACACAAGACAAAAAGACATAGATTGTGACAGTAAAAACATAAAATGCAGTATAGGAAGTAAAAATGTAGAGCTTTAGAATGTGTTTGAACTTTAGTTGTTATCTACTTAAAATAGACTACTACAGAAACAAGTTGTTGTATGTAAGCATCATGGCAATCACAAAACAAAAACCTACAGTGGAAAAGTGATTCAATCTTACCTAATTAAGCATTATAATAATAATAATGTTAATAACAAGCTAAATCCTAAAACAGGTTCATATTTCCTCCAAGAAAAGTTGTTTTCTTCATTAACCATTCCATAAGATATTAGGAATGTGACAAGAATGTAAAAGCCTGACAAATGCTTTGGGAACTAACCCTGGATTAAAAAGGTAGTAGGCTAGACAATCTCTCATCACCACGACTACACCTTTGTACCTCACACTTGAAAATGAATGTTATTTATAGGTAAAGCCGCCCAGTTAATTCTCACAAGAGGATTACAAGCCTGCCAGTCAAACAAAAGCCCTGGCAGGTAGGGTTTATGTGAGCTGAGAAAACAGGTTCTGTCAAAGCACTTGTACAAGTGAATTCCAGAATCACTGACCCTCCCACACCCTATTCTTAATCCAAAAAATTGTATCTTCCAGCTAAGAACAAAAAATAAGAGCCTAGTATTAAATAGACGTATTCCACCTAAAATACATTGTAGATTATACAGAGAATATGTGTGTTTTATACACCCAGATTTTGGAAATTATACTAAGAATTCAAAAGGCGACTTGGTGTTTTCAAGGGTATCTCAAAGTAAATTACATTTCCTTGTCAATTATAACAATATTCTTCTACACACAAACTTGGACCCTTCACTTAAGCTCCAGACTCAAATTTCCAAGCCTATTTAGGAAAAATCTATCTGGACTACCCAAATGTACTTCATACTCACTATGTCCACAAACATCACTGTCCCCAAACCTCCTTCATGAGGGTTTGATCTCATAGTATAAATATTATTCTAGCCACGTGGTTAAAACTTTCCATTATCTTTGACCCCTTCCTCACCCTCATTCCCACCATAGCCATTAATTAATGCCTTTGGCTTCTATCTCTGAAATGTCTTTTATATTCATTCATTCCTCTGTGCTATTCCTATTGCCAATGCCTTTGTCTAGGGATTCATCAAATTTCAACTACGCCATCTGTACAATGTCTTAACTGTTCTCACTCTCTCACCTTTGCAAATGTACTTTCCACATTACTAATGGAGGAGTCTTCTAGACAATAAGGCAGTAAGATCCTTGGCAAGGCATTTAACAACCGAGGCCATATCTGTCTTTCAGACTTATTTCTAAATTGATATCTCCACAGACTCTATCCTCCACTCACACCACACACTGTAATAGTCACCATTCCTGGAGTACTGTACTCCATACTTAGGACTTTTAGTCATGCTGTTCCCTGCACCTAGAAGGCTCTACAGAGTAAGATACTATTCTCTAAATAGTAAGATACTATTTATTTTTCAAAACCCAATTCAGGTAGTATTTTTCCTACCTCCTCTCATTAGAGGTATACCCCAACACTAAGAATTTATCACTATTTCCTATACCTTGACAAAGCCCTGTTTATATATCTTTTACATATACATGTTGTTTTCTCACTAAATTGTAAATCCAGACACTGTAAGAATGTCATTTTTAGCTTGGTATCTCCTATGGTCTCCAGCAGTGTGTGTGTGTGTATGTGTGTGTGTGTGTTTTATCCATCAGTAGCTCATTGCATGTTTATCAAAAAAGATGACTACCATTAAGTGAGTGTTGTTACGTGCCAGGCTCTCTCTTTAATATTTTTCACTATATTAATGAAGTAATTTAAACCTCAAAATAAATCTATTTTGACTAAAAACATCAGGACATTGGTTCCTAAAAGGTAATATAGTTAGAATCCATACATTTAAACTCTCTGTTTAAAGAACAATATTTCCTACCTCATAAGGCTATTTTGAAGATTAAGTGAAGTATGTAAAATGCCTCACACAGTATCTGGAACAGAGTAAGAGTTCAAACAAGTTTGTACTTTTTTTAGTCATGAATAGTATAGAAAGTATACTTAAATTTATTTGTAAATCATAAAATCCTAGGACAAGGAGACATGCTTCAAATTCATAGGGGTATGAATGTGAAATAAAAGGAAATGTTTTAAATTTAAAGATAAATTTATAAAACATTTCCCAGTATATCTGCATAGATAGAAGATACAAATATATTAACAATTAATTGTCTGGAAAAAGTTATGAATGATGGTCTCATAAATGACATCACAAAGAGATTTACTTAGCTTTTGAGGCTGACGGCATCTTTCACAATACATTCATCTCCCCCTTTCCTGGGAAGAGAGCACTGGAGTCTGTGGAACCTGGACCATAAAGTTCATCCAGCAACAATAATCATACCAACGTCTATTCACTGAGCAATTATGCAGTTCATATGTATCAGCACTCTTACTTTTCAGAAAACACCTATGAGGTTGGTGCTGCTGTTATTATTATTGTTGATATTGATGCTGTTATTATTATTATTAATTATTATTATACAAATAAGGAAACCATGGTGTGAAGAGTTTAGGTAATTTGCCCAAAGTTACACTGCTGTAAGTGACGTAGTCAGAATTTAAGTGTGTGTCTGTCTGACTCTGGAACCCAGCCTCTTAATCATTGTCTGTTTTCTTTCAATCTGTAATCTACTGTTGCTTTGGATCTTTTTCTTTTATAAAGGGAAAACTGTAGTGTGATTCATTACATTAGAAATACTAGTTTCTTTTTTAACAACTCTTTCAAGCAAAACACTCATTGTCTAAGCAATCCAACTTCAATTTAACACAAAGAGCAGCCATAAACAAATTACAATTTATGTAGTCTGAATTCCAATACCATAAAACCAGAAGGAACAATGTACATTTGTTTATCCACATAATCTTTCCCTAGAATAGTCTAAAACCAGCAATGACATCATTGGGGGTAGACTAACTTCACACCATATGACAGTACTGTGATGTGTTCTGGATATTTTTTTATCTTGCTTTTTAAAAAGGTCATATGGGTAACACACCAAATAAGATACTTTTGAAACTTTAGCTTTTCCCACGTCAGCCACATTGTCCAGTCTTTACATATATATATTTGCATTGCCATTTTCATGGTGATTCTCTTTTTCTAGTTTGATACCTACTATTGCTTTTTGTATGGTCTGGGCTCTCACTTTAAAAAATGCCCCTGTAAATAATGGTTCACTTGAAAATTCCATCTCCAGTAGGAGAATTTACGTTTTAAATATTTATGTTGGACCTGCTCACGGAAATAAAAACGTGTACAATGAAGGGGAGCACTCAGGTTTTACTGTAACTATCTCCAAACTCTCCTTTCTCCACCACATAAAGAAGCAGAAAGATGAGCACAGAATTCAGAGGGTCTAATTTAACATGATGATGGTTTAGGGGCCCTAGCATCTGATGATAGTAATTATAGACTTCTCTTACCAAATTCAGTATTTTGAAGTTGAGACAAAGCTATCATTTAAACCTAACTGTCAATTATTCATAAAGTTTGAAGTTATTTTCATTGTTTCATAAGACATCTCAAATGCTGCTTCTCCGTGATTATCCTGAAATTCCAGAGAGACCCACTAAAAGATACTTTTCCCCTTAAATACTCTGAAGTGTTATGTTTTGTGAAACCACCCTTTATTCATTTCCAGCTTTGTATTTCTGGTTCTTTGGCCGGATCTAGAGTCGTTAAAGTCTAGAGCTATGCTAAATGGAGTTAAGATCCTGGGCAAATCACTCTACATGCTTTTTGCACATAACCTGCCCTAACATACTTTATTTGGATGCAATATTTAAAATAAAATTTAAATTGCAAAAATCGCAAAATGGCAACAGTCCAGTGGGTGTACATGGAAGAGAAGAGGGACAATTCTCTTGTTGAAAATAGGACATGTAATATTCTGATTATATGTATAGGAGCTCCCCACAATTTAAAAACAAAATAATTTTTTACCAGCTGGAAAAATACAAATTTCTCTTATTCTAACTGTCTGTCAAAATCTGTACACATCAATTAATTTTGTGGTTGATGTTAGAATTGAGCCCTTAGTTTAATTTAAACCACCATTTTGGTGAGTCAAGAGATAGCAAGATATTTCCTCCTGCCCCCTAGGTAGCACTTGTAAAGTTATTTTTGCACAATTTTCCAGTAATATTTATTCTGCCTTGCAATGAAATCCAGTGCCATCAATTCACAAAAATTGTTCAACATTTAATAATCGGAAAAGGAGATAATACTTTTCCAAACGCCTTAGTGGTAGGCTGAATAATGGTCCCCAACGATATCCAGGCCCTAATCCCTGAAACCTGTGAATATTACCTTATATGGCCGAGGGATTTTGCAGATACGATTAAGTTAAGGATTTTGAGATGGGGAGATTTTCCTGTATAATCCAGGCAGACACTAAATGTCATCACAAGTGTCCTTTCAAGAGGGAAGTAGGGGCCAGCCCAGTGGCGCAGCCATTAAGTGCACATGTTCCTCTTCTGGTGGCCCCGGGTTCGCCCATTCAGATCCCCGGTGCGGACATGGCACCACTTGGCACGCCATGCTGTGGTAGGCGTCCCACATATAAAGTGGAGGAAGATGGGCATGGATGTGAGCTCAGGGCCAGGCTTCCTTAGCAACAAGAGGAGGATTGGCAGCAGTTAGCTCAGGGCTAATCTTCCTCAAAAAAAAAGAGGGAAGTAGAGGAAGACTTGACCAGAGAAGAGAAGGCCATGTGATTACTGAAGCAGAGATTGCAGTGATGTGGCCAGAAGCCAAAGAATGTCAGCAGCCTCTAGAAACTGAAAGAGACAAGGAACGCATTCTTCCCTGGAGCCTCCAGAAGGAACCAGCTCTGCTGACACCTTGATTTTAGTTCCATAAGACTCATTTCAGACTTCTGGCTTCCACATCTGTATGAGAATAAATTTCTATTTTAAGCCAGGAAGTTTGTGGTAATTTGTTACAGGAGCAATAGAAAACTAGGACAACACTGTACATACATGGCTGTATTTTATGAAAAGGAGAATTATCATCAAATATGTTCAAGTCAATTTACTGACCTTTCAAAACCAGTATTCTCAAAGGTAAGAATGAAGCAAGGGAAATTCCAGTTTCCACTCGGGCTTGTAAGAAGCTTGGAAGTTGCCACTCTGTCCTAACAAGTAAAAAGCTGTACAAACTTCAAAATCAATAACTATTTTTAGATCTGTCAGAGACGTGAGGTCACAGGGAAAACTGCTGCCCCCAAAACTGGAGAGACAGACAGGCAGATGGAGAGAATCACAACTTACCAGAGCGGAAACCCCCAGCAGAAACTTCCAGGAACCAGTACCAGGGTAGGAAAATCTGAACTGCAGTTGATTAATTGCTGAAGGCTCACTTAGACAAGTCTGAGAGTTAAAAACTCCAGGGCGGCCCCCAAGATTTGGTTGCTTTACTTTCTGGCACTCTACCAGGTTCTCACAATGAATATTGGAGAAAAATCCCCTGAGTTTCTAGCAGGGGGAGGAGAAAAGCAATCATTTTGAAATATGCCAGAGCATTCTGTTCTTTTTAACAAGGCCTGTGCTCAAGTGAAACTGTTTTACCAAAGCCTAACCCATTAGCGTTTTCTCAGAGCCTTAACTGATCTCCGCTAGCCTTCTATGTAGGGGAAGGGGAAATACTCAACTCCAGCCCCTCTAGCGATCTGTCCCACCTAAGACGTGGGAGTGGGTGACTGAGAGGCACTTGTGAACTTCACAAGCTCACTAAAAGTCAAAACCTCACTAAAAGACTGAGTCCTAACCATAGGACTATAAAACACTTTCCCTCCCCCACATCTTACTGCCACATCACTAACAGCCTGTTTATGGGAGTTCCTTTCACCTAGTACATCATGTCTGACTTTCAACAAAAAACTACAAGGCATACTGAAAGGCAAGAAAAAAAAACTAAAGCAGTTTGAAGAGACAGAGCAAGCATCAGAACCAGCTTTAGATATGGCAGAGATGTTGAAATTATCAGACCATGAATTTAAACAACTATGATGATATGCTAAGGGCTTTAATGGAAACAAGCAGATGACATGCAAGAATAGGTGGATGGTGTAAGTAAAGAGATGGAAATTCTAAGAAAGAATTTAAAAAGATGGTACAGACCAAAAACACTGTAACGGAAATGAAAAATTCCTTTGACAGGCTCATTAGTAGACTGGACATGGCTGAGAAAAGAATCTCTGAGGATATTCAACATTCTCAGCATATTGAGGACATGTCAACAAAACTTTCAAAACCGAAAAGCAAGGAGAAGAAAGACCAGGGAAAAGAAACAAAATGGAATATCCAAGAACAGTGGGACAAATGCAGGACAAATGCCAAAATAATGACACGTAGGCATATCATATTCAAACTACAGAAAATCAAAGATTAAAAAAAATCCTAAACTATAAGACATTAATGAAAGAAACTAAAGAAGACACCAATAAATGGAAAAGTACTCCATGCCCATGGATTGGAAGAATTAATATTGTTAAAATGTCCATACTACCCAAAGCAATTTACAGATTCAGTATAATCTCTATCAAAACTTCAATGGCATTTTTCACAGAAATAGAACAAATAATCCTAAAATTTGTATGGAATCACAAAAGACTGTGAAAGCAATCTTGAGAAAGAAGAACTAAAGCTGGAAGCATCACACCCCCTTATTTCAAACTGTAGTACAAAGCTATCGGAATAAAACAGTATGGTATTGACATAAAAACAGACACATAGATCAATGGAACAGAACAGAGAGCCCAGAAATAAACCCACACATATATGGTCAATCAATTTACAACAGAGGAGCCAAGATTATACAATGAGGAAAGAACAATCTCTTCAACAAACAGTACTGGGAAAACTGGACAGCCAAATGGAAAGAATGAAATGGGACCAATCTCTTACACCATACACAAAAATTAACTCAAAATGGATTAAGGACTTGAAGGTAAGAACAGAAACCATAAGACTCCTATAAGAAAACATAGGTGGTAAGCTCCTTGACATTCCTCTTAGAGATGATTTTTTGGATTTGACACCAAAACAAAGGCTACAAAAGCAAAAATAAATAAGTGGGACTACAACAAACTAAAAAGCTTCTGCATAGCAAAGGAAATCATCAACAAAACGAAAAAGCAACCTACTAAATGGGAGAAAATATTTGCAAATCATGTATCTGATAAGGGGCTAATATCCAAAATATATAAAGGACTCATACAACTCAATAGCAAAAAAACAAACAATCTGATTTAAAAATGGGCAGAGGATGTGAGTAGACATTTTTCCAAAGCAGACATACAGATGGCCCACAGGTACATGAAAAGATGCTGAACATCACTACTCATCAAGGAAATGCAAATCAAAACCACAATGAGATATCACCTCAAACCTGTTAAAATGGCTATCATCAAAAAGACAGGAAATAACAAGTGTTGGCAAGGATGTGGAGAAAAGGAAATCCTTGTGCACTGTTGGTGGGAATGTAAATTGATACAGCACTATGGAAAACAGTATGGGGTTTTCTCAAAAAATTAAAAAAAGAACTGCCGTCTGATCCAGCAATTCCACTTCTTGGTATTTACCCAAAGAACGTGAAAACACTCACTCAAAAAGATATATGCACCCCCATGCTCATCACAGCATTATTTAAAATAGCAAAGATATGGAGGCAACCTAAGTGTCCATTGATGGATGAAAGGAAAAAGAAATTGTGGTATCTATATTTACACAGTGGAATATTATTCAGCCATAAAAATGAATGAAATCTTGTCATTTGCAACAACATGGATGGACCTTAAGGGCAGTATGCAAAGTGAAATAAGTCAGACAGAGAAAGACGAATACCATATGATCTCACTTATATGTAGAATCTTAAAAAAAGAAAAACAAAAACACCCTCAAAAATACAGGGAACAGATGGATGATTGCCAGAGGCTGGGGTAGGGAGTGGGCAAAATGGGTGAAGGGGATCAAAAGGTACAAACTTCCAGTTATAAATAAATAAGTCATGGGGATGTAATGTACAGCATAGTGACTATAGCTAATACTGTACTGCACATTTGAAAGTTGCTGAGAGCAAATCTTAAAAGTTCTCATCACAAGAAAAAAAATCTGTAACTATGTATGGTGATGGATGTTATCTAGACTTATTGTGGGGATCATTTCTCAATATATATAAATATCGAATCTTTTTGTTGTATGCCTGCAACTAATATAATGTTATATATCAATTATACCTCAATAAAATAATAATAATAATAAAAGTAATCTTTACATGTATCCCCCTACCCCCAAAAAAATCCTGAAAGAAGCCAGAGGGAAAAAACACCTTACCTATAGAGGAGCAAAGATAAGATTTACATCCAACTTCTCCTCAGAAACCATGTAAGCAAGAAGAGAATAGAGTAAAATATCTAAAGTGTTGAGAAAAGAAATGAAGCAAGACATTCAGGAAAATTCAAATAATACTTACATTAGACACAAAATAAAATAAAGGAAGATATATTTTTCAAACAAAACTGTATGAATGAAATCAAACACCAACAAAATTGAGAAAGGAATACCTAAGGATCATGAACCATTTATATTCCATCTGTAAGACTGTTTCTTGAATTAAACAGTAAAATATTACAGATGCTTAAATGACAACTACAGCTACAACTCAGAGGGCGATTATAGGAGATGCTCACCGTGGAAAAGAATCTCTACACCTACACAGAAAAAGTGGTTCCTCTCAGTGACACAGTGCATAAGTGTGAGAGAGAACATAGCAATATCTAAGGCTTATTGCCCATTTACCACATGTAAATTTGTTTACCTGGATTAACTCATTTAAGCGGATTAACACAACTATTCCCATTTTAGTGACATGGAAATGTTAAGCAACTTGCCCAAGGCCACACAAGTGGTGAAGCCAGGCAGCCTGGCTCCAGAGTCTACACTCCTAAGCATTGTCTGTCCTCAGTGAACTCTAAAAGGGAAGTGTACTGTTTTCCTCCCTAAAACATGTAAACTCTTTCCATATAAACTGGCTATTTTTTGAGGTACCAGTTTGAGTTACCAATTCAAATGACTATCATTACTCAGGCTTACAAAAGATAAAATTACACCTTTTAAACATTTCTAATCCAAATTTCTTGCAATTTTTCCAAATAAAATGATTTTATTTGAAATTTTTAAAACAGATAATTTTCAATTTCTATCATTTCTTGAGGTTGAATCCCAGAAAACTTCTAACTCCCATGTAAAGAAATTTCCTTGCATTAATTTACTTAAATTTATTTCTTTCAAATTTAAAAGAGTGTTTCTTAATGTTGACTAAGTCCATATTTATAAAGCTCACAACATTCAAGATTTTATAAATTACAAGTCCTCTATTCTAAGGCAGTGCTTTCCTAATTCTTAAGATTCTATTCAAAATATTTTTAATATGAGTGCTTTCAATCACTTTGATATTATCATTTCTCTGGAAGTTTTCCAACTTTATTATTTCTTTTTTTAACTAAATCCAGTTCTTCCAATATGAGTATACTATGGTTTTATACAAGAGCAAAATTATGTGCTTTGTTTTATTTCTAAAACAATTCCTGATGCTGTTCAATAGTTTATTGCTTGTGAGGATGATAAGCAAGTCATTGGTCTATGATTTAAGAAATAGTCATCAATTCCAAGTTCTCCATTATAGTGAAATACAGAATTGAGATTACTCTCTCTAAAATGTATTGATTTACCAAATACATGTGAAGATTGTGCTATGTACAAAGTACCATTGAAATATAGAGTTAGCCACAGAGACGCTAATACTCTAGTAAAGAAACATCATGAATAAGTATAACAAAGAGAATGTCAGATAAATCATTTCCAAGTAAATGCTTTCTTTATTCATCAAGTTTAGATATTATAAAGCAATATCAAATGTATTTGTTTTCCTAACTCTTATCATTCTTGGCTGGGGTCAAAAATAAATCTCTATTTTTTTATCTAACATTTTCTTTATAAATTGCCCACTACCCGTGGTTGTTTCAATTAAACAACTGTTACATACTTTAGCTTAAAAGAAGGAAGAGGAAGAAGAGAAGGAGGAAAAAATATCGTGAAAGAGAAAAACCATTGAGCAATTTGATCTAAGGGCTATTAACGGTTTTACTGTTATTAGTTCAGTGAATAAATTACTATGGTAAAAATAGCTGATTTATAGACTCACAATTATATTTAATGTCTGCTCAGTTCCAGAGAGTTGAACTGCAAGGTACTTCTAATAGTTTTACTCATACATAGGAACCACCTTGTCCAGGTAGAGTGTTTCATGTAATACAGTTGCTGTGACAGCACTGACAAGCCCTTTTCCCACAAGTTTTCCCAGCAGCAATTTGAGGTTCAATAAATTGTAAATCTGGTAAGCCAACAATGTATTACAATAGTAATAACAAGTAAATATTCACATAAGTCAATAAAATAACTCTTCAATGGTACTTTTACACTGGTCACATATTTAAGCCAGAATAAGAATAAACATACAGCTAAAAGAAATATAAGCCAACTGAATAAAACAAACAGTATATTTCCTACTTACTTTTCAACATTTACTGACTTTTAACAATGTGAAGGTGCTGTAAATAACATAAATTTTATGAATAGTTTCAAAACTATAGACTGAAAATGCAAAGTGATGAATCATATAAAAACTCCCAAAGAGAAAGAATACAACACTTTCACTAGAAAGATATGTATTTCCAGCCCTCGAAGGCCAGATATATAAATACCTGAGAGCGCTTAATTATTTTCCCACAAAACAAATGGGTCCTGAACATCCTGGAGTAAAGGAAAGGATAAAATTTTTAAAATAAGCTTTGAAATTATTTGAATGACATCAGGGGAAGAGAAAGGATACACAGAAACAAAATAGAGGACATAAAAATAATAACAGTATTGTCTGCTCATTGTGTGCCAGTGAACGGTGCTAAGTAATTTACATACATCAGATTCTCACACTGATGCTCGAAGGTTAGTATTCCTATCCTTTAACATATTAGAAAACTGAAGCTCAGAGAAGAATGTCACAACAGCAAACAAAAGAGCTAGGACTTGAACTTGGGCCTCTCTTATTCTAAAAACGTTATTCTTAACCACTACATTATGCTACCTATTTAGCAAGCAAAAAGAAGTAGAAAGTCCTCACTCTTAATTTTTTGTGGCTTTTTATTTTGAAGAAATTTCAAGCATACCTAGGTGTTGCAAGAATAGGAGAAGAGAGAGAATAATTAAACAAATATGATAAAATGTCAACAATTGGGGAATCTGGGAGAAGGATCATTAGAGAGTAAGTTTGCAGCCATGATACCTCATTACCTCAAAATACTTCAATGAGTATTTCCTAAAAACAAGAACATTCTCTTTTATAAACACAGTATAGTTGTCAAAATTAGAGAACTAATATTGATACAACACTATTATCAAATCTACAAACCTTATTCAAATTTCACCAATTGTCTTAATAATGTCAAGAATAGAGCCAAGAAGTATTGCAATCTAGGATCCTGATATCCAGCATCACATATTGCATTCAGCTGCCACATCTCTTTAATCTCCTTTAATCTGAAACAGTTCCTTCTTTGTCTTTCACAACCTTATCTTGACAAGCCAATTACTTTGTAGAGTGTCCCTCAATTTTGTTTTTGTCTGATAGTTCCTGATGATGAGATTCAGGCTACACATCTTCGGTTAGAATTTTATGAGTGATGTTGTGTCTTTCCCAGCATCAGAAGGTACATGATGTCACTTTGCGTCACTGCTGGTGATGTTAATTTATCACTTGATTTGGTGGCTGCTATCAGATTTCTCCACTGTAACTTGTTATTTTTCTCTTTGTAATTAATGCATAATTTGTGGGGAGATACTTTGAGACTGTGTAGATATCCCGCTTTCATCAAACTATCACACAGTAGTTTTAGCATGCATTGATAATTCCTACCTGAATGAAACGTTACCTTGATGGTTACTAGTTTGAGGCTGTAAAAAAATACAAATATTCAGGTCCTGACTGAGTACTCATGTAGAGATGTGTAATGGTTGGTTTTTAAAACCACTTGAGGAAAAAATTAGATAATGGGAAGAACTTTGTGTAATTATAGCTGTGTTTCCTGCCAATAATACTGCTATAGTCAGAGGCCTGGCAGCTTTTTCCTTTTAGTTCTTATAGAAAAACAGCCACTAAATACGAAAATTTTTTTAAAGAAAAGAACATTTACCAATATTATGAAAACACTCTGTTCTCAAAGTATTTTCAGCATTAACACTTTCCAACCAAAATCAGCCCTTCTAGAATAACTGTTAAACAGAGAGAGTACCAGACATCCTGTCAGAACAGGTCAGTTCTCAGCCACCAGACCATATGAGCCCTTAGACAAATGATGTAAACTCATTTGGCCTGAGCTTCCTGTTCTATAAAAAAAGGGGTTTAGGGGCTGGCCCGGTGGCACAGCGGTTAAGTGCGCACACTCCACTTCAGCGGCCTGGGGTTTGCTGATTCAGATCCCAGGTGTGGACATGGCACCGCCTGGCAAGCCATGCTGTGGTAGGTGTCCCACACATAAAGTAGAGGAAGATGGGCACAGATGTTAGCTCAGGGCCAGTCTTTCTCAGCAAAAAAGAGGAGGATTGGCAGCAGATGTTAGCTCAGGGCTAATCTTCCTCAAAAAAAAAAACAAACAAACAGGGGTTTGGTTTGTGCTAGTGGTTCTTGACTTTGGGCGCATGACATATGATATAGCTTTTAATAAATACTGATATCTGACCCAACCTCCAGAGATTCTGACTTAATTGGCCTGGGTGCATCTTTCCAGGTGATGCTGATGCATAAAAACCACTAGATTAGGTGATTTCTGAGATGCCTCTAGCTCTGATTCTATGATTATGTTGTTCTATTTCTCCTTCCCATAGCAAACCAGAGAGGTAGTATATCATTCCACCTCTCATTCTCCTCTATTCTTAATGTGAATTTCTGACCTGTGCTCCAGGTAGTGATTTTCAAACTTTAATGGTGAGTGGTAAATAGTTAGAAAAATCACAGATTCCTAGGACCCGCCCCATAAAATTCTGATGCAGTAGACCTGGGATATTGTCCAGGCACCTGCATTTTTTTACGAGCACCCAGATGATTCTGATGTCCCTGGTTGAGAACTACACTTTCAGAAAGAGTGTCAGGGTGAATAATATGCAACCTCAACGCTGGTGTTTTACCTGAGGAAGTTTCAGGATTCTGGTCCACTCTAGAATACAATTTTTGGCTAAATTATGAATTAGGTGCAGTGACTCCAGACCCTGAGCCTCATATCTCTGAGTTTTCCTCTTCATGCAAGCCCCAGTCATGTAGCCAGGATCCTTGCTTTCATCAAAACCTGCTCTGAATAGGTAAGGGAAAGAGGATTAGAATTCAGAGTAGGACAACAATTTCTGCAAATACATAAAAACAGAAAAATTACAATGAAAACAGAGAGCTGCTGGTCAAGGTGGTGGCATAGGTGGATTCTGAACTTACTTCCTCCCATGGACACAATCAATTTACAACTACTCTGGGAACAATTGCCCTGGAGAGAGAACTGAAAACTAGGTAAAAAGAACCCCTGCAATAAGGGACAGTCCTGACTGAGGTGGAAGAGGCAGAAATTCCTGTCTGAATAACAAAAAAAGCCACCTTTGCAAGCTATGGTGCTTCATGGCTGACCAGGAGCAATCCTAAGGCATGCAGCCTTCCCTGGAGGAGTAGGGGACTTAAGCAGGGGAGCATTACCACTATAAGCATCCTTTGGACTCAGCACAACTGAGACGAGTGTCATAATATCTGGCTTTGCTGGCCACTAACCAAAAAGGGGAATACCCCCAGAAAAGCTATCAGACATAAGGGGAAAAAAGGCAACTCTTAAAGGGCCCAAGCACATATTTACCCATTTCAGAAAGCAGCCTAAAACCACCAAAAGGAAAGGTGCATGGTCCTGTCATGAAACGAGACTCACCTGATAGGCTCTGGGTGCACCTCAGTGAGAGGTGAGACCTCTCCAGGGACTGAGACATTGGCAGCAGCCATTATTGTCACCTAGTACAGGTCTGCTGACACAGATGCTGGCAGACGCCATTGGAGTTCTTCCCCTGGCCTGTTAGCCCAGGGTCTGCCCCACTCACTACAGCACCAATTTAATCCAGCTCAGCCAGGGCAGGCAGCCTGCACTGGGGATGGGCCCCACCCAATAGCAAGCCCTCAAGCAACTTGTGGGCCTGCACAGGCTAGGTGTCTAGATCCTCTGCAGCCCAGCAAATGGGTCGACCTGTATGGAGAAGGGCATGCACGAGGAGTGGGTGGAGTGTGTGGGGCATTGGTGGCATGCATGGGGCCTCTGCAGTGGGGTGGACTGGATCTGATTCAGGGGGTCAGGATGCACACACAAGGCAGGATGATGTTGCCAGTGTGTGTGGCCCTGTGGGCTCTGGGACTTGTAAACTGCAGGAGATTTGTGCTTCTCAAACAACCACATAGGAGATTGGACCCACCTTCCAAAGTCTGAAACAATTGGGTGCTCCCATCCCTGGGGCCAGCCCCACTCAGCTACAATCCTGAGAGAGCTGACAAGAGCCTTGCAGGCTACAGGCCTACAGCAATTGTAAGCCCGTGAGCCTAGCAACCAGCCATGCTAGGGGCCTACTCACTTCACAGAAAACCTGCAACAGGAATGTGCTATTAAACCTTGCAGACAACTGTGCTAGGGCTCCCCACACATGATAAAGTTACTGAAGGGTCCATAGCAGCCACATGCAGCTGAGAATTATAACCAGCCAGCCAGGGGGGCAGCCTAGACTCCCTGGGCACCTGCAGCAAGAGTAACCCTGCCACAACAGGACACACGTAGATCACAAAGGGGTCACTCCTGGAACATTTGGACCTGGTGACAACAGGGAAGCACACTGCTGGGCCTCATAAGACATCTCTTACATAAGGCCACCTTTTAAAGATCAGGAGACAAGCTGACCCACCTAATACATAAATATAAGCACAGAGAAAGAAGTAAAATGAGGAGGCAAGGCATATGTTCCAAGTAAGGTAACAGGACAAAACCCCAGAAAAAGAACTAAATGAAACAGAAATAAATAATCTACCCGACAAAGAGTTCAAACAAAAAGTCATAAGGATGCTCAATGATCTTGGGAGAAGAATGGATGAACTCAGTGAGAACATAAAAAAAGAATTGGAAAACTTAAAAAGGAACCAATAAGAAATGAATACAATACTGGAGTTGAAAAATTCACTAGAGGGACTCAATAACAGAGTAGATGATACAGAAGAATGGATCCACAAACTGGACAAAAGACTAGAGGAAATTACCCAAGCTGAAAAGATAAAAAGAAAAAAGAATTAAAAAGAACAAGAACAGTCTAAGGGACCTCTCAGACAACATCAAATTCACTAACATTCATATTATAGGTGTCCCAGAAGGAGAAGAAAGAGGCAAAGGAGCAGAGAATCTATCTGAAGAAGTAATAGCTAGAGCAAACCTGGTGACGTAGGGGCTATTCAGGGTCTTTTGATGTTCCATATAAATTTTGCAATTCTTTGTTCTGTTTCTGTGAAAGAGGTTTTTGGAACTTTGATAGGGATTGCATTGAATCTGTCAATTGTTTTAGGAAGTATGGACATTTTAACTATGTTAATTCTTCCAATCCAAGAGCACAATCCCATTTACAATTGCAACAAAAAGAACAAAATATCTAAGAACATACTTAACCAGAGGTAAAAGATCAGTACGCTCTTTGATATCAATCTTAGCAGCATATTTTCAAGTACCATATCTAACTGGGCAAGGGAAAGAATAGAAAAAACAAACAAATGTGACTACATCAAACTAAAAAGCTTCTGCACAACAAAGGGAACCATCAACAAAATGAAAAGACAACCTAACAATTGGGAGAAGATATTTGCAAACCATACATCTCATAAGAGGTTAATATGAAACATATATAAAGAACATCTCATGAACATCTCAACAGCAAAAAAACTAACAACCCAATTAAAATATGGGCAAAAGATCTGAACAGACATTTCTCCAAAGAAGATATACAGATGGCCAACAGGCACAATGAAAGTATGTTCAACATCATTAACTATCAGGGAGATGCAAATCAAAACTGCAATGAGATATCACCTAATTCCCATCAGCATGGCTATAATTAACAAGACAGAAAACATTAAGTGTTGGAAAGGACGTGGAGAGAAGTGAACTCTCATACACTGCTGATGGGAGTGCAAACTGGAGTGACCACTACGGGAAACAGTATGGAGGCTTTCTCAAAATTCAGAATAGAACTACCATACAATCCAGCTATGCCACTGCTGGGTATTTATCCAAAGAACACGAACACATGAATGTGTAAAGATACATGCACCCCTATGTTCATTGCAGCATTATTCATAATAGCGAAGATTTGGAAGCAAACTAGGTTCCCATTAAGGAATGAATGGGTAAAGGAGATGTGGTAAATATACACAACAGAATACTACTCAGCCATAAGAAATGATGACATCTGGCCATTTGTGACAACATGGATGGACCTTGAGGGTATTATGCTAAGTGAAACAAATCAGAGGGAGAAAGTCAAATACAATATGATCTCACTCATAAGTAGAAGATAAAAACAAGAACAAACAATCACATAGAGACAGAGATTGCATTGGTGGCTACCAGAGGGGAATGGTGAAGGGAGGATGGCACACGTATATGGTGATGGATGTTAATTAGTCTTTGGGTGGTGAACATGATGTAATCTACACAGGAATAGAAATATAATGATGTACACTTGAAATTTATGTAATGTTATAAACCAATGTTACTGTAATAAAAAAGTAAAATACATAAAAATTTTAAGTGAAATAGAGACTAAAAATTCAGTAGAAAGGATCAATGAAACTAAGAGCTGGTTCTTTGAGAAGATAAACAAAATTGACAAACTCTTAGCCAGACTTACTAAGAAAAAAAGAGGAAGTGCAAATAAATAAAATTAGAAATGAGGGGCTGGCCCAGTGGCAGAGTGGTTAAATTCGCACGTTCCGCTTCTCGGTGGCCCAGGGTCCGCCGGTTCAGATCCCGGGTGCGGACATGGCACCACTTGTCAAAAGCCAAGCTGTGGTAGGCGTTCCACATATAAAGTAGAGGAAGATGGGCATGGATGTTAGCTCAGGGCCAGTCTTCCTCAGCAAAAAGAGGAGGATTGGCAGTAGTTAGCTCAGGGCTAATCTTCCTCAAAAAAAAAAAAAAAAGGAAAGAAATGAAAGAGGAGAACTTACAACAGATACCAAAGAAATAAAAAGGATTATAGGAGAATACTATGCAAAACTATATGCCAACAAATTGGATAACCTAGAAGAAATGGATAAATTCTTAGACTCTTACCTCCCAAAACTGAATCAAGAAGAAATAGAGAATCTGAATAAACCAATCACAGGTAAAGAGACTGAAAGAGCAATCAAAAACTTCCCAAAATGCAGAAGGCTTCTCTGGAGAATTCTTCCAAATATTCAAAGAAGATTTAATACCCATCCTTCTCAAACTATTTCAAAAAATTGAAGAAGATGGAACACTTCCTAACTCATTCTACGAGGCCAAATATTACCCAATACCAAAACCAGGCAAGGACAACACAGAGAAGGAAAATTACAGGTCAATTTTGCTGATGAACATAGATGCAAAAATCCTCAACAAAATATTGGCAAATCAAATACAGTAATGCATTGAAAGGATCATACACCATGATCAAATGGGATTTATACCAGAGATGCAGGGATGGTTCAACATCTACAAATCAATCAGTGTGATACACCATATTAACAAAATGAGGAATAAAAATCATGTGATTATCTCCATAGAGACTTGGAAAGCATTTGACAAAATCCAACATCCATTTATGATAAAAACTCTCAATAAAATGGGTATAGAAAGAAAGTACCTCAACAAAATAAAGGCCATATATGACAAACGCACAGCCAACATCATAATTAATGGTGAAAAACTGAAAGCCATCCCTTTGAGAACAGAAACAAGACAAAGCTGCCCACTCTTGCCTCTCCTATTCAACATAGTGCTGGAGGTTTTGGCCAGAGCAATAAGGCAAGAAAAAGAAATAAAAGGTATCCAAATTGGAAAGGAAGAAGTGAAACTCTCGCTGTTTGCAGATGACATGATTCTATATATACAAAACTCTAAAGAATCCACCAGAAAACTATTAGAAATAATCAACAACTACAGCAAAGTTGCAGGATACAAAATCAACTTACAAAAATCAGTTGCATTTCTATACACTAAAAATGAACTAGCAGAAAGAGAAGTCAAAATATAATCCCATTTATAATCACAACAAAAATAATAAAATATCTAGGAATAAATTTAGCCAAGGATGTAAAAGACCTAGACACTGAAAACTATAAGACATTGTTGAAAGAAATCGAAGAAGACAAAGAAATGGAAAGATATTCCACGCTTATGGTTTGGAAGAACAAATATAGTTAAAATGTCCATATTACCTAAAGCAATCTACAGATTCAATGCAATCCCAATCAGAATCCCAATGACATTTTTCACAGAAATAGAACAAAGAATCCTAAAATCTATATGGAACAAGAAAAGATGCCAAATAGCCAAAGCAATCCAGAGAAAAAGGAACAAAGCTGGAGGAATCACAATCCCCGACTCTAAAATATACTACAATGCTATAGTAACCAAGACAGCATGCTACTGGCACAAAAATGGACATACAGATCAACAGAACAGAATTGAAAGCCCAGAAATAAAACCACACATCTATGGACAGCTAATCTTTGATAAAGGAGCCAAGAACACACAAGGGAGAAAGGAAACTCTTCAATAAATGGTGTCAGGAAAACTGGACAGCCACATGCAAAAGAATGAAAGCAGACTATTATCTTACACCATACACAAAAATTAACTCAAAATGGATTAAAGACCTGAATGTAAGACCTGAAACCATACAATCTCTAGAAGAAAATATATGCAGTCCACTCTTTGGCATCACTCTTAGCAGCATCTTTTCAAATACCATGTCTACTCAGGCAAGGGAAACAAAAGAAAAAATAAACAAATGGGACCACATCAGACTAAAAAGCTTCTGCCTTGCAGAACCCAAGTGCCCATCAACTGATGAACAGATAAAGATGTGGTATGTATATATACAATAGAATACTACTCAGCAATAAAAAAAAGACAAAATAGTCCCATTTGCAACAACATAGATAGACCTTGAGGGTATGATGTTAAGTGAAATACGCCAGACAGAGAAAGACAAATACTGCGTGATTTCACTCTTAATGTGGAAGATAAACACATGGATAAAGAGAACAGATTAGTGGTTACTAGAAGGGAAGGGGGTTGGAGGGTGCATGAAAAGGGTAAAGGGACACATATGTGTGGTGACAGATAAAAATTAGACTATTGGTGGTGAGCATGATGCAGTCTATACAGAAACTGATAAATAATAATGTACACCTGAAATTTAAAATAACAATAATATTAAGAGCACTACAGTCCAAAATAGACTAGGTTTCTGAAAAATGCTAAGAACAGAAGGAGATTCAGAATTATGTTCAGAGCCAGACAATGAAGGAAGATGTAGTTTTCCTCTTTAGAAGAATAGTAAGCTGCAAAAAGAAAGAGAAATTAAGGAATGCTTACTTTGCTTTCATCTTCTCAATCAAAGAGAGTTAAATCCAAATAAGAAAGAGTAGAACACATATTGGAAGAGGGAAATAAAATCCTAAACAGAAGAGATTGCAGCATTGTCTCATTCTGGTTAGTCACTTCCTAGTTCCCAACACTTCCTCCTAGCCGCAAATTTTATTCTGCTATTTAAAGAGTAAGAGAGATTTTTCTTGAGCTCAAAATAAGGAAGATTTATTTTTAGTAAAAATGATGTCAATCACAGTGCCTGTGTCACCTATAGCCTTTATAACTAAAAACATCCTAGCCCTTTCTGAAGAGGTAGCCCTATTTAGATCACATAACCTTGCCCTCTGGATAACTCTGATTAGGCCAAGGGTGTGACCTTGGCCAAATTATGCCAATCCATTGGCTGAACAATGAAGTAATTTGAAGCAAAATGGTTTGAGCTAAACCAATCAGATTATCTCATAATATTATTTCAGAAGCTTGAACATATTGATAACAGTTATCAATAGATGTTAATGCTTAAAGAATTCCTATAGACAGACTTTCCAGCGTAGAATCAAGGCCATGAGGGAGTCATGGCAAACTGAACAAATAAGATAATCTAAATTATGAGTAAGCAGAGACTGTAAAGTAGAGAAAAGATACATGAACCTGAAGAAAAGTCTAAGTTATTAGGGACAGGGGCTGGCCTGGTGGCGCAGCAGTTAAATTCACACATTCCGCTTCTCGGCGGCCTGGGGTTCGCCAGTTCGAATCCTGGGTGCAGACATGGCACCGCTTGGCACGCCATGCTGTGGTAGGCGTCCCACATATAAAGTAGAGGAAGATGGGCACAGATGTTAGCTCAGGTCCATGCTTCCTCAGCAAAAAAGAGGAGGACTGGCAGTAGTTAGCTCAGGGCTAATCTTCCTCAAAAAAATAAATAAATAAGTTATTAGGGACAGCAAGGATCAACCATGGGAAAACCACTGCAACCTTGGTAGTTGAGCCCTACTGGGAATATCAGTTGCTAAGGTGTTTAGACAAGCATAACATGTAGTAATCATACTTGGCCTGCCTCAGAGGTAGTTGTCTAAACTACCACTCTGTTCTCCTAGGGCCAGAGTGTATAGCTGTCCTTGAGTTCCTAAGGAATCTATGCTTTTTCATCAATTTTTCTCCTTCCATGAACCTTCTTATACTTGATAAGATAGGGAAGGTTAATATGTATGATGGCTCTGGAACCAGAAAACCTGCACTGGAGACTATTTAGGATTTAAAGAACATCCTGTAATTTCATTTTTTTAAAAGACGTTTAATTGGCCCTAGGCAGGAGAGTTCACTGCTTAATAGTGTGAGCCTGGAAACTAGTCACACCTGAGCTCCAAACCTGGCTTTTTCATAGACATACTGTCAATGTTTCGAACACAAAAACTTTTCTTCGCTACTATATACCTCGCCCACAGAAGAATACTTATCACATAGCAGGCATTCCACAAATATCTGGAAATAAATTGAATAAGTCACAAAACATATTGAAAGCCTGTTTCCTCATCTGTAAAATTATACCTCAGAGGATTGTTGTGAAGACTAAGGGAGGTAAACATGTAGTACCTCACCTGGCATGGTGAGTACTTAGAAAATGCACTAATTATCAAAGTTTTTCCTGTTTTGTAGGACATTTTCAGCTAGTTTATAATTATTTTGCTTTGCAGAGTGACAGCATTCCAGCATCCTTAAAATTGAATATAAAATCTCAACATGTAATTCTACTACTTTTAAATATTTTTACATCAATCAAGAATCATATGTGTGAAATAACAGACCTCATGGCCTTTGACTCTTTCTGACAAGTTTTCATGATTTACAAAAATTGCTCGATCCATGATTGAGGCAATTGAACCAAACATGCTGTCAAAATTGATGGCAACTGTGTGACGTCAATAATGTCTCCCAAATCCCTCCAGTAAACAAGTACCAGAGTTAGCACAAAGTAGAAAGCAAATTATGGAAATACATGTGTTTGGCAGGTGGGGATAGGAATTACCATAGTAACTCTTTTATTTTTATTTTTTTTACCATAAGCCTCTGTATTTGTGCAAATGTTACATATTTGGATATGAGTTCCAAGTTAAATTTGACAGAAACTTAAATACTCTCTGAACATTAAAACTATTAATTATGACATTTTTATCAATAAGCTGAAACAAAATTTCTGCACATTTTCCATCAGGAGGCATCTTTTAAATCTACATTGCTGTTGCATGTAATTACACTCCAGATTCTTTAGCCAGAGAGAAAACACTCGGTTCATACAACCAAATGTGAATTGTCCTGAGAAACTCTGCTGGAAATCACCCTGTTCATAAGATTATGTTTATAAAGGGAATGTAGTGACCTCCATACATAGCACACATGAAATATACAAACCAACAAATTTCTGAAACATGATATGTTTCCCTCATGCTAAAAAAGAATAAATAAATTCCCAATTAATTTAGAAGAATAAAACATAAATATTCAAGTGGGTTTAGACACTGTCACTTTTAAAATTGCACAAAGATCCATTTGAGGTTTTTAGATGAAGCTACATATGATTAAGCCTTATAATTTGTAAATTTAGATGTTTTTGTATTAATTGCCATTAATACTTTATATTTGTCCTCTTGGCAATTTCAAATTTCCAGTTTTAACCTTAGAGTAAGTTAAATTCCCTACCTTGGCAAAGTTAGGTGAGAGACTTTGCCATGAGAATTCAAGGTGTTAGGAAAAGATGGCAAATTGAATACATCCATCTACTTTCTCTGCATTCTTACACTCCGTTAAAAACAACAGGAAAGGAATGTTTAATGGTAAAAGCCATCAACAATGGGGAAAAATGAAAGGGAGAAAATACCAATAAAGCTCTAAAATTCAGAAAGCAGATAGACCCATAAATGACTTGGCCAATCTGAAAAAGATTTATTAAAAGCCTGTAGTGGGAAAAGATGAAAACTAACTCTATGCCATATAATATCTCTTTTATACTCCTAATGTTGTAGTAATTATAACACTGCATTGTGATTATCTTTTATTTCTTTAAAGATTGGCACCTGAGCAAACATCTGTTGCCAATCTTCTTTTTTTTCTCTTCTGCTTTTTCTCCCCAAATCCCCCCCATACATAGTTGTATATTTTAGTTGTGGGTCCTTCTAGTTGTGGTATGTGGGACACTGCCTCACTGTGGCCTGACAAGTGGTGCCTTGTCCGCGCCCAGGATCCAAACCGGCGAAACCCTGGGCCTCGAAGCAGAGCGCGCAAACTTAAACACTTGGCCATAGGGTCGGCCCCTGTGATTATCTTTTTACTTGCCTATTTCCTCCACTGGACTGTGAGCCCCATGACATAGGGAATAGGGTTTAATTTTCTTTATATCCTCAGTGCTTAGCCACTGCTTGCTTGACACAAAGTAGGTGCTCATAGCATAGTATGGGACTAATGAACACATACTCATTTTACTGTAATAAATAAATACTCTTGTAATTGCTGTCTCTTGCCCATTTGATGCATTCTATAAACTATAAACTGAGTACACTTAGATCATAGAATATACATTCTACGAGGTAGCCTTGAACCAATAGTCCTATTGCAAAGGTCTTGTTTCTGAAGACTGCAATAACACTTTTTATAAAAGCATCCCCTAGCAAAGGTTAGTCAGTCAATAAATTGTTGTTGCATAAAAGTTCATTGTTTTGAATGGCACATGGAGGAAAAGTGAAATGACCAACATAATGAAACAACCAAGACTTAAAAAAAATACAATAAAGCAGAGGGAAGATTAATAACAAGGCAGAGGTCATTAACATTACTAAAGACTATATTCAAACTTTTCCAGGATTTTTTTTTTTTTGCCAAAACAAAAAAATTAAGGAATAGCAGAGGCTTTAATACACAAGACATTTCAGGGCACTTTTTAAAAAGGGAGAAGTAAATAGCTGTTCGGTAAATTTTACAAGAAAAAATGGACTACGCCAGTGAAGTTATTGAGATGGATAGTTATCACAGTTGGATCAAGAAAAATTTCTTGATGAGAAAAACTAATTTTCATTCAGAAAATGGCAAGCGACTTTCTGAGAACAGATATCAGTCCATGCTGGAAAGAGAGAAAATTTTTTTCTCGAATAACATAAAATAAGTGGACAAAGAATGACACAAAATAAGGATTTCAAGTTCTTTGATGTTTTTTAGTTTATTTGTTTGGTTTTGCCTTACTGTTAATGAATAGGCTTTGTTAATTCTCTTATGTCAATCCTATTACTTGTTCAGAGCTATTTCTGCCAGGGTCATCAATATCCAGGGAGCTTAAATCTGAGCTTAAATCTGTCCAAGCTCAAGGGGAGTTCAGTAGACAGTAGACAGGAACATAATCAAGGACACCGGGAACAGAGAACCAAACTGTGAGTCCTTCTTAATAATATAATTTAAAAAATTTTACCTTAGGGGAAAGAATAATGATTTCACTGTTTATTTATCATTGTGTGCTGTTTTAAATTATTTCAAAGTAACACTGACTAAGGATTTATCTACTCTAAAGACAATTAAATACTGCGTATCTTTTCCTCCTAAAGTGATTTGCACAGGTTATCATCACCAATGTAAATTCAGGGCAAACATGGAATTTGGAGTCTGATTTTCTAGAAAGTTAAAATAAAACCATGAATAGAGAATTAATTTTGAAATTCAAAATTTTTCAATACTCCCTTTGAGTGAAGGGATAACTAAAGGAAAGAAATGATGATTCCTTGTACTTTGTATTCGAAAATTTGACTCCCAATCTGTGAAAGGGCATATTACATTCTGTACTAAAGCACTCAGACCTCTCACCCAAACACTTAACCAGTTGTGTGTCCTTGGGCTTTTTTCTTAATTTTGTATTTTTGTGTGTTTTTCGTTTTTTTAATCTTTAAAGTGGGATAATAATGTCTGTTTCAGAAGATTATGTCAAAAATTTAATGGGACAGAAAACGATGTTTTTAAAGGAAAAGAATACAAACAGTTTGTTGATATTTTCTAAATTAGGTAAAATTTTTCTTTCAATTGTTTATTTTTCTTCTGTTTCTCTCCCATAGAGGTGATAATAATAAGCCTTACAGTTTTTATCATGAAAATGAATGAGGTAGGGTTTTCCCAGGTTTTGTCACAAAATATTTTTATGAACTGAAAAAATAGCTTGTAATTATAGAATTTATTTTAAATATATATATTTTTTGACCATTATACATGGTAGTTAGAATCACCTAATATTAAAGCTAGAAAAAAATTTTAGAGATCATCTAACTCATCATGGAAATTTTTGTCTAAATATAATGTTTATAGACTGGATTTGATATTATATGTTACTATCAAAATATATATGAACCATTCATGACAATGTCTTTAACGGAATTCAAACAAAATGTGCTGGAATTTACAAGACAGAGAGATATTCAAAACAAGATATCTGCTCTGAATTTTCTGCAAGATACTGACATTTATGTTTTCTTAGAATAAGTAAGATAATATCTGTATGTAGTAAGAGCAAACCTGGATAGGTTAATATCTTTTTCTTTTATTAGAAGAAAGAATTCAGTTATAATTTGAAAGTTCATATTTTCCAAGAATAGTTTTTACTGATAATACTGATTGACAAACAGAGGATTGGTATTTGTTATGCATTCCTGACATACAAATTGTTTAAAAGGTTCCCTACTTCTCCCATCTGCCCAGCCTGATTTGTTGAAAAAGTAAAATTATTTGAGAAGGGTAGAAGCTAAGAAAATATTATATCTGCTCTGCAATGTCTTATATCAAAGTTTCTATCACAATTCTTCTATCAAAGTTATGCACTTTAGATACTAGAGAGGGGAAAAGTAAAGTAAGGGATGTTTTTAATAGCATCAAAGTGTGTTTTATATGTACAAGAAAGAAAACTAACATTTGCTTAGTGCCAACCATTTGCCTAGCATTTATCTGTTACAGCCATTTTGAGGATAGTGTGTCCTATAGTCCACTCATGCTTCTGGGGATTTATTTTTAAAGACAACTCATTATGATACAAAAACGTAAAAGTTGACCTACCCCCAAATTAACAACTAGAATGACAAAAGATGGCAACAGAAATCCTTGAATGTTGTTACTTGTCTCTGCAAAATCCTACTCCATTAGACAACTGAAATTCAGAAAACATATATAAACCACTATGACATAAACGCTAAAAGGAAAACCAAACAGAAAATCACTTAGGATTCGTAAAATCATAGGTAGAAAAGTAAATTCATTGGAAAACAAGTATGTTACATTCAAATTACATCTTCACCGCCCATTTTCCACTTATACACACATCTTCAGAAAATCTTTTTACTATTATTATCCAGACATTTCATGTACATTTTATTAGCCTATATTTCATGACTCCAAATTAATCTCCCCTTCAGGTTTCAGATTCTTAAATGCCTTGTAGCAAACAGACCTTACTAGAAGCAAATCACAGTATTATGATAAAGGACCTTAGTCAGTAATGAGATAGGAGAATATAAAACAGTTTTGAGATAAATGTATAATATATGTGACTATGTACACACGCATATATATTCTTTGGGAGGGGAGTTAATTAGGCACAAGCAGTGCATATATGTATTTATTCCTTAATAAAACTTAGATTAGTTTGACTACATCTATTATTAATTTTAAATATTTGGTTTTAGTATTTTAAATTTTTATTACTTATCATTTTCAATCAATAACTATTGTTTCTACCACAAAATAATGTCGAGTTTACATAATACGTTTTATATCATTTAATCTTCACACAGCCTTTTGAAGTCAACATTATTATTACTCCAATTTCACAGATAAGAAAATTAAAGCACAGAGAGTTTTAGTGATTTGCTCAAGGTGACACAGCCAATAACTGGCACAGCTAGATTTGAACCCAAGTGTGTATGTATTAACCATGATGCTGTCCTCCCACTTGCAAGCAATGTAATACATGGTTCCTGCCCACAAGAATCTTAGTTTTTCCTTGAAGGAGAAGTCATATAAACATCAATTAGCACTTTGAGAAATTAACTGATATATTATGAGGCATAAAATCCTCTCAATATTGATATTAAACCTAAGACCACATTCCTCTTACTAAAAATCTCTAGTTCTCAAAGTCACTAAATAAAATAGTGGGGTAGGGTATAGAAAGAGGAAATTACAGTTTGGGTGAAATCATTAGAGCTACCTTTATGATTTGAGAGACAATGGAGGGCTCCACAAGCTCAGTAATAACTCCCAAGATCTGACATGGTGCTGTCAGACCTTACTGATGAGAAATTCCCACCACTAATCACTTTTTTTATTAAGAAAAAAAAAGCAGAACCGTTTTCTACAGGAGCCCAATGTGACACTGGGGAAGACAGTCATGGCAGGGGTTAAAACGTCTGACGTAAATATATTAGCACTGGTGAGAACATTAGCCTGGTTTAGTTGATCAGATTAGCTCGCAGTCACCTTGGAAAACACAGCAGAGCAGAGATCTAAGGAGATGTACGTTCAGAGGTGGAAAAGGATAGCACATGAAGCCCTGCAAAAGTGAGCAGCATACAGTGCGATACCCTATGGAGCACAGATCAAGACACAGAATCCAAGTTTCTATTAAAAGTGAAGGTGAAGCAGAATTTCTATAGATTTTTCTCCACCTCGCAGTTTTGCTTGGTTTCAGCCATCCAATAATACAATATATTCCAAGTATGCCTTAAAGGTAGATAATTTGCTAAATTCTACTTTAGTTGAGTTAAAGAATTATTTTAATCAAGCACTTCAGTATGTGATTCCCAGTCAGTTATTTATATCCCATGGCTAATCATGTTCAGACACAATAAAGTCATTTTAGTACAGTAACTTCTCTGAAACAGCTTCCTACTCCACGTGTTTCGAGAAGGAAACATATGCATTCAGGTATAAAAGAGAAGGAAGATTATTTGTTTTAAATTGCACAACAAAAAAAATTATCTTATTTTGAAAATTTTACATTGGATCCACTTCAATGCTCTCTATTTTCTGCATTATGTCCATGGAAAGATGTCATGCATGTCACGGGTAGAGAGGTAATTTTAACGTTTGGTTGTGTAACGTCTTCACTTTGTACTTAGCGAAACCAGTATCAGAATATGGCATGTAAAACCTTTAATTACAATTAAAAATTTAAAAAAGGAATGAAAACATTTACCTGAACCTCAGCACTACTAAATAAAACAGAATACTTCTAGTGAGCTTTGTTCTCCCTGGCACTTACACCTTTTATTTCTCAATGGAAAATAATAGCTATTGAAATGCTTAAAACAACTTTTTTTCCTCTGTGCAGAAAATATTGCTATATGATGTATTCTTGGGTGTACTACTAGTTACTTCATCTAACCTAGACTAAGGTGAACCCATATACTCTATCCAATGTCTAGGTATCACTCTCCTGATTTACAGTTTTAGAGCAATAGTCTAGATTCTATTGCAGTTAGTATAGGACACCAATATTTTCCTTAGGACATCAGAACCACCCAGTGACTAGCCAAGGAAATAACTGGCATTTGTATAACCTGACATGCAGGGGCTTTCTGGCCTATATTTTTGTAGGACCTTCTGTGGTATCCCAGCAATAGGGTCCAGAAGCAGGCAAAGAACTAGTGAAGGATCCAAAAAATGGACAAGTTAATCCTAGGTATGCCTCTTTTCCCTAACTGCAATTCTTAGAGCATAGATGGGGAACCCTGAGAATTCCAGAGGCTCCAAAGCTTTAGAAATTAAGGAAAAGGCAGGTTATATAGGCCCAGAGCACAGAAATGGTAGCCAGCATCTACATAATTTAGATAATTCCTTACAAAAGTCAGAGCCAGGTGCTATGGACTGAACTGTGTACCCCCAAATTCGTATGTTGATGACCTAACCCTAAATGTGATGGTATTTTCAGATAGTAATTAATATAAGGAAGTAATTAATGGTTTAACGAGGTCATAAGGGTAGCGCCCTGATCCATAGGATTAGTGTCCTAATAAGCAAAGACACCAGAGAGCCTCCTCTCTCTCCACCATGTAAGGACACAGTGAGAAGGCGGCTGGCTGCAAGCCAGTAAGAGAAGGTTCACCAGAAACCAACCCTGCCAGGCCTTGATCTGGGACTGCTAGCCCACAGAACCGTGAGAAAATAAATTTCTGTTGTCTACGCACCGAAGTCTGTAGCATTTTGTTACAGCAGCCCAAGCAGACTAATGTACCAGGAAACTGTGTTTTATGTGATTTTTGACAAATAGAAAAGTGGCAGAAAGTTTGAAAGACTGAAATGTCAGTTTTGAAAGATAAACCACACATTGAGAAGATTTTTATATAAAATAGGCTACATAATAATGGGACAAAGAAAATAGGCTTAATTTTAGAAATTGATCTTAAAGATTGCTGCAGCCATAAAATTGTTACTTCGATTACATTTAAAAATTCAATTACTATTCTTTTAAGTGTAGTATTTAAGTATACAATTAAATATATAAGTATAGATATAAAAGTATAGAATTAAGTATAGAATTTAAGTATAGAATTAATTCTTTTAAGTGGTTGATGTGAGCCCATGAGTGAAATATCTCACTTTGCTGCAGAAATCTCCACACAAAGCTCAGGGTAAGGTTTCCATAATTTTGCTACACATGCAAGAGTAGTTCTATAAAGAGCATTTCCTAATTTTATTTTGATACATAAATGATATATATTGCCTATTACACTTGCTTTTATAAATGATCCAGAGACATAGGACTGATGATAAATTCTCAATCAATATGTATGATTGTCAAGAACCAACAGCAGGCAAAGCCATATTCTCCTTTGTATTAACTTTCCAGAGTCATTAGCAGTCATTCAGAATTAATTCAGATAACTTGAAATTAACAGACTTTTCTATTACATTCAGTATAAACTAATGAAGTTTAATTCCTAATAGAGAAATATGTCACTCAAATAAGTACTATCTCAAGGAATTTAGGGACGTGGTGACTTATTGATTTGTTATTTTCCATATCCTTATCTTGGTTTTAATATTTATACAAAAATTAGGTTGGTTTGTTTTGATAATTGATGCATTCATTAAGTATTTTACTGAAGAGGTGATGGCACAGTGGAAAAAAAACAAGAATTTTGGAGATTTCAGAGTAAGAGAAACCTGAATTTGAAACTTGCCTCTACGAAATCCATACTACCTCTCTGAGCTTCTGCAACTCACTTAATCTCTCCGAGCCTGAAAATCCACATCTGAAAAACAGGGATAATAGTCTTGTGAGAATTAAAAATAGTGTATATAAAGTACCTGGAACACAGTAGGTACTTTATAAATTGCTCCTATCATTTGTGGAGTTTTTATAACATGTGAAACAATTATAAGAAGTAAGACAATGACAAATAAAAACTCTGTCCTCAAAGAACTTACAGTAGTGGAGAAAAAGACCTGTAAACATAAGTCTTAGAAATTGTTGTGGATGCTAGGAGAGAAGTCAGTCTAGGGTACAGAGATGAGATGATCCCGTTATTTGAAAATTTACCAGTCAACTACAACAGTTCTAGTTCAGGAACACTGAGAATCTGCAATCCTAAACTAGATATTCTGATTAGATTAGATCGACATATTTGAAATGATTAACAAATGTCATCACAGTATCATGTGAACAAGGATAATGTTGATAATGAAATATTTTAGGGGTGGATTTGGGTTTTTTTAAAGAGTCCTTTAAAACTAATGTTTAAGAACTTTACTCCTTTTCTACTCTAGATCATCACTATTATGTGTGAAACAGGAACTACAAGCAGAATTGATTAAAATTGTCTCATTTTATTTTTTAGTAATTATTAAACTACGGTTGGAAGGTGTTAAAGTTTTGAGGACAAAGTCTGAGAAATGTTATCCCATATAAGTCATTGTTTTAAATTACTATAAAAATCCCAAATTAAGAGGAAAATAAAACCTTAACTTGGTAGAACTATATTTTAAACTATATTTCTCAGCCAATATTAACTTTTTACTTTTACTTTTGAAGAGTTTGGTAGTACCCTTTTGAATGAATGATATTCTGTCAGAGGTCATCCAAAAATTAACAGTTTTTATTAATTGAAACAATATTATAACTGTCTAAAATCACAAAAGAACAACATCACAGATTTTTACAATATGTAAGATGGAAAATAAAGTAACTCTTGAACCACAGTAAATATTGGTGAAGGTAGCAGTTTTTTTATCTTCTTGCCCTACTTTATCACCAATTTCCAATCACACACAGAGGAGTTTACTATCACCCAAAGTCTTGTAATAATCCTATTGTTATTTTGAATCCTTTAACCTAAAGCAGACATGGTATTTTTTTAACCACTAATAATACCATTGCAAACCAAATGTTGACCATATTTTTTAAATGACTTTTATATTGTATATACAAACATAAAAGATATATTTTTACTTTATTTTGCAAACTCACATAACACTTACTATGTGTCAGAATCTAAGCACCTTCCAAGTACTAATTCGATTAATTCTAGGATACTAATGCAAAGACTGAAGAAGATAAATTATTTGAACAATAATATTTGAGAGTGAGTTGATGACAGGGGATATTAACAGGATATATCAAATATATCAACAGCTAATTACACTCAACTTGTGTCTTCCTCTAGTGTCTTCAAGCAGTGCAAGCAATATGCTCCATGTGTCAAGATTTTTCTTCCAATTTCTGTCTCTGTTCACAGGTTCTCCTAGTAGTAAACAGTAGTAAATTTCACCAATCTTTGTGCCCTAACTCAAATGAAGGCATTAGGTAAGGATGGACTCTGTCTTTACTAACTAGGCAACTCAGCTGACATGTCTTAGTATTTGTGAGTGCCATACTGGAGGAGTGTTGTTTTTGTAATTTAGAGCCCAGGGAAATGCCTAGCACATAGTCTATTCTTGACATATACTAATATCACATACATTAATCAATGAATCAGGTTTTTTCCCAAGTAACTGGATTACCTTTTCAGTAAAAAGAGTATTTGAAATTGGCAAAAGCCTTTTTGAAAAATGAAATTTTTTTCTTCATCAGATTTCCAAATACATTGGCACGAAGCAAGTCAGGAAGCAAGCTATGCTTCTGTCTCTTCAACATCTGAAATGAAATTATTTTTAGATTTTCTTAAACCTTATGTATATTTATTTTGAATAATAGCTACACTAAATTAACTATCTACTCTTGCAAAACAAAAAGACTGGCTGAGTGTCCACTTTCCTAGGGACTAAGCAGCTATTGAAGTTATCAAATAAGTTTCCATTACTTTGTACTTTAGTCTTCTCTTGAAGCAAATTAATAATATTCATTTTTCTTAGATGCAAAAATTATTTTTAAATAATTTCAGTAAGCAATTAAGTAGCTTCTCTTGTCCAACATTTACTTATTTCCATTTTCCTTTATTCCCATTTTCCTTTATTCTTTCTCATTACTAAGTCCGTTTAAATTCAATATTCTTCATTGCACTTCTACTTGACATAAATATTGGAGAATGGATTGTTATTCGCTTGACAGACTTTTCTTAAAACCCTTTTCTTGTTCAAGGAAGTAAAATCAAATTGGCAAAGACATTTGACCTCTAGTGATTCCAGGTAGGGATTGTCGTGAGGGAAACAATAAAATTATGAGACCAGTCCAAATGTTGGGAGCAGAAGTCAAAGTAAAAAGGAATCAAGACAAAGATTTCTGGTTTACCATTCTGTGCCTTGGGAAAGCACCAAACAGACCAAGTCCAAGGCTGAAGTGCAAATCAGTAAAAAACTAAGATGGAATCAAAGCACAAGCTGGACGATATCATTGCTTAAAACTGACTTCGAAAGAGGCAAAGGGGAAAAGGTGGAGGAAGAAGGAAGAGTAAAAAGATATATATCAGTATATCCTCCCTGACTTGGAAATTTCAAGAAAATCACAACTCTGTGGACCCCATAGGCAATATGCTAGTATAAATAATAATAGAGTTTTCCAGATAATGGAAAAATAAATAAGCAAATAGCTTAGATTTAGTGTGAACCAAGAACAAATACATTCTACATGAGGGCATCAAGGAGTTTCCTATGAATAAAACTTCATGTGCTTTTGGTAGATTTCGTGATGTATTTTAGCTTCTCAAAATTCTGTAGACATAAATACCGGTTGTTTTCATTTGATTGGTGGATAACATCACCAAAACTTGCTTTATGGTATGGAAAGAGGTTGTGGTGGTAGATTTATCATAAGACTGTTTCTTAGATCATCATTGTTTAAGGCCAATTTAGAAGCTGGATTTGTCCAACTAGATCGAGAAAAATGACTCTATTATAGTATGTTAACTTCCAAATGGTGTAATAGTTTACGATTTGGCTCTAAAATCAAATCCAGATTCAAATATTTGTTCTGCTACTTACTATGCGATCTTGGGCAAGAAACTTAAATCCCCTGTCCTTCAGCTTCCTCAGTTGTAAAATGGCATTCACAACTGTCCCTGGCACATATGTCTGTGTGAGAATTAAATTATTTTGACACATAGAATAATTGGAACAATGACTGGCACATAGTAAGTATTCATAGTAAGTATATAACTATTAATAATTAAAACATTCTTATATAAAATATTTGGATGTAATTTTATGAAATTAGGTAAATAAAAGTAATAAAAAAGAAAAATATTACACTGTAAGTAGTATATAATTATTAAAACATTTTTATTATATAAAATATTGGGATATAATTTTATGAAATTTGGTAACTAACAGTAATAAAAAAATTTAAAAGGTGAATAAAAAATGTTCACTAAGTACACAGACCTAAACTGAAGGCTTTTTAAGTAAAAGAAAAACAAACTATGACTTATGTAAAATCCTTAGGTTCAGAAATCTTTAATAATATAAGTATTAAATTAATGCTGTTTTATGATGTAGACAGAAACATTCTAAACATTTCATCACTTAGTGATAACCCTTAACCTACCACGGAACCCGGCAACAGGAGTATATACATGTATGCGTGTGTGTGTATATATATATATATGTATATACGTATTTATATCCTAGAATTCATCTATCATCATTACTTCTTTGTTCCTCCTATAGATTATATGAAATCCAACCCCTAAAATGGAAGAAGCCAGAAGACAAAGCTTGGAGGAAGACTTTGAAGGACAGGCCACACATACAGGTAAGCAAAGCTAGAAGAAAAAAGTAACTACTAAATTAAAATTAAATCCAGAGATCTCTAATTTTCTTATGGCTACTATCCAGTTAAAATTTAAGTAATATCTTTGAATGATTTAGTAGAATCATCTGAAAAATATTTGAGTGGGTAAATTAATTTGAAATCAGATACTCTTTTTTTTTTTTTTTTTTTATTTATTTATTCTTTTTAAAGATTTTATTTTTTCCTTTTTCTCCCCAAAGCCCCCCAGTACATAGTTGTATATTTCTCGCTGTGGGTTCTTCTAGTTGTGGCATGTGGGACGCTGCCTCAGCGTGGTCTGACGAGCAGTGCCATGTCCGCACCCAGGATTCGAACCAACGAAACACTGGGCCGCCTGCAGCGGAGCGCGCGAACTTAACCACTCGGCCACCGGGCCAGCCCCATTTGAAATCAGATACTCTTAAAACAGTTTTATTTAGATGTCAAAGAATAAGAAAACCACTGATTATTGAAAATTTCCTCTTGTCCATCTATCACATGACCTCTCTATCTACACTATAATTAAGCCACTTTCCTCTCTCCTCATTCCCAACACTATGGACTTTCCTCACAATCGTAAACAAAATAAACCAAAAGGCAAATAAACAAATTGAGTTTTTAATTTTAATTTTTTGAATCTGAAAAAAATAAGGGGAGCGATACAACATTCTTAAATCAAATGGATTTCGATATTCCTCCAGAAAACCTAAGACTTCAATTCATTTCATCGAGAGCTTGTTTTCTTAATCTGTTAAATTGTGTGTAGCGGGGCTGGCCCCGTGGCCGAGTGGTTGGGTTCGCGCGCTCCGCTGCAGGCGGCCCAGTGTTTCGTCGGTTCGAGTCCTGGGCGCGGACATGGCACTGCTCGTCGGACCACGCTGGGGCAGCATCCCACATGCCACGACTGGAGGAGCCCACAACGAAGGATGCACAACTATGTACCGGGGGGCTACACAGCTATGTACCGGGGGGCTTTGGGGAGAAAAAGGAAAAAAATAAAATCTTTAAAAAAAAAAAAAAAAAAAAAATTGTGTGTAGCTATCTATATACCACTACTGAGACTTTAAAAGTCAAACGGCATGGCTTACGTTTTTAAAATCAGGTTTCTCTTAACTCTATTGAATCTTGACTAACATTTCCTTCTCTCTTTTAATAATATGAATTGGAACCTTTAAATTTAGCCAGAAGTTTGAACGAACTCATATGAGTACTAGACAAAATGCATGGGAATTCATTTTATGATGGCAGTGTGAGGAATATCTTTCAAAGTATAACACAAAACCAAGAAACTATAAAGGAAGATTGATAAATTCAGCTATAGAAATGGAAGAAGGAAAGAAGGGAGGAAGGAAACGTCTGCTGTCTGTTAAAAGCCATCTAGGAAAAAAATCCAAAAAGCATTTAACAAATTGAGGAAAACCTTTGCAACTCAATTGACAGACAAAGGGTTAATTTCCTAATACATACTAAAAGCTCCAACAAATCAATAAGAAAAAAACCCAACAACCAAATGGAACAATGGGCAAAAGACAGAACAAACTATTCACAGAAAAAACAAATGGCACTTACAAAGTTAGAACTATAGTTGCAAAAGTGTGCAAAAGTAAAAAAGTTTAATAATACATTTTGGAAAGAGACATCCTTATACATAATTGGTAGGAGTGTAAATTGGTACAACCTCTGTAAGGGCAGTTTAGCGATATCAAAATTAGAAATGTATATACTCTTTGACCAAACAATTTTATTACCATAACCTATAGATAGACCTGCACAGATAGAAAAAAATGTACGTGCAAGGTTCTTCACTCAGAATTATATGCCATAGGAAAAAAGTGGAAGCAACAATGCACATCAATAAGAAACTAAGTAAATTAATGTCTACACAATGGAATACCACGCCTCCATTTTTAAAGAAAGAAGGAATCTCTTTACGTATGCATGTGAAAAAATCTCTAAGATATATAATGAAGTAAGAGGAAAGACAAGGTGAGGAAAAGTGTGTATAATATACTACCATTTGCAAAAAACAGGAATAAAAAAAGATTCTATTTTCTACACACATAAACACATGCTTTACACATGCATATTTTGTATATGTGGAAATATCTAGAAGACAAAAACTACACAAGTAAACAAAAAAATTGATTAGCTGAATATAATTAATATAAATAAATTTATCTTAAAATTATATATTATATAAGTTAAAAATTATTAGGTAATATGTAGGAGAGAGACTACACCCACAAATATAATGCAATATTAAAGTATGGATATGGTTAAGCTTTAGTGAAGAATATTTAAAACTGCATATTTTCAAGAATTTAGACCTTCCTCCAAGCATTATTATTATTTATCAAGGCAATTGAACATCAGAATTATGGCTGGATCATCCTTGATTTAACTAATTTTCTTAAATATGCAAATCCCACTCTTTCTATATTTGTAAAAGACTCTTAGAATCTTAGAAGGAATTGAATGATTATGTTACAATTTTCTTAAAGCCATTTTAGTTTTGTTAATTGAGGTCAGGCCTCCTTCTCACTGGTTGTTTTTCATGTGCTATTGTTACTGTTGTTTTCTGAAACTTGATAACATTTCAATTTGCTTCCTCAACAATCCTAGTTTCCTTTGTTAATAGTGTGGTGCCAATTTTAGTTTATTGCTGAAGCTTCTTCTTGAATAAAAATGCTATTTTCTAAAATTCTAGTTTTCTCTGTATACTCTAATTTTTAAATATCTTTACTCCCAAATTTTGCCAATAATTCAAAGTGCATAATTTGTATTTTCATTAATGCAGATGTTTCAGAAACATTCTTTGCCAAAACCCATTTAACAAGACTAATGTGGGAGAACATTTTTACGAGCAGGGCAGTTAGAAATTTCTAGCCCAAACAAGATGTTTGTTTCTGATGCAGAAGATGACAAGTCTATTTCCATGGTGATACATACACAAATTTCAGTTGTATAAGTAGCCCTTTAAAAATAAAAAGGGAAACAATTTATTTTTAATTTTATTCCAGGACCCAAAGGAGTAATAAATGATTGGAGAAAGTTTAAATTAGAGAGTGAAGATAGTGATTCAATTCCACCTTGCAAGAAGGAGATTCTCAAACAAATGTCCTCTCCTCAGAGCAGAGATGACAAAGACTCAAAAGAAAGATTCAGCAGAAAGGTAAGATAAGGAAAAACCAATAGTAAATAATTTACAATGTGTTTTTAGTGTAAATAACTCTAAAGAATCACTTTAGAAACATTATAAAATACAGACATATTTCAAAGATATTTATTACAGTATTGTTTGTACTGGCAAAAAAAAAAAAGTAGAAATGAAGTCAATGCCTATGAAGGCATTCCATACTAAGAAATATGTGGCAGCTATTAAAGAACGAGTCACAAATGCATGAGTTGACTTAGAGGCAGTTCCACACTATAAGAAAGCAAGATACAGAGAATGTTAAATTACATATATGATCCCATTTTCTACAGCAATGAAAAAAATACCCCACTGAATATGTTATTATGCTTATGTGATTATATGAGCATGTATGTAGAAAGGTATGGAAAGATTCTCACTAAGTTGACAATATCATTTATTTGGAAGAGTGGGATAGGTTGAGAGTTCTCAACTTCCACTTTGCAAGGAGGAGGGAGAAAGTAAGCAGAATAAGCCACACTTTTTTAAAAAACATATCCATGATTTTTTTTTCTGGTGAGGAAGATTCACCCTGAGCTAATATCTGTGCCAATCTTCCCCTATTTTGTACATGGGATGCCTCCACAGCATGGCTGACGAGTGGAGTGGGTCTGCCACTGGGTTCCAAACCTGCAAACCTGGGCTGCCAAAGCAGAGTGTACAGAACTTTAACCAGTTGGCCACAGGGCCAGCCCTCATCCATGATTTTTTTTTAAAGCAGTATTCAGAAAAAAAATCTCACTTATTTACTTGTCATATAATACGTATGCCTATGTGCATAAAGAGATACGTTAAAGGTGATCTCTAAAATGTTAATAGAGATTATCTCAGAATATTAGAGTGGTGAAACAATTGAATTTTCCCATCTGAGGAATTGTAACAAAATCTCCTCCATTTGTTTTAAAGTGATGTGAAGAGAAGAAGAGAAAATAAATGTGAAAAGTGTTTTGAAACATGTAAAATGCTATACAAATGAGAGGCATTATAATTATTAAAGCTATCGTTCTACGGTTAAGCTTTAGAAATGCATCTGAACACCTAAATGTCTATCTGCCTGATTATGTGAATGGAACAAGTTTTCATAAGAATGCTCAAATGCATGTGTAAATTAATATCTGTATAGTTCAGCCTATTAAATTAACAGAAGAATGGCAGCAACTTAAAAATTATACGAAACATTTAACAATTTTTAGCGTTAAAAGAAATTGAATTGGGACAATAATCTTAAAGCAGAAAAAATAATATAAGAAAAAGAAAGAGGACATTAGAAAAATAAATGTGAGGCAGAAACAAAAGAAGGAAGTAGTAAAAGCACCAGATATTTCTACTTAACCTGAATCTTAGTATCTTCTGCAAAATGAGAGTCAAAGTACCTACTTCATAGGTTTGTTGTGAGGATTAAGTAAAATAATCTATGTAAAGTGCCTAAAACATAGGTTTTCCATAAATACTAATTTCTTGCCTTCTTGGTTCTCTACTTTAAAAATTGTCAGCAGTTGCTACTTGATAAATCAGTGGCAGCTGATCCCCCCAGGGAGCCGTCCAACTTCCATGGTTCTGGGCTGCTCCACTTCTCTTAACCATACTATGTCCCATCTTTGCTCCCTTATATCTTTTTGTCTTTAAGGGTGTTCAACATTTTATTGAATAAGTTAACTATGGTATAGCTATGAAGAAAGGTTCCACGGGTAATTTTATATGCCAGCTGTAGTGAAAAGTAGCTGTCTTGGAAGATAGAAGTTAGGTCTTTTCTCTAGCCTAAGCCAGTGGATAAGAACACCTGGAGGGCTTGTTTAGACATGGCACACTCGGCCTCACCCTTACAGGTCTGATTCAGTAGATCTGGGGTGGTGCCCCAAAATTGGCAGAACCCAGAACTTCTCAGGTGATCCTGATGCTCCTGGTCCAGCATTAATTTCTCGGCTAATTTGATAAACTCCAAATAGTAGTAAAAGCTGTCTTGCTTGTATGCCATCCTACATATTCCAGAAAATCAGTAAGTGATAAGATACAATCTTTTCAATAGCTTCTGTGGAGGATACACTAATGTCCAAAGGCATTTGTTGGGGACACATTTAAATGCGTGTGCATGTGCATGTGTGTGTTTGTATACATTTTTTTTTTTAATGAAAGTCACTCCAGAGTGGCCCTTGCTAGGGTTTTTTCACCCAAAGTGATGGGGAGTCAAGTGGCACATTTCTGACTGAAATCACAACCATCTCATGGCTCAACTATATTCGGAAATAGTAATGCATGCATTTAATCATGAAATAATTACTGAATCCCTTTTATGTGCCAGATATTGAAGAGTGACGACTGAGACAAATTCCTGACCCCGTGGAACACATCACTTATAAAAACTATTAAACAATTAAACAAATAAATGTATAATACAATATAAGGTAGTGTTTATTGCTATGAAGAAAAATAAACTAGTAAAAGAAATAGAAAGCATGGGGTGGGGATTCTTTTAGGTAGCATAATCAAAAAAGGTGACATTTGAACAAGGCTTGAAGGAGGTGAAGGAGAAGCCCACATCATGAGTGGGGGCAAGGGCGTGTAGAAGACAGCAAATGTAAACCCCTTGAGTTGAGAACGGCTGTGGTGTGTGTAAGGTACATGAATTTCTGACTGAATGATGTCTACCATTTCTTTTCTCTACTCCCAGATGAGCATTCAAGAATATGAACTAATCCACCAAGACAAAGAAGATGAAAATTGCCTTCGTAAATACCGTAGACAGTGTATGCAGGATATGCACCAGAAGCTGAGTTTTGGGCCTAGATATGGGTTTGTGTATGAGCTAGAAACTGGGGAGCAATTCCTAGAAACCATTGAAAAGGAGCAGAAGATCACGACAATCGTTGTTCACATTTATGAAGATGGCATTAAGGGCTGTGATGCTCTAAACAGTAGCTTAGCATGCCTCGCAGCTGAATACCCTATGGTCAAGTTTTGCAAAATAAAAGCTTCTAATACCGGTGCTGGGGATCGCTTTTCCTCAGACGTACTCCCCACCCTGCTCGTCTACAAAGGTGGGGAACTCATAAGCAATTTTCTTAGTGTTGCTGAACAGTTTGCTGAAGAATTTTTTGCTGGGGATGTGGAGTCTTTCCTAAATGAATATGGGTTACTACCTGAAAGAGAGATACATGCCCTAGAGCAGACCAGCATGGAAGAAGATGTTGAATAAAGATTCGGTTTGTCAATATCTCACCTTTCTCCTTTACACAATGAACATTGATTTTGGTAGTATCCATATTCTTTTAGAGAACACCAAGTATGGCCATGGCTATTCTAACTTGGAAAAGAAATCAGATTGACACTAAAATTATGTGATTAGCATTTCTTAGTATTTAGTTATTCAAATTGATATAATGTTTTACTACAAAACTTATAGTCTTCACCAACATATTAGTAGACAGAGGATATGTATAACATTGTGACAGTTTTTAAAAATCCCCTTCAAGTTATGTGTTGACTTTTTTACTCCCTGTTTTTTCCTCAGTGTTATTATTTGGGCTTTTCAAATTATATTACTAATTATAACTTTGCTTGTGTAATAAAAATAAAGTCTCATGAGGAAATAAATTTTCTATTTGAAGTCTGTTTTTTCTCAAATATTACATAATCCAGGCCCCCAAAACATTATATAACCCAGAATACAAAAAAATTATCATTCACTAAGCATCTTACATTGCAACCAAACTAAAGCACAAGAAACAAAAACATTGTGCCACATTACTGGTAGTGACATGATGAAGTCTATTCAGAAATTGATAAATAATAACGCACACCCGAAATTACACAAGGCTATAAACCATTATGATCTCAAGAAAATTACTGGAAAAAAATGAGTATTTGTTTAAAAAGTACAATTTCAAAAGCTAACCTTATCTAGGAAAAAAGGCAGAATATAAGCAAGGTCTTTTTATTCTTTGGACAAAATAATATTTTGTAGTAACAATAATTACAACTATCATTTATTGATGGCCTATGATGGGCCAGTATTTTATACATATCATTCTAATTCTTAACTACAATTCTCCAAGTAGATAATATTACTCCCATTTTATAAATAATGAAACAAAAAAAGAGGAGCGAAGTATACGTTCTACTTTTATTTCCCTTGAAAACACTTCTCCTACACAAACACATGGAAATGCAAAATACAATATAATTTGAAAAGTGTTTTTAAATGCATGAATGAGCTGAAGAGTGCGATAAAAGAAATGTCTAGGCGTCTGAATCAGAGTGGAAAATAATGGCGAGTTAGAGCTGCAGCAATCTGGCCTTGATTGCTTGAATTTTGGCCTTGAAGACATGGTCCTTGATAAGTAACTAAAAATGGGCTTCCTGTGAGAAGGGTGCTTAAAACAGGTCTGCACATTTTCCCCCGGTGGACCAATGCTGAAACCAAACGCTTGTCACAAGTTCTAGTCTCCACTCTCCTAAAAGACTATTTTATAGCTTCTTTTCTTTTCTTAAACCTTTTATACCCTATTTCCCTGATCCAAACACTTCACTTTGCTCATACCTCATTGAGAAAATAGAAGTTATCAGATGAGCCCTACCTCATCCTTCTGTCACCAACCTAAAATGTGCATCTGCATGTAAACACTGTTTCCACTGATGTGACAACGGAAGAAATGACCATGCAGCTGTCTAAGGCCAATTGATCAAGCTCTGTTGTGGATCCTATCCTTCTCATCCTCACAGTAATTTTTCTCCTGCAATTATTTTCCCTCTCTCTGTATCATCTATTTTTCCTTTTCTCTCTGTCATATTATTCATACTGCTTGTAAATAGTTTTTAAATTGCCCACTACTTAAAATATGCCCACCTATAATTTTAAATTTCCAGCTATCCCTCACTCCTCTGCTTCCCTTTACAATCATATCTCTCAAAAGAAGTATCTAAAGTCATCATATTTATTCCTCATTTCAAATTCTTTTCATCCCACTCCAATCAGGCCTTTGTTCCAAGCACTCTAATTACAGCTGTAGTCATCCTGTCAAACTTAGTGGCCAATTCTCATTCCCTATTTTATTCTAACTCCTATAAGCATAGATCAGAGCTGACTACCTCTTCTCTTTTTGTGTCACTTCTTTTGGCTTCTTTGAAAACACACTCTGCTTGCTTGACTTCTATCCTACTGACAATTCCTTATAAGTCTCCTTTGCTGACTTCGTCTTTAAACACTCACCCTAAACCCCTCATGTCCACAGTCTTATATACCATTTATATTCAGATCACTTTCAAATTCACATTTCTAGCTTTACCTCTCTCCTAGACTCAAAAATCCTGTGTCTCAACTGGAGAAAAGGAGGAAAGAAGGAAAAGAATGGGAAAGAAAAAGAAGGTTTGCAATTGTGCTAGATATTGGTGATACAAAGATGGGTGAGACAGAATTCCTAACTATGGCCAGCTTACATTGACCAGTCCTTAACATCTAGTTGCTGCAACAGGTGCTGTTTCTGCTCATGAATCTAAAATTCCACTTTCTATTTCTCTTTATGAACTGGGAAAGGCATTTTAAATGCCCTATGGCCTATTTCTAGGTTGATGAATACTAGACACATCACAAGGAGAAAAAGTGCTGGGAGGGAGACATGCAGGGTAATTATACATAAAATAAGGAGCTTTTAAAAAAATACTTCAACATGTTTTCTCCTATCCAGTAATTGCTAACAAATTTATTAATCCCACACAGAGTTCTCTGCTAGGGAATTACTGAATTTAAAAAACCATAGCAAAAGACAGGATCCTTATACAAGATAGTTATAATTTAAAACTCCTTAGTGGAACAACTCTAGATTGACACTAATTCCATGGACTGGAAGTAAATACTTAAAAAAATGATGGCAAGGCTGTGAGGAATGATAGTCAAACATGTATCTCAAAGAGAACAATATTTTAAGAATAAAATATAATTTCTTTTCCATCACTCGTCATTATTAGCTGCAATGTAGTGCAGTTTTGTAGGGCAGGGGTAGAAAAGCATAGCGAAACAGTGAAAAAAAGACTCATCTATGGAAAAGAAGAATAAAAATGAGTGCTTTGAAAGATTCCTGTTCAATGAAAGTTTTACTCTTATAAGAAATAACCCATAATGCCTTAATTTAAAATAGAGAGCTAGCAAGCTTAAGCAGGACTAAACCCAGGAATGTATTTAACCCATAATTGCCAAAACAAAAGTAACTAGGTGGCACCTGTGTGGGGAATAAGTGATGATAGCAACCATTCTCAAAATAAGCACTTGGTGACTAATGGATGCCAGAATGAAGCTTTGATGGCAACACTCATCAGGAAGAGTCAGACAAAAGGCAGGATTTGACTAGAATATCTGAAACCTGCTGCTGCAGAAATCCAGGATTATAAACTCCCCTCATGTAAACACTTAATCTGTTCTTATATTTGACAGGAGGAGAGGAAGAGACGATTTTTGTCTCAGCAAAAAAATGAAGTTTTAAGTGGAAAGGTTTTAAAATGTCTTAACATGTTTCATAACAATAATAACTAGAATAGACTTGAAAGAAAAGACAAGAATGTTAGCTGTAAAATATGAAAATAATAGGAAAATTTCTAGGGAATAGAAAAATTATCTTGGAAAGTGAGAAACTCATTCAGTCGTTTGTTAATGAAATATTTATTGATCAGCTGCAATGTGCCGTGCAGTGTCCTTGACCTTAGGGACTTCAAAGTAAAGAAAATAGACTTTTGAACCAGCAATAGATGATAAATGCATCTATATGTCTATCTATATCTATGTCTATATTAACAGTAGTGGTTAATATCCTGAGCACTGGTGCCAGCTTTCCTAAGTTTGAATCCACTCACTAATTTTGTAATCTTGGGCAAGTTAGTTAACCTCTCTGTACCTGTTTCCTCACCTGTAAAATAAGGATAATAATAGCATATCCTCATTGGGTTGTTATGAGGAAACAGTAAGTAAATTGTGTAAACTACATAGAACAGTGCCTGTCACATAATTAGTATTACTCGAATGTCAGTTTTTATTGTTATCATTACTAATAGAAATATATAAAGTAAAATAGTGCATATAGTACTTAGATATAAGATCTTAGAGATATGCTTATGTAAATAGAAGCTAATTTATGAAAAAGTTAGGATGAAATTCATCTATCCCAAACACACCACTCATATTCCTCTATATAAGGACCATATTAAGAATTCTACATATTTGAATTGAAAGAGAGATCCTTAAAAACTGCCATTCCAAACTGACTGTAGAAACCACAATAAACATAAGTTAAATTAATTCTGAAAACCAAAATGCAGAATAAACAACATACAAATAAGAAGGAGATCTACAGAATTTTTAGGAGTTTTATAACTGAATTTATTGCAGAATATACTTACGATCATATACTTAGCTGTTCAAAGATGCCACTATTAACATTTTGGGTGAGATAATTCTTTCTTGTAGGGAGTTGTTGTATACATCGTAAGACGTTTAGCAGTATCCTTCGTCTCTACCCTCTAGATGTCAGTAGCACCTATACCCCAGTTAGACAACTAAAACTATTGCCAGACATTGCCAAGTGTCCTCTGGAAAGTAAAATTACCCCTAGCCAAGAACCACCTACCTCTACATACAAAATATATACCTTCTGTCTCCTGAGTTCCATGGTGATGGAAGTTTATTTATCCATCATCATTCACCTGGACCACTGACTCATTTTCTAACTGGGCTCCATGACTCTCAGACTTCACATTGACACAAAAATGATCCATAAAGGATGGTGGGTGGGTGACGGAATCCCAAGGCTCTCAGGCCATGCAACTGAAAGTCTTCTTAGAACATCTGTGAGACAAATAAAAAGAAGTATAATTGTAAAGATTCTTTACATATAACATTTGGGGATATAGACACTCTTCTTTTTTCTTTTAAAGATTTTGTTTTTTTCCTTTTTCTCCCCAAAGCCCCCTGGTACATAGTTGTATATTCTTCGTTGTGGGTCCTTCTAGTAGTGGTATGTGGGATGGTGCATCAGCGTGGTTTGATGAGCAGTGCCATGTCCGTGCCCAGGATTCGAACTAATGAAACACTGGGCCACCTGCAGCGGAGCACACAAACTTAACCACTCGGCCACGGGGTCAGTACTATAGACACTCTTCTTAATGACGTATGACTTTTAGGGTTGAAGTGGTTGTGTGTGCAGAAAGACAGTACCTCCAATTACTAGAAAAACATATTCTTTCAAAAGAACATAAACTTAACAGCAATCTCTCTCTAGTCAATTTTCAAGAGTTTGATCTTTAATTGCAAGTTTGAAACCTAAAAAGATTATAAAGACTACTATGGTACTGACATAAATTTAGATAAAGATATGCTGGTTTTATAATAAAAGTTATTACTTTTTACAGCAATTAGACTTGGAAAAATTATATATATGTATATGCTGTTTCAATAACACTTGTGCCTTTAATAAGAAAATTCTGAACAGCTATTTAAAAAAATACATTTGTCACAGGCATTGGTTGTATATCCTGTTATGAAAATAAAACACTTCACAAAGAAGTTATATATTAAGTTTCTGGAACATGTATAAAGGCAAAACACAATGTAAGTCATGATAATTAAAGAATTCCTGTGGAGGCAATGTCACCCATGCTGTTATTTGGAGATCCCAAATAACATAGCTAACATTTTTATGTGTGTTATCAAATATAACAATTTCACATATATTACCTCATTTGATTCTCACAATTGCCTATGAGGTAGGCAGAGCAATGGTTTTAATACGTGCCATTCAAGGATGGAGAACATTTTTTTTCAGCTTTATTGAGGTATAATTGACAAATAAAATTGTAAGACACCTAAAGTGCACAATGTGATGATTAGATATACATATACATTGTGAAAGGATCGCCCCTGCCCCACAATTGAATTAATTAACACAGAGGATGGAGAAATTGAAGTGTTTCTGGTTAGGTGACTTGCCCAGGTTTATACAGCTAGTAAGATGTAGAGCTTGAACTTAACCTTGGGCCTCCCAATTCCAATGCCTACACTTCTCATTACATCATACTCCTTACCTAGCAGTCACCAACACAAAGAATATATTAACAACCAAATTTGTGATTCTTTAAGATTAGAAGATCTGTCTTTAATATAGTTCATGTCTATATGTCAATTCAGTAGAAAAAAGAACAACAACAAAGTTACCTGGAATACAGATGAAGCTTCAGTAAGTCTTAAAATTTCAACAACTAATGCAGTGGCCACAGCTCTGGCAGAGACAACAGAGCTAAGTATACAGTAATCTCAATTGTCAATTATGGATTTTCCTTATTTGGGCAATAGCATTTAAGGAAAACATGGTTTTTATCTTTAATTGAGGCTCTCAGCTATAACAAGTATCAAAGTCGTTTTATCTTTCCGGGCTCTTTTTTTGCCATAATATACTTCTAAAAATTAGTTTTCATAAAACCAGGTGTTTCACTCTAGGCTATTTTATTTCTCAGAGAGTCCCTCCCCACTCCCAATCCCTGAGCACATACTAGCTTGATTTAATCATGTTATCTCAAAAACAATAATTCACTTTTAAAGTCTGTCATTTATTCATTGTTGACACACATAATTATCTCCCCTACAGGGTTCCTGTTCTAACAAATTAATGCACTTTCAACAGGCAATGATAATCACACTTGAAACTGAACTTGCCAGGTAACTTGAGTTATAGAGATTTAGAGGCTTACATAAAACATTGTGTTAAGTCCCATAGAAGTTTAGAAGCACAAGACCATGGCTATCCATTACATTTACCTTTTCTTAAAAATAAATACAGATGCCATTTTTGCTCATTTTTCCTACTTTGAGCATTTCAGGAGAAAAGGAATTTTTCATTTTATTTTATTGTTGCTTTTATTTTGCTGGGGAAATGAGGAGAAATTTTAAATCTCCATTTGACTTTTCCTGAGGTGGAGCAGCAGAGAATTGCTATCCATTTGAAACTAGAGTTATTTTACTACTCTTCTCAGTTCCACAGTGAAAATTTGAAGTAGAAATAGTTCCAAATGTGACAACAGTAACAAGAAACATAACTGACCTAAACTCACTAGTTTAAAGGAATATATTTTTGAAATAGACTTAAAAATCCAAGTACTTGCTGTTTAAAAGAGATACATTTAAAGCATAAGAATACAGAAAAGTTGAAAGTAAAGTGATGAAAAAGCTGTAACAAGCAAATAATTTTTTAAAGCAAGTATCATTAAATTAATATCAGACAAATGAGCTTAAGGAGAAAAAAATTACACCTAATATTCACTATTACATCTAATAATATAGAAATGGTCATTACATAATGATAAAATGGTACATTTCACTAGGAAGATCTATCAATTTTAAATTTATATATACCTAAAAAATGTCATAAAATATACACAGTAAAAATTGATAGAATACAGGAAGAAAGTGACTAATCCATCATCAGAGAATTCAGTACAGTTCTTTCAACCCTTAATAGATCAAGTAACAAAAAATTAGTATTTATGTAGATATTAACCATACAATTAACAAGCTTGAGCTAAGGGACATGCATAAAACGCTACAACCAATCATTAGTGAACTTACCGTTTTTCCCACTCTAGCACACAAAGAAGATTTTCAAAAGTTAATAAAACTAGGACATTATAAGACAGATTACATTTTAGGACCACAACGCAATTAAGTGGAAATTAATAACAAATATATATTTGTTACTAATGACAAATGTATACATATACTACTAAATAACTCCTGTGTCAAGGAATAAAATTATACTGGAAATTCAAAATTATTAAAACTGAAAAATAATAAATACATCAAAACTTCTGGGATAGAGCAAAAGGCTATATCAGGGAAAATTATATTCTTAAAAATATAAATTACAAAAAAAGAAAGAAAAAATAAATGTGTCCAACTTAATAAGTTAAAAAATAAGGTAAATCAATGTAATAGAAAAATGAAGAAATAGATATGAGCAGAAATAAATAAAATATAAATTCTATCTATAGATAGAATCCACAAAGTCAAAAGTTGGTTCATTAAAAAGACTAAGAGAAGAGAGAAATGTCTGCCAGATTGATGGCAAGGGGAGAAGCATAAATAAATAACATTTGAAATTTTTAAAAACATATATACAGACGGCTGGGGTTAAAAAGAAACACAATGAACAACTTAATGTTAACAAATTTGAAAACAGACAAAATAGAAAAATTTCTGGAAAAATATAACTTACCAGAATTGACATAAGAAAAATAGAAAGTCTGAAGAATCCTGTAACAAGCAAAGAAACCAGAAAAGTAGTTATAAAATATTACCTTCAACAAACCAAGGTCCTTACATCTGAAAGCTATATAATGTTACTACCCAATTTTAATGCAATAAAAAATAAAAATTAAAAAAAAAAAACAAGGTCCAGATGTACTTACAAGTTAATTCTATCAAACTAACAAGAAACAGATCATTTTATATAGGCTTTTCCGGACAACAGAAACAGAGAGAATAATCATGAATTCATTTTATTAAACTAGGGTAATCTTGATACCAAAACTGGACAAGGAAAGTAAATGAGAAAGGAAGACTACAGGCTAATGTCACTTATTCGTATGGGTGCAAAAATTTTAAATAAAATACTAGTAAATTGACTCCAACAGTATATGTAAAAGATAAGGTACAACCAAGTTGGATTTATCCCTGGAATGTAAGGCTGAGTGTATAAAGTTCATTACTCAGCATAGGTTATGCTCTCACCCTAGCCTTGATGTCATTAGTTGCTGGCGTCACTACCCGTGCCCCTTCCTAACTCCAAGCCATATAGGTGCAGCTATCAAAACTTATAGCAAGTGCAATAGCTACTCACTCAGGCTGAGTGAGCCATGTCCCCTGATCATTGAACCCAGAATCCAAACTCCTCAAAAACACTGAGATTAAATCTGCAATAATTCTTAACTTTGCATTCATCACAGTCAACATCCAAAGTGACAGCTCCCTGTAACTCTTCCCACTCAGTACTACTTGCCCACTCCCAACTTGCCATTTGCCGTAATACTCCACTGCACCATCATTCCCATCCTCTTCCCCTTCCCCTCTAAACGCAGCACACTTGCCTCTATTTCCAAACTCTTTTCCAAGCATTCCTTCCACATCTTTGCTATTACTGAAACCTGGTTCTTCAAAAAAGGTTTATCACTTTCAAGTGGTGACTGTTTATTCTTTCAAAATCCAAATATCATTGTTGACACTCTCCTTTACTCAAAATCATTATTCCAACTTGCTTCTGTAAAAAGTCTTATGTACTTTTTAAAAGGCTCATGCCATTTGCCTGTATCACTTTTCCTTCATCCTTGTAACTGTCAACTACTGACATTCTAATCACTCTCCCTCATTTATTAAAAATTAGACACTTGAATACACAGCCTTCCTTTATGCTTCAAGTTCTATCATCATGTTAGAACTTTATCATCATGTTAGAATTATTATCATTATTCTAGCAGACTACCTTTCCATAATCTGGACTCTCTGTTCCTTGACCTCCCCATTTCTTGAGCTCCAATAACCTACTTTACCTCAGCTACTCACTTAATTTGTTATCATCTATGTGTTCTTTCTTCCCAAATCACCATTCCAAACATCCTTACTTATGATTACAATCATGTCAAGTGATGTCAGCATCATAGTGGAGTGAGCTGTTCCCTTAGTCTCTCCCCTCTAAGATACAACCAAAAGGACATTCATGAACCAACAGAGGATATCCATATAGCACAATAGGAAGTCTGAGAGGTCCACACAGCCTTACATCTGAAAGTGGTGGTACTGGATCCCTGGGAAGCAGTGGAAGGAGGTCAGCAGTTCTCCTTCCTCTCCCCTGTGGCAGCGACCTAGAGTGCAGGACTTCATGCAGTGATTGATGCATGACTCTAAGAGGATGCAGGGGAACAGGCAGGCCTCGGCGTGAATGCTTCTGCTTTTGGAGTTGCATCCCAGCCCATGAGAATACTCCACACCAAGGCACCTCAGCCACCACATGGGTAATCCCACCAAGCCCAGCAGCTCAGGCAGTCTACTAGTGAGTACAGAGTGGGCACACACGTGAAAGAAATCTCCTTTTCCTCCCACCTAGTACACCAGCTCAGCCAGTTGGCCAGCGCAGCGGATCTGTGTGTGATCCACCAGGCATTGGTGGCCAGTGGGCAGATGCAGATAAGCCCTATTGGCACAACTTCCAGTTGAAGGGCACAAGTGCCAGTGAACACAGTATGTTCAGAAAACAGCTCCTGACTCTCACAATGGTGGCAGGTAGAATCTGTGACCAGATACTACCACCATGCATGAGCAAAAGTCCACTTCATTAGACACCAAGAAGAAATACATTAACACTTCAGATCAAAAGGAAAATTACAGGTCTCCAGAAATCAATCCTGGTGTCACATAAATTTGCAATCTAAATGACTGAGAATTCAAAACAGCTATCATAAAGAAACTCAATGAGTTAAAAGAGAACCCAGAAAGACAGTTCAACAAAATCAGGAATAAAATTAATGAGCAGAAGGAATTCTTCATAAAAAGGATTGAAACTCTTAAAATAAAAAAACTAAAACCCAAACAAATGCTGGAGGTGAAGAACACAATGAATGAGATAAGAAAAACAATCTAGAAACCTTAAAAAACAGAGCTGATATTATGGAGGATAGAATTAGTAATTTAGAGGACAGAAATATAGAAACGCTTTAGGTGGAGGAGGAGAGAGAACCAAGACTTAAAAAAACAAAAAAAGAAGAAATTCTCTGAGAAATATCTGACTCAATTAGGAAATGCAACATAAGGATTATAGATATTCCAGAGGGAGAAGAAAGGGAGAAAGGAGCAGAGAGTTTGTTCAAAGAAATAATAGCTGAGAACTTCCCAACATCTGTGGAAGGAACTGGAATTACAAGTAAATGAAGCCAATATAATTCCTAATAAAATCAATGTAAAAAGATCTTCTCCAAGGTATATTTTAGCAAAACTGGCAAAGTCAATGACAAAGAAAAATTATTAAGGACAGCAAGGCAGAAGAGAATAATCTACAAAGGAACCCCTATCAGGCTTTCAGCAGACTTTTCAGCAGAAACTTGACAGGCTAGGAGAGAATAGAATGATATTCAAAATGCTGAAAGTCAAAAACAGCCAAGAATACTCTATCCAGTGAAACTATCCTTCAGATACGATGGAGAAACAAAAAGTTTACCAGATATCACAAAAGCTGAGGGAGTTCATTGCCACAAAACCCCCCACTCCTACAAGAAATTATCAAGAATGCCCTCACACCTGAAACAAACAAGAAAAGATTTATAAAGCCTTGATCAAGGAGATAAATAGACAGACAAAATCAGAAAAGTGCAGCTCTCTATCAGAACAGGATAGCAAACACTTAACCATAACATTAAAGATAAAGGGAAAGAAAGCATCAACAATAACTATAAACACTTTATTTTTATCACAAATTCACAACACAAAATGGAATAATTTGTGACAAAATAACTCAGAAGGGGAAAAGGTAAGGGATGGAACGTGCTTAGGCTAATGGAGATGAGAGGCTATCAGAAAATGGACTATCCTGTCTACAAGATCTTTTATACAAACTTCATGGTAACCACTAAATAAAAAACTAGAACAGAGAGACAAATGATAAATAAAGACAAAAGTGAGAAAACCATCATAGAAAATCACCAAACTGAAATGGCAGTCAGAAGTATACGAGAAGAGAAACAAGGGTAATATAGAACAATTGGAAAACAAGAGATAAAATGGCAGTATTAAGCCCTCAGATATCAATAATCACTCTAAATGTACACGGATTGAATTCTCAAACCAAAAGACACAGAGTGCCTGGACGAATTAAAAAACAAGATCCAACAATACGTTGCCTCCAGGAAATACATCTCAGTTCTAAACAAACAGAGGCTCAGAGTGAAGCAATGGAAGATGATGCTTTAAGCAAATTGCAAGTAAAAGAAAGCAGGTGTTGCCATACTTACATCAGACAAAGCAGACTTCAAGATAAAAAAGGCAATGAGAGACAAATAGAGGCAGTATATAATGGTAAAAGGGACATTCCACCAAGTGGACATAACACTTATGAATATATATGTACCTAACACAGAAGTACCAAAATATATAAAGCAACTGTTAACAGATCTAAAGGGAGAAATTAACGGCAAACAATAACAGTAGGGGACCTCAACACCCCACTTACATCAATGGATAGATCATCCAGACAGAAAGTCAACAAGGAAATAGTGGAATTAAATGAAAAACTAGACCAGATGGACTTAATAGATATATATATAGAGAGAGAACATTCCATCCAAAACCAGCAGACTACCATTCTTCTCAAATGCACATGGAACAGTCTCAAAGATAGACCATATGTTGGGAAACAAGGTAAGCATTGATAAATATAAGAAGACTGAAATCATATCAAGCATCTTTTCTAACCACAATGCTATGAAACTAAAAATCAACTACAAGAGAAAAGCTAGGAAAGTCACAAATGTGTGGAGATAAACAACATGCTACTGAACAACCACTGGAGCAATGAAGAAATCAAAGGAGAAATAAAAAAAATATCTAGATAAATGAAAATGAAAATACATCATATCAACTCCTACGGGATACAGCAAAAGTGGTTCTAAGAGGGAGATTCACAGCAATACAGGCCCACCTGAACAAACGAGAAAAATCTCAAAGAAGTAATCTTAAACTACACCTAACAGAACTAGAAAAAGGAGAACAAAGCAAGCCCAAAGTCAGCAGACCAAGGGAAATAATAAAAATTAGAGCAGAAATAAATGAAATTGAAACAAACAAACAAAAAAAAACAGTGGAAAGGATCAGTGAAACTAAGAGCTGGTTCTTTGAGAAGATAAACAAAATTGACAAACCCTTAGCCAGACTCATTAAGAAAAAAAGAGAGAAGGTGCAAATAAAATTAGAAATGAAAGAGGAGAAATTACAATGTATACTGCAGAAATACAAAGTATTATAATACTATGAAAAACTATATGCCAACAAATTGGATAACCTAGAAGAAATGGATAAGTTCTTAGACTCATACAATTTCTCAAAACTGAATCAAGAATAGAGAATATGAATAGACCAATTATAAGCAAAGAGATTGAAACAGTAATCAAAAACCTCCCACAAAAGTCCAGGACCGGATGGCTTCTCTGGAAAATTCTACCAAACATTCAAAGATTTAATACCTATTCCTTCTCTAACTATTCCCAAAATTGAAGAAGATGGAACACTTCCTAACTCACTCTATAAGACCAACATCACCCTGATCGCCAAACCAGACATGGGCGACACAAAGAAGGAAAATTACAGACCAATATCACTGATGAACATAGAGGCAAAAACTCTCAACAAAATATTTGCAAACTGAATACAGCAATATATTAAAAGGATCATACATCATGATCAAGTGGGATTTATACCAGGGACACAGGGATTGTTCAACATCCACAAATCAATCAATGTGATACAACACATTGACAAAATGAGGATGACAATCATGTCTCCTTATCTACTTTTCAACTACTACCAAAATTTTGGGTCTCTGATTTCTTCTAGATCTCCACTCCATTGATGTCTTTATATTTACAATTCATCAAGACATATTCTTTCTCTCTCTTTCTCTCTCTCTCTCTGTTCTCCACTTCTCTCTCTTCACTTCCTTTTTTATTCAACTTAGATTTCATGGTTCATCATTTAAATAATATTTTTAAATAATATTCTTGCTAATATCCTAAATTTCCTAGCCCCTCTTTGCTTTCAACTTATCTGTTGGACAAGATGCCCGAATATCGCTAAGTTTTTCTATTCTTAAATCTGAGAAGACAAAAACTACTGGGGAAAAAAATCACACAATTTCATTCATTTATTATCACTAATCTCAAATGGGGCAATCCCATTAAGTTTCTTTGGTCAACACTATCTCCCATTCTTTGCAATAATTCTTTGAAATCTTCTTTATTCTCCTCCTTCTTCACTCTCAGCAGATGACTTTGTCAACTTCATAGAAAACTGAAGGCATCAGATGAGATCATCTTCAACCTTCCACTACCAAACCTACAAACCCATATACACTTGCACCAGTTTTCTTCTCTCTCTGAGCTATTAGAATATATTTTCCTTCTATCAAGGCCAATAGCTGCCTATGCTTTAGAGACTAGCCCTTCCCGTCTTCTCAGGAATCTTACATTCATGTTTCCTTACTTCTCCAGTCATCCCTCTTGCTTCTATATACCTAATCACTTCCTTTCGTCAGTATCTTTACCCTTAATACATATATGCCCCACTAACTACTATGTTTAGCAAGTCACTTTCCTGAACCTCAGTTTCTGAATTGTTAAAAAGGGCATGATAAAAATGAAAATACTTTGTAAGTTGTAAAGCACTAGAATGAGAGTTTGTTTAGTTGTTATAATTTGTTTCAACCAAAGGCCAAAGGAATTAAGTGGCTTCCCAAGGTTTTATTGTTCCTAAATTGGAAGATCTAGAGGTACGACTCTCCACAATCATTAGCTATTATTTCATTTGTAATTAATATCTAGAAAATATTTTCAATAGTGCTAACCTGAAGCATAGAAATATTTTTAAAAATCTTCTTATTTTTGTTTAGATATAGATACTGCAGTCTAGCATCTTAGCTTGTTCACATTCAGAACTTTAATCATGGGGAAAGGCATCTGGTGTATCTACAACTAAACTGGATTTGACTAAAATAGAATCTAAGAGCTGATTAAACTACCTTCATCCCTATCATTAAGTTCCCTTCACAAGTCTGTAAACAGAAGATCTTCTTAGCAAACTGAACAATTTGAGTGAAAGATCCTTTCCTAAAACATCAAGTCTTTTTTAACAAAGAATTTTTGTACAGGGTTCTTTGGTGAGCAGAAGTTCAGAAGTTTCACAGCAATAGTATAAAATCAAGCTTCATCTGATGGTAAGTACATAAAATATTTACAAAAGATAAAAAAAAGAAGGAATAATCTATTTCTGATTATTGAGACAGATAATAGTTACTTACTCAATGTCTACTCTTCCTATATATGTACCCTTGGGTATAATGCATAATAATTAATATATATTCCAATTGTACTCATCAAATTTGAATCCATTCAACAAATCTTTGCCCTGCTTACAACAAAAGAGTGCTGTAAAAGTACAATGAGATAATGTATGTCAAAACACTTTAGAAATAGCAAAAGCAGAGAAAAACAACTGTCATTTCTAACTCCACTTTTGTCTCTTGTCCTTAACCAATAAATCAAAACCTATTAAAATATTAATTTACCTTTCAATAGGTTATGAATTGTATGACAACTCATTGACTACCTTTAGTGAATATTCCTTAACGTACTTGATATTCCCAATATAATTATTTATTAGGTTACACTCAGAACTCAAGAACAATTTACTAGATAGCTTTATTGTACTTTGGCTAATTTATATTTAGACAAATCCTTTAGAGAAGAGTCAACAAACATAATAAGCATTGTAATAGAGCTTGGTTATTCTCAACTATTTTGGTAATATAGTTATGAACCTATTCACCTTTGAGCATGTAGGAGTAGGTAAAAGGAAAAGACGTTAGATATATACACAGAAATGTCACAACAGAAAGGAGGGAGACAGAGGTGCTATAGTAAAACGCAGACTGTGGTAATGGTAATATGTGGATTATGTTTTGAGAGTAATAATATTGATTTTCTCCCCAGGGAATTTGTTTACTTGTCTCTCCCTTCTCCTGTATTTTTGAACATTTAAAGAATTTGACAGATACTAAAAACTATATGTGTAGTAAGTCTCCAGTCATAAATGCAATCGATTCTTTCCCTCCCTATACACATGTGCTACTCCCCCATTGAGAGATGGGCTTCTTTTTCCCCTCTCATGGAAACTAGCCTGGTCCTGTTTGCTTTCACCAATAGAATACAGAGGAATGACATCCTGGGACTTCTGAGTCCAGGCCTTAAGAGATTAACAATTTCCACTTCCTTCCTCTTTGAACACTGATACCTGAGGCTCCTCCTCTTGGAATTCAACCATTATGTTAAGAAGCCTAAGCCTTATGGAGAGGTCATGTGGAGGATAAACTACCAATCATGTGGATGAGCTATGTCGGATGTCACAGCCCTCAGATAACTGAAGCCCCAAGCAACATCATGTGGGCAGAAGAAACTTTCAGCTGAGCCAGCTGAGCCCAGTTAGCCCACAGAATCATGAGAGTTAATAAAATGGTTGTTTAATGCCAATGAGTTTTGAGGTTGTTTGTTACGAAACAAGAGATAACCAAAATAGACAGTGGTACCTAGAAATATGGTGCCACTGGGCCAAAAACAAAACATGTAGCTTTAACTTTGGAACTAAGCAGGATATGGAGGTTTTAGGGGCTTCAGGAAACAGTGATGGCTGGGAGAATAACAAGGAAATTATTATTGAAAGGCAATCATTGTTATGAAAGGCAACACTTTCACCTGCAGTAATGTGAAAGGTAGAACTAAGAAACTTGTGGGAATCACTAAGGGGAAGAATTAACCTAATGAACTTGCGGATCTGGCCAAGATTTCCAGGAAGAATACCAAAAATACCAACTGACTTCCTCTGGCTGGCTATGATCAAATATGGGACAAGAGAGATGAACTAAATAAGAAACTGTTCAGTTTTGGAGCAAAATTTATAGAAAATATAAAAGGGCCCAGAACACCTTCTCCAGCCAGCAAGAGATTCTCAAGGAAGAAATGACTTCTGAGCAAAGATCAAATCCAGGGAATTTCCAGTAAAACATAGCATCAGGAAAGTTAGGATCAAGGATGCAGCTGTAAGAACATTTAAGACATCAGAAATATTTAAGCCAGTACCTCATAGATCTTAGCTAGATGAAATGACTTCTAAGAATCTATGAGCATGCATTGTAGTCCACTCAGCTAGACAATGATTGTCTAAGATTCTTAACGATATTGTCCTTCAGCACCCTAACTCTCAGCTTAAAGTAGAGACAGAGACCTGTCTTGAACAGATTTGTGGGTGTGCCTTTTGTCTAATAGAGTGGATTATAATTTGATTCATAGGAAATAGATGCTATTTTTAAAGGAATTATATCAGTTAGTCTAAAAGGGAAGACAGTTCAAAATAAATAGCCTTCTGAGCTTTCAATCTTCAAAAATCAGGAAGCAGGTTGAAAAAGCTACTCAGCTTCAAACATAGGCCATTTCTTATGGAAAAGGATGACTCAGAGTAAAGTCAAAATCTCGTAGGAAAGAATCAAGAGCTGAGAACCACTCTTAGGAAGAATAATTAGACCCTAATTGACATACATTCTCTGCTTGTAGAATCATGATGAATTACAGACATGTGCCCAACTGGAGTTCAGACTTGCTATGAACCATTCATTGCTTTGTCTCTCTCATTCTCCCTCTTTTTGAATAAGCGTGTCTATTGCCTGTCTTGCCATTGTATGTTGGATGAGTATGGGGAAGAAAACTTGTTTGTGTAGTTCATGCATCTTCAGATGGAGGGGAACTGCAGTAAAGGTGGCTCATATATACTTGAAACTGATTTAAATGACAAGATTATAGGCCTTGAGCCTGAAGCTGATGATATAGTGAGATGAGAACAGTAAGGTGCTTTTGGAGGTGATGAATGCATTTTCGACGCCAGGAACATAAATTGCTATGGCCAGAGGATACATTATGGTAACTAATCTTCAAAGATGTCTGCCATCAAGCCCTTTCCTTCTTGTATATGCACGCCCACTGAAAGGTAAAGGTTCTTTTCTCTCTTCTCCTTTAATCTAGGCTGGTCCTGTACATTAGTTTGACCAATACAATATAGTGGAAATGATGTTCTGAGACTTCCAAGCCAGGGCGTCAAGAGGACTCACAGCTTCTAGTTTTCTCTTCTTGGAATTCTCACACTTGGGATGCTACTGTTTGGATCCCAGTCATCATGATAAGAAAAAGCCCAGCCACTATGATGGAAGAACTCCAAACCACATAGAAGAGAACTGAGGTGTGATAGCTGAATTCCCAGCTGACAGCCAGCATCAACTACCAACCATGTGAATGAGCTATCTTGGATGTTTCAAGCCTAATCAAGCACCTAGAAAATGGTAGCTCTAACCAACACCATGTGGAACAGAGCCACCCAATTAATCTTTGTCAACCAAAAATTGTGAAGAAAATGAAATGGTTGTTTCAAGCCAATTAAGCTTGGGGGTAGTTTGTTAGTAACAGATAACCAAAATAATTCACATGTTGATGCCATTAAGTAAATAAAATGAATATCAAGAAACCCATTTCAACTCAAGAAGTAATATATCAGTATTGTTTCATCTATTCATTTGTTCCTTCTAGTCTTCCTGTCCTGCCATCATTCTCACTCTGAAATGGTAACCACAATCCTGACATTAAAAAAAAAAAAGTTTTAATACAAACATATGTATTCCTATATAATATAGTTTAGATTTGCTTGTTTTTAAGCTTTACAAAAATTGTATCATATTGCATGTAGGCCTCTGAGATTTGCTTTATTTAGTTATCATATTCTCTCTGCCAAATAAAATTACAAAACCCAGAATTTACTTTTTATTCTCTTGTCAATGGGCATTTGGGAGTTACAAACAGGGCTGCCCTGAACATTCTCACATGTGGACTCTTGTTCACATGTGCAAGAATTTCTCTAAGGTACATATGTAGAAAGAGAATGGTTAGGTATTAAAGTATGTAAATGCTTAACCTTATAAGATAATGCCGAATCGCTTTCCAAACAGAGTATCAGTTTACAACCCCACCTGTAGATGTCTTCTTGATGCATATCTTCTTCATTGGTATTGTTATATTTCTTAACTTTTTAATCTTTTGGATGTAAAATGGTATTCATTGTGATCTTAGTCGATCGTTTGTGAGATTAAACATCTTTTCACGTGTTTAGTCACCCCCTCTTAAAATACCTGGTCTCTGTCTTTTGATCACTTTTCTATAGGAAAATGATAAATAGAAGTGGTGGTAATAGGCATCCTTGTTGTGTCCTTGATTTTTAATGTATTCAACTTAGTCATGATGCACTACACTTTCTGATACAACGTTGAGTCCAGTTTATTAATAGTGCTTTTGACTTTCACATCTGTTAAGAAATGCTGCTAGCCTGTAATTTTCTTTTCTCCTAATGAATGTGTCTGATTCTAGTATCAATAAAAGTTATACTGCCGTCATAAAATGAGCTGAAGTCTATTCTTTGGAAGAGTTTGTATAAAATGTTGAGATAGTATGGTCCCTGAAAGAGAAATAAAACATCACAAACATGGGCTAGATATTTTGTCTAAGTTTTCAAATATATTAAGATGCTCCTGGTAGGCTCTTACCACTTTCATCTCTGCTGAATCTATGGGTTAGGACTCCCTTTTCAATCCTTGTTGTTTACTTGTGCTGTTTTCCTCTTGTTCAATTATGCCAATTTTATTGTTTTGTCATGAAAACAACTCACAAGACATTGCCATTCTACGTCTTTTTCTAATTCGTTGATTTCGTCCCTTACCTATATCTCCTTGCTTCTATTTTGTGCTTATTCTGTTATTCTTTTCCTAAGTTATGCACTTAGACTTTTTCCTTAAGAATTTAAAGCCATTTCCCTCAAAGTGCTGCTTCTGCTGCATCACCCAATTTTTCCAAATGTAGTACTTACAATTAGATTCTAAGTATTTATGTTTTCTTCTTTCATCCATGAAGTTTTTAAAAAATTTGTAATCATAATCATAATTTGTAAATGATTAAAAAAATTTTAAACTTTATAACTGACTGATTTACGATTATCCATTTAATACTAATCTTTTGAAATTTATTGTGAGTTGTATGGTCAATGCTTAATTAAGAACATTTTCTAACTGTTGATTATTCTAACGATGTCCATTGCATCAATACTGTTAATTTCATTATTCAAAGCTGTGCTTTCACTCATTCTTTGGCCTGCTTGATCTATCAGTAAGCTGAGAGCTACTGACATCTTCCATCATGTTGTTCAATTTGTTGGTTTAGACCTATAGACATTCTGAAGTCATTTTATAAATATATACAAATTTAAAATTGTCATATATTCCTAGTGGATTGATCCTTTTACCATTATTTAGTGGCCTTCTACATCTTTGCTAATACTATCATAAAATCTAATTTTGATTTAATATCACTAAAGCTACATAAGTTGTCTTTTGCTGCTTGCACAATGTGTTTCTTTCATCTTTTTAAAAATTCAGCCTATAACTGGATTGAAAAAAATCTAATCTGTTGTTCAACTGGGTTTAGTCTACTCATATTTATTTTAATTATTACTTGACTTACTATTATCTTACTAACTTTGTTCCTCCTCTACCCTCACTCTACAATCTCTCCCCTTTTCTGTACTGAGTTATTGTCTTTCTATTCCATATTTTAGTTTTCCCTTGGAATGATTCATTCTCTATTATTTTTGCAGTCATATTTGAAATTTTACTATAACATTTAACATAATTTTAAAGTTAAACAATATTTTAATCCATTTTCTGAATAAAAGCACTTCACAAAACTTTAATCACCCTCCTCCCATCTTATAAGCTATTGTCCAGTTTTTCAATTACATCTTATTTTAAAAGTCCACACTAATGTTGAATAAAATGTTTATTTAGTTTTACATTTGTTTACAATTTTATTTCTTATAAACACTTCTATCATCATGACTTTTATATAAACAACACTTTTGATTTTTACATATTTTATCATTTTATTTGCTCATTAGTTCTTTAATTTCAGATCATCCTTTTGGAATTATTTTCCTTCTTGAAGATCATCTTTTTGCAATTTCTTTAATGAAGATCTGCTGATAGTAAAATCTGTTTTTCATCTGAACATGTCTTTATTTCAGTTTTTCTTAGTACAAATTCTAAGTTGATAATTAGTTCTCGGAATTTTGAAGGCATTATTCTACCATCTTTTGGGTATGTTGTTACTGTTGAAAAGCCTACTAAGTATTTGACTGCCTTGTCTTCATTGATGATCTTTTTCTCCCTTTGATTGCTTTTAAAATCTTGTGTTTGGTATCTTGCAGTTACACTACATTGAGTTTAGGTATGGATTTTACCTGTATATGCCTGGGACATATTGCACTTTCTGAATTCATGTTTTCCCAACAAATGTGGAAATTCTGTTACCTCTTCAAATATTGCCACTCCTCCATCCTCTCTATTCTCTTCTTGTAGTACTTCTAGGCTTTACAATTCTTCCCTCCATATCTCTTAACTTCTCTTTAATATTTCTATTTTCTAATTCCTTGTTTCTCCTTGCTGCACACTGGGTAATTTCTTTAGATCCAGCTTCCAGTTTATTTATCATCTCTTCAGCTGAGTCTAATATGTTATTCATGTCTGAGGTGGTTTTTTTCATTTCAAATAACATATTTCCCATTTCTACCAGTTTCATTTATTTCTTTTTCAGATCTGCCTGTGGTTCCATCCTTCACGTATGTTGGTGATGAGACCTTAGAAAACTGAACACAAAGTCTGTATTTCTAGATTCCTTTTCATGCTAGCTAGTTTCAACTTGCTCTTGGTGATCTCTATTCATGAAATAATATTGTTATTATCTTTTATTAACTATTATTATCTTTTTTTTTTGAGGAAGATTAGCCCTGAGCTAACTACTGCCAGTCCTCCTCTTTTTTGCTGAGGAAGCCTGGCCCTGAGCTAACATCCATGCCCATCTTCCTCTACTTTATATGTGGGACCCCTACCACAGCATGGCATGCCAAGCGGTGCCATGTCCACACCCGGGATCCAAACCAGCAAACCCTGGGCTGCTGAGAAACAGAACGTGCGAACTTAACTGCTGCGCCACTGGGCCAGCCCCCTAATAGTGCTTTATCTTAATCTACAGGAATCTTGGGCCTATGTCTTGCATCTGTCAGGAGCTACAGGGTACCAAAACTGAGGGCCACCTGAACTGTCCTGGCTGGGATAGCATCTCAGATTCAGATTTATCTCATTTTTGATCCATGACAAACTGCATTCAACAGTGCTACAAGAGTAACTGCCATCCAGAAAACCACTGTTCACCTATAAGCTTAATATATTATTTAAAATTCCCAACTCCAAATGTGTTCCTTTTTATGGGGGAGGAAAAATAGGAAGCTCCTGGAGATTTCCTCTACTTTATTTGAGCCTATTAGTACATTCAAAAATATATTTTTTTCAGGATCTAGTTGTTTTATAGTACCTAGTCTAAAGTACGGCTGCAAGCAAAAGTCTTATTTAATATATTAAAACAGTTATAATATACTAACCTGAGGAAAGCACATGGTTTATGGCAATCCTTACAGATTCAAACCTCTCTGGAAGGATTTGCTACCCCTCAAACAGAACTCAATCAGTATTTTGGAACTGAGTCTACATTATAAAGGTCCTAGAGCATGAACTTACCCAACAGGTTGTCGTCCCACTTCGTAGAAATTTCTCCTGTTGTTCTATTACTAAGACATTCAGTCAACCTGACTATTCAACTTTTCAATGTCCTGATCAATATGTGATCCAGATCAATAGAACTAAAATCTGTGAAAATAAACCACCATTTTGAACATTTTAAAAAATAGATAATAATGATTTGTTACATGCAACTTCCATCTAGACGCATAACTTTATTTTTGGAAGCCTGAGCCATCTATGATATAAACACAAGGCAGCTGGTGATTTCACTTTAGTCAGAAACACACCTAACAGGCATTATGGCAGCAGATCTGGCTGCTGTTGTCTTAAATGCAGATGGATTGTTTGCATCTTTATTATTCATAATTGTTGGTCAGGGTTCTCTGGATGATCAGGACGCTCTCTGTGTCTCACCCTAATCACTGAAGTAATGAAAGGAGATACCCGCAGCAAGGACTGCCACTGCAAATGCTGCAACCATACCTACAAGCGAAACAAACACAAAACAAATGGAAATGGAATGAGCAAAAGAAAGGTTTAACTGATCCTAGGCTGTGAAATGTAGGTAACTGATGGACCTAAACAACCACACACACACACACAAACACATATACCTATACACACATATGTATGTACTAGAAGCCAGCAAAGTCTTAGAGGAAAATGGAGCAATAAGTTGAAAGAGTAGACTGCAAAGGTTGGACTGATAATCATGTACTTCATCACCTTAGCAAAACCTTAAAAAAAAAAAAGACTGTCTCTCTTAAACACGTGTGTGCACTCACACACCTCTAAGAGAAAAACTAACACATACTTTAAAAGGCTTTTCTAAATATTCATAGTGACATTCCAGCTGTCTCATGCTATTTAGTTTAAACCAAAAAGACAGCTCCAATGGGCAGTGGTTCTCAATCAATTACAATGCGAAGTCACTTGTATAGCTATTGAAAACTACGGAAACTCAGATTCCATCATTATAAAATCTAAGAATTAAGTCTGGGTTGGTAACTTTTTATTTATTTTTTCCTGATTATTGTAAATTAAAACAAAACTGACCAGAGTAGTCCCCACACACACACACACACTCACTTAGGTAAAAGAATTTAGGTAATTAACTTAAGTTTATCTAATGAGTAAGTGACAAGAAAAACAACTAACGCTTCAGGCTACTAACTCTCAGTCAAAAGTCTTCATGCTCATTTCTAAAATTGGCATTCCACTAAACAACGAGTCTACATGTTCTTTGATCAATAAATCTGAAAAATGTTAAAGTAACTGCCACAGTTCTTGGAGCTTTTAAAATACTAAAGCAATATAAATTTCCAGATTTGAATTGGACTTTTTTCATACAACACATATCAAAATCTTCCACAATATCAACCCTGGGAATACCAATTTGGAAAACATTGGTCCTACTATACTAATTGATTCCCGAAACTCAACATGTTTTCCTTCGCAAAGCACGCAAAAACTTAACAGGAAGTGTCATCTTTGAGGGCACTCGGGAAAATTATTTATAAATCTTTGTATCTCCAGGACCTAGCACTTTCCATAATATTCCATAAATACTGGCTTAATCTAGCACTTTTAAGGGAGCAAAATGAAAGCAAAATAATTTTAAAGTAATAAGAAAACTCAAATCTAAAATACCATCTTTTCAATGTTATAAAAAAAATAGGATACCTATGTTGTGCTGAATTTTCACTAATATTGTAGTTTTAATTGGTTGTTTTGGTTGTTCATCATCTGTGCCGTCCAGTGAAGCTTCAGTATTCACAGAGGAACTCAAACAAGCTGCAAGAGGATAATAATAATAAATGCTAAACAAAATGAGAATAATTACCATTTTAAAATGAGTTTTAAATAAGAACATTATAAAAAATATATACAATGAGCTCCAGTTTCCTTCAACTTGATTTTTTTATAACATGATTATCATCAAATGTAGGTGAATTAAATTTCATGGAATATATGTCAAAATGACATAATTTTAAAAATACTTTATGTAGTTTTATAACTGACCGAAACCAGAGATCCACACAGCCAGTTCTGAATCTTTCCCACAAATTCTAATGTGTTTACTATATGGTAGTAGAGATAAATTGATACCAAATATCAAACCAGAGAGTAACAGAATAACCTTCACTCTTAATTTGGATTAATTTTATATCATTCTTATTGGTGGTTTTAGAGATGAATAATTTCAAATAATTAGATATTAATAATAAAAGCAGAGATCAGCAAACTGCAGCCCATGGGCCAGACCTTATGTGCCCCACAAAGCCTAGAATATTTACTATTTAGCCCTATACAGAAAAAGGTTGCTGACTCTTGATCTAACCTGAAATTTGAAATACACAAGCAAAATAAAACCAGAAATTTGACCTTAAAACAACTCAGCGTTAAGCAAGGCAAGTACATTATCTCATTGCACAAATGAAAAATAAGATCTGAGAAATTAAGTGGATATTTGAGGGTCATGGGCAGCAGAACTGAGGATTCAAATACAAGTTCTTTTTCTACTTCATTATGCTGACTAGAATTTATGTAGGTTAGCCTAGCTGAATTTATACAATACTGATTCAAAGTATTTGCACTGAAAATATCTTTAGAGATCACACACATCAGTGGTTTTCATTTTTTTACCTAGTGCTAAAGAAACTGACAGAAAATCCTAGTATGTAAAACAGATGAAAGCAGCATTAACTCTGGTTGAAGCAAGGATGGAGGGCTCCTGGAGCCAAATGCCCTGCTTCCCCTCAGATGTGGTAGTGGAGTGCTGTTCTACAGAACTCTGGGGAACGACGTTTGAAAGCAACTACTTCATGTTGATCCCTTTATTTACAAGGAAGAGAAGAGAGCCACAGAGTGAGAGACAATAAATACTATTGTTTAAATTCAAAGTAAAATAACCTATTGCTTAGATTTAAAACGTCCTTAAAGACATCTTTGTATCCCAATATATTAGCAGACTCACAAGGATGACACATCCACTTATGAAATACATATCTGTCAAACCAAAATGAATGAAAGGAAAAGAAAAAACTCGCCTCCTTCTCAGTTTCCCATGAAAATAAGTTTACTGTCGTTTTCAGAAATAATCCTTAGTAATAACCTCATTAGAATGAAAGGTACCATCAGTCTTTTTTTTGCCTCTTCGAGCACATGACTAAAGTACTTTAAAACCAAACAACATTCCTCTCTTTTTTTCTACTCCTATATCAAATAAGTCACAAAGACCAAAAAATAACACTTTATTTCTAGACTACCTTAGCCCACCAGCTTCAAATTTCCCCTAACTTCATCTATAGGTCTAAAAGTTGAATAGAGCACAATTTTATTCATGTTAAAACACACACACACAAACTTTGGCTTTTCTATTAGCAACTATTACAGCTAAAAAGCTTTTCATTTGGGCCATTAAAATCCTTACATAACAAATAAAAATAATGGATGAAGCATGAATTACAATTATTTGCTACAGGAATTTTTTTTACTTGAGTATTTAAAGAGCATAAAAATGGTTTTATTTGTCCTGATATATTACTTACACATTTAATATTGAATTGTTATATGTGAAGATCAGGCTCTAGTTGGTCCTCTGGACAAATAATTTACTTCCATAAAAAAAGTCATTTCATTGCTCTACTTCCATTTTTAAATCTGTCATACAAAATTATGTTGATTTGATATAAATTTGAGGTAATTTTACTGAAGCAGAGCACTTTTCAAGGATGAATAAGGCCTTGTCATAATTTATTTGTGTTTGCTTTGGTGGAAGCTTGTAGGACTTTGTTTTTTTATATATTTTTTAATTAATTAATTTTTTTTTGGTGAGGAAGACTGGCCCTGAGCTAACATCTGTGCGAATCTTCTTCTGTTTTGTATGTGTGACATCGCCACAGCATGGCTTAATGAGCAGTCTGTAGGTCTGTGCCTGGGATCTGAACCGGAGAACCCCAGGCTACTGAAGTGGAGCACATGAACTTAACTGCTACGCCACCGGGCTGGCCCCACTTGTAGGATTTTGATTCAAATCTTAGACACTATGCCATTTCACCAATACTTTAACATGTTGTCTGAAATTTAAATGCAAATAACACGTGATTCAATAGGAAATTAGATCTTAACCATTCCTTAAAACTAGGTAATTTTAACTTTAGACAAATCCCAAGTTAATCACATAGGAAAGCAATCTTCTTGAGCAACTGTCAACAAAAGAGAAAGCAAGAGCCATGATAAATGCATGCTAAGTTGTAGATGTGTTCAGATTTCATTCTAAGCTGCAGACAGGTAGGCAGGACTATTAAGAAGCTTGAAATGAAACGTCAGGACTTGAACTCCTTCCTTCTCTTCTTCCCCATTCCTGAATCCGAAATTAAGGAGGTTTCACTACAGTTAGTGATTTAGCCATAAAAGTACATCTTTAGTATTACTTCTTTTCTCTTTATAATTATCATTGTTTAACCAAACAAGAAAAATTAATTTCCGCTCTGATATCAAGACAGAATCGGCAAAGAGTAGCTTCACCAGATTTTAAAGGTGCGTCTCCAAATTTTTAGCTGATACTTTTTGGCTAAAGCACATCTGAATTATTAAACTAATATCTACTAGGAGATGACTAAAGCATCTAAGAAATTCTAAAGCCATAGTTATCCCTCTCCTTAAGTGAGTCATATTGACAAACAAATTGTTCTTCATCCTTTACGTCATTTAAAAGTATGTTACTTTAAGATACTTGGCAAAATATATATTTTAAACCTAGCAACTACTTGGCAACTATATTATAGAACAGAAATAATTAATAATAATCAAGCAAATAATGAATACTTAGAAAATAAAGCCAGATACTCAGAATAAGTTTAACATTCCTAAATGTATAGTAACTGATTTCAATTTTTGAATTTGAACATTTGAACTCTATTTTTTATGGTTTATTTTATATGGAAGCTTTAACATCAAATATTTAAGAAAATCTATGCAAACTATAAAACATTAATTTCCATACTTTAATATTAACGTTTTTCATTATAATTCAGAAGATTCATTATGTAAAAGTCTTGTAATAATGCTAATTATCACCCTACATTTATGTAACTTACTGTTTAGAGTATTTTCCCTAACATTTTTACTAAATTCTCCTATCAATCCCAAGAAAATCTGGGGTTCAGAGTGGATCTGTTTAAGGTTACATAGCTGTCACCTGGACTCAGCTAAAGTACTATGCTGGTAAAATTATGCATCTAATATTTTTGAGTAAATTAATAAATGAATGAATGAGTAAATGAGTGAATAAGTGAATATAATTCTCAACCAATAGGATGTTTATGTAAAAGCACTTAATTTTTCTACTAAAATGTTTGTTTTTACTCTATCCCATAATTTGGGTACGTGTTATTTCACAATTAAAAATACACTAATTACTAAATCATTCCTTCTAATTCAACAAATACTTGATGAAGCAAAACTAATATAATTCCAGACAAAGTCAGATTCTTGTTCACAATGCATCTGACACCAGCATTCAATTCCTAAAAAGCCTAGAGTTACCTCTACTGTATTCATCTTTCAAAATGAACTCAAATGTCACCTGCTCTGAGCTTCCTCTGAATCCCTGACAGGGATAGTGCCTGTGCTAAATGTTCTGATAATTCTCTGTTCATTCCTCTATTATAGAACTAATCACCTTATTTTGGAAAAGTTCATTTCTCTGTATTGCCCATCATACTGTGAGCTTCTTGAGAGTCAGGACTATATACTTGATCTCTAGAACCCTAATGCCTAATACATAATAGGCAATCAACATACAGTAATCAATCATTCAGTTGAGATTTATGTAAGTTTCAAAACCAGGGCAGAGTCTTAAAAGAATCATATCGACCATACTGAAGTACTATCTTCAGTACATTACGTAATATTAGAAAAATACATAATACCAGAAACCACGAGTTTGACACAGCGTACATATAAGTATACACACCTAAACTTTCCAAACTGCTGCTTTGTTTCCTTTGTTCTCGTAATATTATACTCTTTCTACTCAGTTAATCCATCTCTATACTAGACTATCAGCATAAAAAAAGAAATATAGATAAGAAATAACTTTAAAATACAGTGTGAAACATACAACTAGGTATCAATATTAAAAGCTTATGAAAATCGAAACAAAAAAAGCAAATGGATTAATATTTATATATCTAAGATTAAAAAATTATTTTAAAGTACTTCATAGCTACTAGTTCATTCTAATATTTAACAGAGTACAAACAATGCTAATGATAGAGCTTACTGAAGGAAAGCTGAAAAACAGAATTAAAATATATTTAGTATAGATACAAATGATAAAACCACTCATTACGGAACAGCGTTTAAATCTGATAATAATAGTTAAGAAGTAGATTATCTTGAGGCTAAAAATAAATTTTTTAATTACTTGCAAAAATATTTCAAAGAATCATTCAAAACTCTGGGGCTTTTAATATATTTGGGATCATCTACTGTATATTATAGAGCATCAACTGCATAAGTGTGTGTTTTCAGTTTAAAGAGAAATATAAAAGTAGTAATAATAAAGAATAAAAAACTGAATTTAGAATTTACTAAAATTTGAAAATACTAATGCCAAACCTTTGTAATTATAGATTATAAGTTATTGCTAACCTACAGTCAAAAAATCTTTTTCTAGTTGAATTATTAACCAAATACTGGAGACCCTAAAATTCTGATCATTAATCTTAAGTTCTCACTCTTAGGATCTTACTACATGCTCTACATAATAATGCCTACACATTCTATCTTTCAAATCACATTATAGGCTTTTTGAGGAAAGGAATCTGGTCCTTGATTTGTTTTTATCACACCGCCTTAAACAAAGCACATGTTTAATAAATATCTAATAGACACACTAAATGCTGAAAACTAGAATTAATATTTCTGGGGCAACAATTACTGCTACATATTGTCCTATGTTTTAAACGTTCTCTACCCCTTAAAATGTTCTCCACTATTGACTCATAGAGCTCCAACTATTATATCCTTCGTCATGTTCAGTGTAGTGCACTACACAAACTTTAAAAACCTTACTTCTGGCTAGGCATAAGCTTATAATTTTTCAAGCATGAAATAAGTATAAAAGAAGATATAGTTTCCTAAAAATGACCTATTCAGTATATGTCAGTCAGTTAGTAACAAATATTTATGAATACCTACCATGTTTTAGGCATGGAGCTCAGATACAGAAGTAAGTATTCTCGGTACTTACTCTCAAAAATCTTACAGTCTAATGTGGATGATTAACATTAAATATGCAACATTAACATTAAATATGATGAGTTAAATAATTACAAGCATGCAAAGTAATGTAAAAGAGTAGCACAAAACTATGATTAAATATAATGGAAGCATTCACCCAGTCTGAGCACATAAAAGTTAGTATCTACACAGGTGAAAAAAATTCTATTTAGCACTCTGAGACAGGATCAGTATCATATTGATCTTTGGACTCCAAGCGCTAGGACTGACAAAATCAGTAATTTGTTCAGCCAATGAACATTTACTGAGTACCTATAATCTGTTGGAAAGTTCTGGAAATGCAGCAGAGAGCAAGAAAGGCAAATCCTTTTCCTTGTGAATCTTATAGAAAAATCAAGAAATGTACACTAATATGTACATATAATGGTTTAAGAAGAGTTCACATTTATTGGGTTTTAGTTTCATTTTGGGGAGGTTGTCATGCAAGGCTGCCATATACTACAGTGATGGAAGCTACTTGGATTTGTGCGCGTGTGTGAGGAAGATTCAGCCTGAGCCAGCATCTGTTGCCAATCCTCCTCTCTTGTTGCCTAAGACTAGCCCTGAGCTCACATCTGTGCCAATCCTCCCTCCATCCTGCACGTGGGAGGCCTCCACAGCATAGCTGACAAGCGAGGTGGGTCCACATCCAGGATCCGAACCAGGGAACTCCAGGCAACTGAAGTGGAGCACATGGAACCTTAACCACTCAGCCACCAGGCCGGCCCCCGTGGATTTTTTTTAACCTGCCTTACAGGTATAAAAAATGGCTATTAACCTCTGTTATTACCTGAGGTTAATAACTATAATTAACTGATTTTTAAAGTATAACTACATATTGAATAAAATAAAAACTAGTGTATAAACTCATGTTTAAAATACAACATGGAATTAGATAAAAGAAAATCATTTCTTAAGATGACAGTAGTCTTAAAGAAATCTAAATGAAATATCTCTCTTCCTACTCTTTTATATCTGATTTTTAAAGTAAGTTGTGAATGAGGGCAAATTTTGCATACAGTGCTACCATTAGTCATTCTTAATTCAGCAAAGTGATATGTACTAAGAGTATGACAAATAATTCAAAAGAATATGAAAGCCATACATGATAACAGATACAAGATTCTAGCCAACAAATGAGAAATTATACTGACATAAGATGAAATTAAACAAGGATAATGTAACGTCATTCATTTAAGTTTAAAATTTTTTAAATAATAGAATGAAGAGAGCCAGGCTAAAATAAGTATCTAGATTAAGGAAAGTAATAGTCCTATAGTCTGTATTGGTTAGGTCCCATGGAAAGGCAGTAAAACAAAATTGTTAGGAAAAAAGCACAGACTCTAGAACCAAACTGCCTTGTTCAAATTCCAGCTCCATCATTTACTAGCTACATAACCCTAGGAAAGTTACTAGACCCTTCTGAGCCTCAGTTCTCTCATTTGGAAAATGGGGCTTATCATAGTGTTGTTATAAGGATTAAATGATTTAGTATTTGGAAGGCTCTTAAAACAGTGCCCAGCACGTATTAGGTTCTATATAAATAAGAGCTAATATTATTATTAGAGTAATTGGTTCAATTCAGGATAACATATTTCAAGAAAGGCAAATCAGAATATATTTAAAGAAGTTTTTAATCTTTCTTAGTTCACCAATGCTTTGAAAGCTTACATCTTTTCCTCAGAAAAAAATTACACAATTACATTCAAGTGGTTTTTGGATCTCCCGAAAGTCAGCTATGACCCCAAGGGTTCTGGACACCACAGGAAGGCAAACAAAGTGGTAAGAAAAAATGAGGTCTGGAAACTATAATAAAGAGAACAGTTAAAGGTATGTGGGAATACTTGGCTCTGAAATCTTTAGAACATGACAGTTGACCTCAAATATAAAACATGGCCTCAAGAAAGAATTCATGTGCTCCAGATTACTGAATAAAGTATAAGTTACAGGAAGGCAGACGGGTAGCCAGAGTAAAGGAAGAACAGTCTAAATACCAATCTGCTAGAGATACAGATTTCAGTATTCTAAGAAAGAGAATGAACTAGGTCAACTCTAATGAGCCCACAAAAAATTCACCCAGGTTATCAACAATAGATGGGTCAACAACTATCGTTAGACACTAGTGACAGAAGTGAACAAAACAAACAAAACTTCCTGCCCTCGGAGTCTAAGTTTGGTTGGCAAAGATAGTGTAGTTAGTAATCCAGGAAAACATATTTCAGAAAGTAGTAAACATTTTTATCAGTCTACTTTCAAAATCTCTATCAGATAGGGAATATGCTATAGCTTTACCTTTTAAAATGTTAGCTTTCACAAGACTGAAACACAGCCGCTGCTTTAACATCAGATACTGAGCAATTCAGAGTGGCTTATTGCCCTTTGAAACAAACTTCCTGTTCCATACCATGATTAATACTAACTTGGAGCTATTGATAAATAGCTGGTGGTCTCCAACTGACGTAAGGCTTCACTGACAGATTTGAAATTCACCAACCAAATACTTCTTTGACTCATCATGGTAACAAGAGCACTCTAAATCAAACACTCTACTCTTGTCGGGGGTAGGAATTAGTTAAGCAACAGAGGGATAACTAGGAAATTAGAATTAGAAAAAGGACTTAAAAATTGCTATACCCATTTCACAAACATCCATATTCATAAGTAATCTAAAGACTTTCTACTATGACACCAGAAATTTCAAGATTAATAAATTGCTTTGTACTCAGTATTTATTGATACTTGCAAATAATTAGTTCTATCACATATTTTTAAATATTTCAGGAAGACCATCATACACCTACATGTTTGCATATCCTGCTCTTAATAGAAATAAAAACAAAAACAAACCAAAGCAAAACAAAACAAAACAAAAAAAACCAGCCTTCCAAAATGTAAGGTCAACTGTGAAAGTGATGGCTAGGGGAAAAAATGTGTTACACAATTAGATAGTATGGCAAATTGATGCTCTAGAAAAATAATCTTCATCTAATTTTTGGAACAGCCCATTTTAGTTTAATATCCCAATAATACGATGGGGAGAGGAAAATAAAGGGAAATAGAATGGAGAAGGCGTTTGATAGTGTTTAAAAGACTTTGTGACATGATGCTTAACCAAATAATTAAGATAATGTATTTTAAGAAAACTTTTCTTGTAATAAAAAGAAATCCCTTAAAGCTATATATTTTCACCTATTTAAGGCTGAACTTGTTTTAAGAAGATCTACTTGTGAGGCTTGGAAAATCCTAAAGTATCTTAAATTTTGGTACAGTTTTCCAGGAAAACACTGACCACATATTTATATATTTAGAAATCAAAAAGACACAATTTTAAATGCCTCGAAGTGTTGAACAGAACCACCTTTAAGGAAATCTAAAGACACGATATTTAAACTAGATGTCTCATAGGTAATCTTAGCAGTAGTCTAATCAGGTTCTTAAATAACATCATATAATTACCTGTGTTTATTTCCTCTGCAATTTCCAAATCTTCTATTTGAATCATATGATCTAACATTTCTATAAAATGGGCTCTGATTTCTTCAGCTGATTCATCGCCAAATTTATAATCACATAACATTACAGTGGATCCCGGAACGGGGACAAAAACTCGGTGAGGGAGGATGTGGAACTCTTTTTCAGAATCTAAAAGGAGAAGGAACATTATCAATAGTTAGATAGGTCTGTCACTGGTATCAGTGATATACAGTTTACAAGTCTAGGAAAGCATATACTAATAGAAATAAAACCTAGGTCTTTTCATTTTCTAATTGACCTGCACAAAATTGTTCTTACTGAATTCTGCTTTACCTCAGTACCCCTGGCCTCTGCAAGGGACCTAAATGCTACTCCTACGAACAGAAACTTACCAGCGCCTTCAGTGTGAGGATGTTGTTGATTACACATTCCTGCATTATCCACTGTCCTATGAAGGAATACTCAGGAGAGAATTTTGTCCCTGGTCTCAGAAATTGTTGTTTTTCTTGTTTGTTTTGACTTTACAAGTATGGAATTTTATAAACAATTTTTCCCTTCTTCATGCAAGTTTGGAGCCAAATTAGTGGCCAACCTACGTGAAGTGTAAAGGACATGATAGCACACATATCTGTACTAATCTCACCACTGACTTCATCTTACTAGATGTCGCCCCTATATGAGCACATACAGGACATCAAGATGTACGTTTTGTGTATTAATCTCTCCTCCAACTCCATCTTGGTTTCTTTTTCATTTTCCCTTTGCCTTATTCTTACTACCAAGATTTGTTTTATCCTGTTAACTTGTAACGCCTTTTTGTAAATACTTAAATCATTTTTAGAAAAAATAACCTGGATCCAAATAAATAATGAATAACTATGTTTCACTCTTCTTTGAATACTGATAAAGTAAAATATAATATTTTCCTCAATTTCTAACAGTCACTGGTCCACATAAACACATAATTATTGTTTGGTTCAACACCATTATTCTAATGATCTGTCAACAGCGACAGAGATTTTGTCTAAAGAATGACCTCTTTCAGCAATGGATATGATTTTAAAAGGTACCAATATACGGATCAAGTAGAAAACTAGGGCTCACTTTAGTAATAACCTACATTTCCTCATCAAGAAACTAATAGTAGCTTTAAATAAGTATGAACAGAAGATGATGAAGAATGCCTTAGGTGTCACGGGACTTAAATTACACAACTTAAATTACATGTTCCTGCCAGATTCTGCATATTATCTTGTTTTCATATGAGAACTGTGAGAATAATTTTACTCTTTAACCAGACTGCCTCCTAGCTGTTAAATTATATTACTGCAATTTGTTCTGTAGCACATCAACTGTCTACATATTGAAATTAGGAATATATTATTTTATTTTGGGCTACAGTTTCCTGGAACAGATTAAGTTCAAAACTTTCAAAGATGCTATGTGTATGTGTAACTGGCATGTAAAATTTTAAACCACTTCAAACCGTATTAATCCTAGGTTTGCCTAGAAAAGAGACAAAATATGCTTGCTATAAAAACCAATGTTAAAGAATTGGTTGCAATGAATTTAAATTACTCAGCAAAAATAAAAAGTATCATAATTTTAAAATTACAAAGTTAAACTAGCCATTTAGAATCTAAATAAGACCAAATTTTCTAGTTGGTCTGAGGTTAAAAATGGGAAGAGGCATCATTTTTAAAAAACCGCATCTCAAAAAGTACTCTAAAAAAGAATCCTTTAGGAATATTCCCACAGCAGAGTATCTGCTGCAACATTATTTGCATAAGCTCAAAACAGAGAAAAAAATTTAAATTTAAGCCAATATAATAAGAATTGGGTTTCTGCTGGTTATGAGTGGAATCTCAACTCACACCAGAGTATTACAGAAAATTTTATAGATTAGGTGATGTTTGAGTTTACTCTTAAGGGATAAGCAGACATTTGCATGAAGGGATGAGAAGTGGCATCCGGAGAGTGAACCATGACCACAGGCAAAGAGGATTACACGTGTTCTGAGAGGCCAAGTGGCAATGGACGGATGTGGATGTAGGGATGGAAGAAGGTAAGAGGCTTCACAACTGATGACCTCAATTCTCACAATAAGTAGGTGATCTACTAAGAGTAAGTCGGGCAGGATTGAAAGTAGACTGATACAGAATAGTGAAGAAGGTCTTCTTCTTAGGGGGAATCAGAAAAGAAGAAGACTAGGATAAGTAAAAGGAATGACTGGAATTCTTCTTTTATTTTTTACTGTCATTGACGTATTAAGTTCTTTCATCTGGATAGCCAGAATTCAGAGACTACGTCTACTTTAAAGATTAGTAATGTAAAGTTAATATGCCCTTTGCAGACTCCCTTATGGATGGAAAAATAGTCTAGTTCAGGTTAATTTCATGGCATATATTCTACATTTTACCATATTATAAATCTATAAGATCTAAAAGTATATAAGAAACATAAGCCAAGTAAAATGAGGACTAAATCTTAGATCTAACAATTTGGTGTGTATATAGTCAACTTCAAAACTTACATTTGTTTATATTATTATATTTGCAATTTATTCTTTTATCTTGATATCTTAAGATCAACTAACATGTTACTGGAATAACTATCCTGTTACTGAAGTTGAAAAAACATATTTACATTTGGTTTCTTCTGAAATATAATGTTATACTTCCGAAAAATTAAAGTTAAGAAGTTTGAAAAACAACTACCATAAGGTAATTCTCTTCTTTCATCACCCCCAACATAATAGTTACTACCACTTATTGAGGGCTTGGCTTACCAGCTTGTATTAGAGGCTTTAAAAAACACCATCTTATTTAATCTCATAGCCTCAAAAAGTAACTGCTGTAATCCGTTTTCCATGTAAAGCAATGGATGCCTAGATAGGCTAAAACATGTGCCAGAAGTCCCTCCACTGGTGGCAGAATAGACACAGAACCCAACAACTTCACTCTTTGCTCTTTCCACCAAACTACACTGCCTATTCTCTTCACACAGGCCTCAAAGGCCACTCATTTACTAGTGAAAACTTTTTTTTCATTTTTTCAAAATTTAGGTTTAGATAAAAACATTGACTCCCAATATATCAAATTTAATGTATAAATATCACAATTCCTATTAGAAGTAATTAATTTTACTGATTGGACATCAGCAAAAAGTTCAAAATACTAACATTTAATATAAAATGATACCAGGACAGTCAGATAATATCATTTTTAGGAAGCATTTTTAAATGGAATAGAGTATTTAACTAACGTGTGTGATAAGATAGATCTTTGACATTAAATGGTGGAAATATCCCATGTCCTTGAAAATCCTAAAATTCACAGCTCAGCTGTAATACATACTGTTGCTCAGAAAGTGAAGTAATATTTAACACCATGAGAGCTATCACACACACAAAGTCAAGCAGCAAAAGCAAAGCCACACTGAGATGGGGCTGCTAAGCTAAGTGACCAGGTTCCATGTGCTTCCAGAAACAGAAATCTCAATCCAATTGCTGCATTTCATGTCTCAGCAAAACTGTACATTATTAGTGGATGGAACTGCAAGGTTCTTTGTGAAGTACAGGAAGGACAAATGTTAAATCTGGCAATTCCAGAAATCTATCACACTAGGAATATAAGAAAGCATTATAATTAGTCTACCAAACTTAAAGCACTGGCTATCAGTAATAGCAAAAGAAATTAGTCATATGGAGGAGCTATGTTTGTTTCTCACAAACTTAAAATGTACCTTTAACAAGCTAATATACGTTTCAATTATGTACATATTCAACTGTGACTGCAAATCCACTCACATGTGAATGGCACAAAAGGTGGAGATGAATGAGTTGCTTCAAAAAGCATACTAAATATTATAATTTCTTTATGAGTAAGAAAAGTTATTTTTAATACAAATTACTGAAATGGCATAAACTGTTTATGTTTCTGAAAAGATGGAATAATTATAAAAGGTTAAGACATCATGACCCAGCCTTATTCAAATCTGTCTGTTAGAATAATAGATGAGAAGTGTATAAACTACTATACAAAAGAAATTTCATAAGAATAAGTGAGATCAATTGCATATATACCACAAATTAATACCTACTAAAGAATCTATTATATAATAGCACTAATAAATATTTTGATTATGAATAAATTCTTGGAAAAAATCTCATAGGTACTAGTAAAAAATATTAGCTTTAAATGTTAACACAATTTATCCATTCTAACAAAAATTCACACAGAATTTTTAAAATCCTCCCTAAAATTGTTAAATGTTGACAGATTTTCTATTACAGTTATACACCACATAATGATGTTTCAGTCAAAGACAGACCACATATAGGATGGTGGTCCCATAAGATTAGGACCATATAGCCTAGGTGTGTAGTAGGCTTTATCATCAGGGTTTGTGTCAGTATACTCTATGATGTTTGCACAGCAAAATCATTTAACGACGCATTTCTCAGAATATATCCCCGGTCCTTAGGTGACACATGACTGTATAAGGTATTCAAAAGCTTTTTTTGGGGTGGCAACTGAAAAATTTTCATTCATTAAGAAAAGTAAAGGTGACATATTACTATAAAAGATAGATACAGTTAGTTATAAAAGATGATATATCTATTATATCTTGACATCCTATTATTGTATCAGTTGAACACATGCAAAAAAGAGTACTTAATTTTATACTCATAACTTTTTTTTCTGGAATTTCATTCAGAAGCAGATCCTCAAACAGCATTTCACAACGGTCCGCAACTGTATTCAATATATCTCTCTTCACTGCCTATGGAAAAACAAAACAAAACAAATCACAGTAAGAAATAAAGTGTTACTTTATATTTGCATTATTTTATTGACAAAAAAACCCCATATAACTGGTTTCCCGTTACAATCATCCCCACAAAAATAACTGGTACATTATTCCATTTTTAATGTCCATTTATTTAACATGCTTGTTAATACATTAACAGTTTAATAGCAAATTTGCCTAGACTTCCTCTAAATAGTAAATTAAAACCAAACAAATGAATAAAATTTTGCAGCTAAACAAATAATGCTAGTGTTCCAAATTAGGAAGTACATAACTATGACAAAAGTGCCAGTTGTCCTTTTTTAAATTTCTGAATTTACATAGATTATAGAACACTATCTAATTATTCTTCCTATAAATGCTTTTCCTGTTATTTAAAAATTTCAATTTCCCTCAGAAGAAATGTATCAAATATACTAATATGTCATAGCTGTGGAGCACTTCAAACAAACTTGTATAATCATCATTTTAAAAAAGACATAAGAGGGCCGGCCCCATGACCAAGTGGTTAAGTTCACACGCGCTGCTTCGACGGCCCAGGGTTTAGCCAGTTTGGATCCTGGGTGTGGACATGGCACCACTCATCAAGCCATGCTGAGGCGGCATCCCACATGCCACAACTAGAAGGACCCACAACTAAAAATACACAACTATGTACTGGGGGGCTTTGGGGAGAAAAAGGAAAAGTGAAATCTTAAAAAAAAAAAAAGACATAAGATACATATTCTACATATGAAAATTTCAGGACCAATTACATGATATATTTGGACCATCCAATAGATTGGGTTTTTATCCGTTAAAATCAAATTAATAATTATGAAATCTGAGATTGAAAAAAGATAAAATTTTAGGATTTTTGAATAGTTCTGTTAACATGCTTCTGTTTCTCATATACCAGTTACTCCTTTTGTACCTGCACAGCATCTTTAACCTTGGGTTTATTGCTATGAAGATAAGCTCTGCATTTCACAGCACCCTTAAGGTTTACAGAGCCGCTGCAGATCTGGACTGTGGCTGTGGATCTGTGGTCTGAATTCAGAAGCTGAAAGACAAAATCTGTTTAGGCTCTAACAGCCAACAATTATTAACAATGTGAAACATTTAAACATTATATAAGCCATTTCACGAAGCAAGACATTTTTGACTGAACCAAGTTTTAAAAAACATTCTCCATAAATTTTTTAAAGGCCTTCATATTTCCCCTTATAAGTTATGTATTATTTTCTGAGTCTTTTGAATGTACTCTGAAATTAAACACAATTACATCTAGATTTTTTCTTACTAAAATAACCATCTAAAGTACCAATATCCATTCACTAAAATATTCATTCACCAACACATTCACTAAAAATATATTATTTGCAGATTACTCAGATAAGTACTGTTGAGATGAAAGGATAAATAAAGAAGACATGATCTAGTGGGAGATATAAGATATACAACATAAGATTTGTACAAAAATAACTGGAATACAAAGCAGAATGTGACAAACATGGTAAAATTGCAAGCAATGTATAGCCACTCATTTACTTTCAACTCAGAACTGTCATAGACCGAAAGTCCTGCTATATTAACTCCACAGCAGAAAAAAGGCAAGTCAACTAGGCCTGTCACCAGAAAATGATGTTAGTGGTTGTAAAAAATCATTTACATCTCAGTCTCACTCTTCTTTAGTCTAAGTGATGTTAGTTCATGCTTGGTTTTGAGATGTTTCACAGATATTTTTAACGTTATTTAAAATAATGTCGTAAGGTTAATGGGAGTGGGACTATATAGAAAATAAAAGATGAGCTTAACACTGCAAAGAAAGAAACAAGACTAGATGGAGGTTGAGTGGGAGGAAAGTGGCACCAAGTACTTATTGACTACCTACCAAATATTGGTCATTTTAAAGTTTCCAGCTGGCTGACCAGGGGAATGAGTGACAAAAATAAATTACGTTATATGATATTAAATATTATAACAGTAAATTATTTCTTATGATACTATCTTCCACTCTTGTCTCTATATTCCCACACTCTATACATCTCCCGACTATATTTTATCACTAAGATAATTCTAATTGACTTGTTTAATAAACCAAGATATCACATAAGCGCAACTAGTGAAAAGCATATAGGTAGAGGAACAGCCTTAAAACAAAGAACACTTCTAAAATCAAAAGGAAGGAGGAAAACAAAAGACTAAAAATACTTTTAAGGTATTGAGAAGAGAAATTGAGAACAAATGTTGAGTGGCATAAGTCCAATGACAATTTAGTAATGATCTATTGCTAAAGACAGAGAAAGTAGAAAAGAAATTAAAATATCCTCATATGCCAACATCTATTTTATTCAGTTAAAAAAATACACAAATCCTGGTAGTATTTCCGTTTCAACATTTCCAGTATAATATTGAAATGAAAAGTTTTCTACAAACATGGATGAATTTTATACCCTGTCTATTCTCTAGGATAATTTCAAGCAGGATTAAAATTAAAGGCATGCATACTTTTAGGAATAATTAGTGGCTTTAACTTTTTATTTTTCCAGATAGCCAACTTTCAATTTCTGAAAAGAAGAGATGTGTAACTTAAAACCACCATCTAAAAATATAAAACTTGCTAATAGTTTGTGATTTTTGTCAAATCAGAGGAGGTATAAATCTACGTCAAATTAAGTATATGACAACTCTTGGTACGTATGTGCACACATCTTTTACTTTTAGTTGTTAAGAATTGCAACTCTGCCTACAAACCTTACACCCAAAATATTATACACAAATATGCACACACACGTAGTATGTATGTATATGTATACATATATTTTTAAATTGCTATCTACTTGATGTTAAAATTTTAATCACCTTGCTGCAAAAGATCCACAAAAGTTTTATTAAAATAATGTTTCTTGGGAATAACTTCCCTAAAACTACATGCATTTCACAGTCCCTTATGGCTCTAAAACTTTTTGATTCTCTAATTATAAAGATAGAAACAATTTCATTATGCTTAGTCTAAGAAATAACGTATTTAGACAAGTAGTATTTTAAAATATTTACCAACTGTGTTAGCACTCTGACATCAAAAGAATGATTAGTTGCTTGAGCATTTCCTCTAGAAGATTTTTTCTGAAAAAACACAAAAGTTAAAAAACTAAATTGTTGAGATTGGAGTGGAACATAAAAGACAATTTCGGAACTATCCTACACATACTAAGAAATTTAGAGAAAAAAAGTCGTATTGCTTTTATTTTAGCTTTTTCTATAGATATGTTACTTTGTGTAACCTCTATCAATCAACGTGTACTCTTAAAAACCATTAATTCCTTGCTTTTATTCCTCTAAAGCAAGGATTGGCAAACTATGGCCTATGGGTCAAATCCAGACTACTATCAGTCTTGAAAATAAAGTTGTACTGGAACACAACCAAGATCATTGATTTACATACTGTCTGTGGCTGCTTTCCTGCTACAATAGCAGAGCTGAATAGCTGCAACAGAGACCACATGGCCCGCGATGTCTAAAATATTTACTATCTGGTTTTTTACATAAAGTTTGCTGACCTTGCTCTAAAAAGAGAGATCACTAAAGATCCTCTTCAGACCAAAGTTATTTTAGAAGCCCATATAGATGCCTCCTATAAAATGCCAAACTTAGTTTTTAAACAGCTATCAGGGCGGAACATGGGTCTACAGTTTTAAGTAGCTGATAATTTGGAAATCACAAGAGTTTTGGATGACACTCTCTTCTTCAGGTTTCCAGATTCCGATTATTTCAGAAATAATCTCCCACCATTTTCTCAGAAAAACATTTGTCTTTTACTTTAAAAGACCTTAGAAATAAGAAGTAGATGAAAACTGTCTTCATGAAGACAAGGACTAAAGAACTAAGGATAAGTCATCTTTTATTTTTCCCTAAGCACAAATAATTTCATAATTAAGATGATTTTCTCTTAACTCACCTGTCCTTCTAATAGGTCACAATCCTCATCTTTAACTTGTCCGTTAATCAAATAAACACCGTTTTCTATTTGCTTGGCCCAGCGTGCAAGTCCATTCTTAAAAGAAACACAACATGGATATCTTTCAGAAATAATGCTTTCTCGATTAAACCCCCTAGAGTCTATTTTTTCCTACCTAATACACTGAAATATTAAAAGTCCCCAAGTATCAGTAACGTAGCACTTAAATTCAGTCTCATAAACAACAACAAAAGTATACCCCCAATTTTTGGCACCTTATCCATATTTAATAAGTTTTTCTAATCTTTATCCCAAACATACATATCACAAACTTAGGAGGCTTTATAACTACATGACCACAGTCAAATAAAATTCAATAGTTCCCATTATCTTAAAAGAAAGTCAGATGGGGCCTGCCTAAGGGGTGTAGTGGTTAAGTTCGCACACTCCACTTCAGCAGCCTGGGTTTGCAGGTTTGGAGGCCAGGCACAGACCTATACCACTTGTCAGCCATGCTGTGGTGGCAATCCACATACAAAATAAAGGAAGACTGGCAAAGATGTTAGCTCAGGGCTAATCTTCCTCAAATAAAAAAAAAAGAAGAAGATTGGCAATGGATGTTAGCTCAGGGTGAGTCTTCCTCAGTAAAAAAAAAAAAGTCAGAAAGGATAAAGAGCTTCAAACAAATATATACAGTAGTATTAAAGAGGAAAAAATAAGCAAGCTCCATTTGCCTCCTTAAACAGGAAAAAACAAATGAGATATGAATAAAAGAATGGTATAGAAACACAAAAAACAGATTGAAAAAGGGAAAACAAAACTAAAGACCAAGAGAAAGCAAAAAGACCAAATGGTATATCTTCTTACACAATTATATTTTATGTAACCACATTTTACAATGTACAGAACTATATGTTAATTAACAAATATTTATAGAGCACCCATTATGCTAAATATATTATTATTATGACATTGTCCCACCTCTAAATTTCTAATCTGGCTGGAGTAATAAATTAGTTACCCATAATTTTTTTTGAAGAAGAAGATTAGCCCTGAGCTAACTACTGCCAATCCTCCTCTTTTTTTGCTGAGGAAGCCTGGCCCTGAGCTAACGTCTGTGCCCATCTTCCTCTACTTTATACGTGGGATGCCTACCACAGCATGGCGTGCCAAGCAGTGCCATGTCCACACCCGGAATCCGAACCAGCGAACCCTGGGCTGCCGAGAAACGGAACATGCGAACTTAATTGCTGCACCACCGGGCCAGCATCTTAGTTACCCATAACGATACCACTATAATTAGAATGCAATTTTTGAGGATTAAAAAAAGAATGGCACAGGGGACTGGCACCGTGGCCGAGTAATTAAGTTCATGAGCTCCGCTTGGGTGGCCCAGGGTTTCACCGGTTCGGATCCTGGGTGCAGACATGGCACTGCTCATCAGGACATGCTGAGGTGGCATCCCACACAGCACAACCAGAAGCACTTATAACTAGAATGTACAACTATGTACTGGGGGGCTTTGGGGAGATGAATTAAAAAAAAAAGATTGGCAACAGTTGTTAACTCTGGTGCCAATCCTTAAAAAAAAAAAAGAATGGCACAAACAACCAGAATAAAAGCAGATAATCTATTCAGCAATCACTAAATAAAATTCATTTTACCCTGATACCTTTGTATTTTTCTCCAGAGTATAGCTGACAGAAGTAGCAGACAGTGGAATGTGAATATTAATATGAACAGTACATTCTAAAGAAAGCCATGAAGCTGATAGTCCATTTTGATACTTCCAATCTGCTGGTTTTGCTGAACTCTTTAGCAGTGGGGGAGGGAGGAAAACATAAAATACGTAATTTAGGCAAAATACATGGATCAATAAAACCTCATAAAATGTACAACCTAATAATTCATAGAAGTTGATATCTAACATGTTTGGCCAAATTCTTTCATCAAACGGCAAGAGGTTAGAACTAAATAGAAACAAAGCATGCATTAACTTCAGTATTCTTCAGTACATGCCAGGCAACCTTGGCAACTCCCTCCCGCAGTGGTAGGCTGAAAGAGTGTCAGATAGTTCCATGTTTAGAATTCTGACAAGTCTTCTGGTCCTCTAGTTCTCATCCATAGCTTCAACAGCACTAATTTTGAAGCTTCTGATGTGGAACAAATAATCACTGAGCTACTACTAGGCACCAGACATTCTCCCTTCTGTCCCATCCTTGCTAGCAGAATACTGCAAAGTTTCTCATTCATATTGCTTTAGACTAAATCTTAGTCTAGATTCTGCTGAGCATAGGTAGTTTGCATACTAAGCACTGTAGCTACCAAAAGCTCAGACACTTTTACCATCAGCCTCTCAAATATAATACTAAACACATAAACAAGATAGGGGGAGCTTAATAAAAATATTTTAAAAATAAAAACAAACATAAATTTTCCTTGCCTGTAATGAAATTAATATTTCAAAATAAAAAACTACAGGCAGTTGTGGACATCAATAAGGAGGTGACAGCACTGAAAATTATTAAAACTAAACAAAGAATTGAATCATTTTAAAAATAGTTTGCAACAGAAAAATCTTTAAAGAGCAATTTTTCTTACCTTTGGATCATGGATATCGTATGTTCGACAAAATATTCTTTACTAATTAAGGATAAAAATGACCAAAAAAGAGAAGTAATTCTTGATAATCAAAAGAAAACAAATCATCAAAAAATAAAGTGCATGCGTCCAAGAGTTTTTACAAAATCATACCACTTTATACACATAAGATATATCCACATATATGTATGTTTGTACAAATATATACATACAAATTGCTCTGACTATAGTACTTGTGGTGCTTTAAACTATTTCCTACTGCTTATAAATACTGCTAATCAAGATGAATAGAATGGAAGCACTTGCAAAATTTTCCTCAAATACACACCCCCTATAACAAACAGAAGTGCTGTTTTGGATGGAGTCAAACCTGAGAATGTTTACTGGGTCAAAGGACCTGTACATGAAACTTTCTAGTTATGTAGCAAAAGCGCTACAAGCCCAGCTTCTACACGAATGATCACTTTTTGAATTCTGTCTTTTGCCAGTCCTAACATACTGGGCTCTTGCATTGCTTTGCTCCCTTGGGGAGGCTGCCTCTTAATTGGGAGGTACCTTGCCCTGGCAAGATGCAGATGAAAGGAAGCTACGGAGGCCCCATAACTGACTTAGTGTCACTTGATCTTGGACTGAAATGCAAAATGTTTTGGATGTCCTAATACTGTACTGCTCAGCGCACCTGTGCTTTGAACTTAACGTTTTATCTATAGGAATTACAGGTGGAAATTTAACATAATGAAAGCGTTACTTTGCCTAAGCTGTCATCTACCTCTCTGCAGGGGACCTATTGTGCTTCAATGTACTTCAACATGGGGGTAGACAGCTGGTAAAGAGCTCAGAATCCCCATCCTTGCCACCTCTCTCAAACTCTTTACAACCTTGAGACATGATTAACAACCATTACTACTATTACTATTATTGGCATTCCTAATTATGTATTTGCAGAAAAACTTACAAACTATGCCTTTTTAAATGATGACTTAAACAAATGTTTGGGAAAAAACCTTGCAGGAACATTATTTTGGTACCCTAGACTTTTAAACACCTAAATAAAAGATACTTTTTTGTCGAAGAGCAAATGTGAAGTGTCACTCGTTCTGAGACCTCCTCCTCTGTGAAATTCCACAGTCTCTTTTTATTCATAGATTTTTCCACAGCAAATACTAGCTGAAAGAGAGAAAAACACACATCAATTGAATACAAAATGAAAGAAGGAAAGTTGAGTGCAGAAAAAGACAATTATAATGTCCCTAAGCTCCCACCTAGCTTTAAAATCTCATGATTCTGTCATTAAATTTTCTTTTCTTTAAAAGTGCAACTGATCATTAACCATTTGGATTCTATTTTTAGGGATACATAAAAATTTGGTTTTAAATAGAAAAACATAATTCATTGTCATTAATGACCAACTGGACATGAAAAACTAATTTTGGACAACTAACATTTAGGTGAAGTACTGAATAAAGACTTCATTTTAATTAGAATGAGAAACGACATAAATTTTAACCTATAAAAATGGAATACCTCATCTATTCAGCATTTCTTACTTAAATGTCACAAAAGATTTAAGGCAACATATAAGGACACAAAAAATATAGTAATAACATAAACTAAAAGTGAAAAAAATCAGAAATAGTGGCAAAAATTTATTCCAGAAATAAGAATTATAAAAATGCATATTTGAGATAGGGAGCGGGGTCATAAATTTTGCTCTAAGCTTTCTAACAATAATGTGCACAGGGAAACCTAATTAGTTACCTAATTCACATGGTCCATAAGTTGAAAACAAAAAACTGATCAGAGGCACCACTTTCTTGATTATAATATCAAAAGAAATTTCTTCAAAGATGGTATTATGTAATATAATGAACAAAGTTCTTAACAATGACCTTACAGGAGACATTGACAAGTTTTATAAGGTTATTTCTTACAGTGTCCTTCAATGCAGGCCAATAGAAACAAAGTTAGATAACTGAAACTCAATAATTTCTGAAATACAGCCTTTCTGAAGTCTTATATGCTTCTTAGGAACAAAAGAGACACAAAAGCAAAAGGAAGACGTGACTGTGTCTAGCACTGCGCCTACATTCACCTCATTCAATCCAGCGCCAACCACAAACGGATGCACAATGTCATTGAAACACATAGATTTAGATCAGATTGCAAAATGCCAAAGAGGATGAACAACTGTAAAAAATACATTTATTTAAAATGAAAAAAATGGCAGAAGGTTGAATAACTTGCCAAGGGAGAGGAATATCTTCATTTTTTTCTCTTACTCCCTTAGGTACAAATACCAAAGGTTTTAGGGTGGGACATCTGATAGGAAAGAAGGTTACAACACTGGTAGTATCTGTAGCATCTGGGATTCTTCTCTACACACTTTTTTACCAGAAAGTTTTTTGGAATTCTGTGGGGTTTTGTACTTTTCAAGATTATGGGATATGCCCCTCCTGGGGTGATAAATAATTTTCTGAAGCTTCACTTGGATCCTGAATACTAAAAGCGATGACAGCTGGGTGCATAGAGTTTGCTTTAGGTTTGGGCTTAAGGGGTAAGAGCTTGCGGACCTTCATATTATTTCTAGACTACGTTACCCAATTTGCTGATGTAGGAATAAAAAAAAAAGCTGGGGATTCATGATAGACACTCTGTCCAAGAATAAAGAGTAAGTATCTGATTGTTATTACTTTATGTTTTATTCTCAGGATCCTGAGAGAATTGAACAGGTGAAGAATCCCAAAACCTATTAATTTCACATTATAACAATCACTTGGAACTAAATGGAAGGTCTAGCAGAATACTGTGATTGCACAAGAACAACTGTTAAACTATCACAACTTGTGTCACAATAGTAAAAAATTATCTTTAAAACAAAGATTATTTTAAAATATGTATCTTTGATTGAAAATATAGATATCGACATTTTTTACACTTAAGATACCAAGCAACACGGTAGAAAAAGCTGTCTCAATATAATCCCAGCATAAAGAATTATGGAATGTTAAATCTAAATATACCTAGGATCATTGTATACACATATAATCAATTAAAATAAGACGTAATTTTGATCATATTAAAATTTTTGATATTTCAGACTTACCCTACGCAGGGCATTTTGAAAATCATTTGCCATTTCTAAAGTTGTGATGATAAACACTCCAAGAACTAAAAGACCCCCTGGTAGCATTCTGGATACCTAAAATAGGAGTACAGTATTAGCTAACATAAGCATTTGGCATTACATGCAATCCTGTGTGTCTGAGAGGCTAAATATTAAACGAGCAAATACCTACTGAGCACTGACTGTCTGCACAGCATTGAGGTAGGGGCTTTGAAAAACTGGTTAAAACACTGGGAAATGGATGATAAACAAGATGAATGGGGTGTCATTATGTACACAATCTTCCCAGCGTGTCCTTAACATTTTACCTTAAAACAACTTTATAAATAAAGCCATTTAATCATGATACACTTTAGCTATACCAATAAACAAATCCCTTTCTCATGAGATCAAAGACTAAACTATCTTCTAAAAATTTTTTAATAGTTTCCACTATCAGCTAAATAAAATACAAATTTTATCGTAGACTGTTATTTCAGACTCCAAAATCTGGCTAATCTGGTATTCAGATACTTATTTGATACTTCTTTCCCTGAAATATTCAAGTATCAGTCAAAAACTTCTCACTGTTCTCCATCCATGTCTAGGCTTTCTAACTCAATACCTTTACTCGAGCTGCTCCCTCAGCCTGAATTGACTTTCTCTTACACTTCTACATGTCAGAACTCTTGAATACTTCAAAGTCAGCTTGAGGAAGCTGCCTTCCCCAATCCTCTGATCTCTGAACTCCCACAGGACTTCGGTGTAGTTTTCCCACGGAGCTTATCACATGAGCCTGTATTACAGTTATCTGCGTAGCCTACTAGCAGGTCTGGGAGATTCTTCAGGGAAGAAGTGATTCTCACCTACCTTTGTATTTCTGTAAGATTCAGCACAATACGAGAGCCTGGGATTTGAACAGAAGGAGTCCAACCTGAAAATCCATTGTTTCCTATTGTTTACGCTTACCTCAATTTTTTAAACCTCTTTATTGATAGTGGGCATTTATGTTATTTCCAATTTTTCCTTACTTTAAAATAATATTGGTTAAAAATCCTAGCAAGTCTTTCTATGTTCACAGGATTATTTGCTTAGGATAAATCTCTTGAAGTGGATTACTAGGTTAAGAAGTCATGCCTATTTTTAAGGTTTTTTGATACATACTACCAGTTTGTCCTCCACAACAGCTGTTATTTCTCTTCACATGCTTGTGGCTAGTTCTTAAGACCACAAGGATTTCTTTCTGCCACCTATACTCTGAGGTCTGAGTGCTTTGGTTATCTTTTGTGTACTTGATGCATATGTAAAGTGATCACAAAGTTAAGTCTTCAGAAAATTGGATACCACAGTCTAAGCCCTAATATATTTACATTGTATCTGCTGATGGTTCCCTCTGACTTCATACATTTTATTTACTATAGTGACACAAGCTGGACATATAAATAAAGAATAAAGTTTTCATATTTAGCACGGGGAACCTATGTATCTCTTCAAAATCACCAACATGTAAAATTAACCAACTGTTTCCTTCTAGAAGCAAAAAGCTTAATCTATTTTGCTATATAAATAAATTCACGTTTGTGTATACATATATATTCATATATACGCAAAATACACATCACTCTCTCTATATACATATATGTGTGTGTGTATACATATAGTCAAGTGCCGCATATACAACAGCAATCCCATAAGATTAGCACCATACAACCTAGGTATGTAGAAGGCTATACCATCAAGGTTTGTGTAAATACGCTCTATGACGCTTGCACAATGACGAAATCGCCAATGATGCATTTCTCAGAACACATCTCCATCATTAAGTGATGCATGACTGTATATAATTTTATAAGAGACCAAAAGCAAAATTTGAGTAGAAAGTTATTTACAAACCATTGGGAATTTAAGTTTAAAATATTTAATATTTTCATTAGAAGATGGTATTAAATATTTCCTGGATTTTTTTTTATAACTACATACCACCCTCCCATCACAAACACATACACAGACAACAGTAAATGTGTGTGTGTTTAAAAGATTTAAAGTTGACTGGAGATGGAAATAATTCTACTTTTACCTTACTTTAACATTCTTTATTAGATTATATATTCCATTTAATAACTATTTTTTAAGTGAATTTACTCATTGTTCCCTCTCAGCCAGCCCCAAATCTGTTTCCTCCTTGTGTAATGGCAACACCATCTTCCTAGATACCCAGGCTAAAAAATCTCAATAACCTTTAGCTAGTCCCTCATAATCTATTCACTCCCAATCTACTTGGTCACTAAATCATGATACTAGCTCTTTCTCTAAAATGTTCTGGCAATGAAGTTTTAGCCCACTGCATTAGTTTGTTTATTCATGCATTCATTTATCCAGGATTTTGGAGTTCGCCTCATATACCATGGAAACACTGTGCTTGGAACTGAGGATACAGCCACAAAGCAAACAGACATGACCCCCGTCCTCACGAAGGTTAGAGTCTAGTTCAGGCTCATATCACCTTTTTTTGAACTACTACTGTAACTGTGTTCTCTGTTCTATCTCCAGTCTCTCTACTCTCCATTTACACTGTGCCAAGACTTTGAAATCATTTTCTAAGTTATTGGCAGGTCAATTATATTAACTCCTTCTCAAAAATAGGAAGCTCTGAAGGTCTACCATAGAGCCACTGTCTACCAAGCAAATTCTTCACTTCTTAAGACTGCACTCCAAAATCATCCATAAACTGGCCCCCGACAGTCTTATGTCCGAATCATTCTTTTACATACCCTGTGTCTCAATTATACCCAGCTGCTTGCTATCCTCCTAACATACCTTTAACTTTCATGTTGTTTATCCATACTGTCCTTTGTGCACTCAGTGTGTTCCCTGACTTCTACTGACAAAGTCCTATTCATCTTTCAAGTTCAGGACCTCCTGTGAAGCTGTGTGAATTCAGCCATTGGCAGATATTTAACCAATCTCCACTCTATATTCCTATAGCACTTTTCTACTTTTATTTCACTTCTCTTATAATTGGTTTTGGTAATAATGTCTTCCACTTTGGTTAAAATATAAATTCTGAGGACATTTAAAAAAATTTAATCATCATTTTATTCCCTTGGTACCTAGATTAAATCATCAACAATCTGATACGCAACTGTATTATCAATAACTAGTATTATTTTAAGGTAAAAAAAAATTGGAAATAAGCTGAATGACCAATAACAGGAGATAGGTTAAAAAATACAATGGCCAAAGGTTAACAATGGAAAAGTATAGCACAAAATATCAGAAGCTTTCAAGTCAGACTGCCTGGATTCAAATCTCAGTTCCACCACTTAATATGTAATCTTGGGCAGTTTACATAACTTCAAACAAGAAAATGCACTTTAAAAATTAGACACAAGTAATCAACAAATAAAAAATATAATCATGGATGCAACAAAGCAGAAAATACTTCTATTTCTGATATACTATGCAAGTTTTGAAAACTTAAGAATGGGTACTCTGAAATCCTAGTTTAGTAACCTGAGGATCAAGTGCTTTTATTTTGTTAATGAACACAAACTTAACCATATGAAGAGACAAATATGATGACCTGGTTGGCATGTACTGTGGCCCATTCTTCATCCAAGTTATCCAACTTAGCTTTAGGATGTTTGAGGTTCTCATTTTGTTCCTCGTTGGGTGGTGTTCTAGCAGCAAGAATCACATAATCCTTTTGTGAAGAACACTTAAAAACAAATTAGAAAAGTTTATTAGGGGCCGGCTCCATGGCCGAGTGGTTAAATTCGTGCACTCCGCTGTGGCGGCCCAGGATTCGGATCCTGGGCGCGGACATGGCACGGCTCGTCAGGCCACGTTGAGGTGGCGTCCCACATCCCACAACTAGAAGGACCCACAACTAAGATATACAACTATGTACTGGGGGGGGGTTGGGAAATAAAGCAAAAAAAAAAAAGAAAAGTTTCTTAGTGATATCTGATTGAGGAATGTAAAGTTCTTATAACATGCAAAAACTGAATGTTTCTGGCAGCTTAAATTGTTAATACGTACACAGTCAAGCATCATTTAACAATGAGGACATATTCTGAGAAATGTGTTATGAGGTGATTGCATTGTTGTACAAACATCATAGAGTATACTTACACAAACCTAGATGGTATAGGCTACTGGATGTCCAGGTTATATGGTACTAATTTTATGGGACCACCCTTGTGTATGCTGTCCATCATTGACCGAAACGTCATTACACAGCACATGACTGTATTATAATGAAATCTATGGGGAAACCAATTTTTCACGGATAGCCTTACAATGTTTCCCTCACATGTTATTTACCTTTTAATATATTTAATATCAGGTCCTTATTTAATTGGGCATCCTGAATGTGAATCACATAGTGGTCCTTAAAAATGGCTTACTGGATGAGTAAATAAACTGCATTCAAACTACAAGATAATACGCTTGGCCAATTTTCTAATTATTGTATTTGTGTCCTACATAACTTGAACAGATTGAATGGTTCAGCAAATGTAAAAACTCAGTAAAATAAAGCAACAAATGACCTTGTGCATCTTACATGGATGCACTTAATTCATGGATACAATAATAGTGAGGAACTTGCACATATGTGTGCACAGAAAAACAAAGGGGATGTGGGACACATAACTGAAGTGATAACAGATTTATGTTTCTCCGTTTTAACAGCAGTTAAATGGTAACCAAAGGTGGGAAACCTAAAGATAAATTTAGGGCACATTTAATAGCTCAGTCTCATTACAATGAAAGTTTCCTATAAAGAAAGAGTGAAAATGAGGCTGATAATACATGCTAGCATGGTGTCATACTCATACATAACCTGAAATTCCCATCATTAGTGTCATCCTGGAATAGAAAATAAAGGAAGAGAAATTATTTCTACAAAAGTTATTTTCAGAAAGTTACATTTCAAAGGCAAACAGGAAAAGGTAGGTGCTCATTAAGAAAGCTCTTCCTTTTTATAAAATCTACGACTTTGAAAAGAAAAAGAAACTGACTCTGGGAGTAGGAAACATGCAAGCTTGAGGAGAAGGAGGGAAAAGTGATGAACCCTGGAATAAAGAGGAAGAAGGAACATAAAGAATACTGAAAGGACTGAAAAGGCAACATGAAGAAAGACTGGAAGGAAGGTCCTAAATTGTGGGAGACTTATTTGTAAGAGGGTGGTTTCACTGAGCTCTAGAAACAGCCTATGTGCAGTACGGGAAGTTTGGAAGAGAGTATTTCTTCCTGACCTTTTATCTTTACTGATCATATCTTTTTTCTAAGACCCTTTTTCCCTTAAATTTTTAAAATAAAGGGAAGTAAAAAACTTTAAATAAAAATTTCCTAGCAAAAAAAAAAAAAAAAGCCCCATATTAGATGTTAAGTAACCTGAATCAAAAAGAAGTTAAAATTGTTGCCAAGGTCTGGCTATCTAATGAGAGGCCTCATGGGGTAGTACAACCTGGGTGAACAGTGCAGGGTCTGCCCTTCGTCTCACAAGTTAAGAAATTGGATTTGTGAAAACTCTGAGAATGAACCTGTCTTTCAGGGCTAGATTGATATTACAAAGCTCATTTGGAATGATGCTGACAACTAGAATCTCATGATGGAGCACGAACACACAAGCCCTCTGGACAGCGTGTTACTTCTAAGTAGGTAACATAGGGCATCAAATTATAAGAGAAAAGTAGACTGGGAACATGGGTAAAGTTAGAAAAAGGAAGGTTAATTATAGAATTGGAAGGTTCTAAGGCATCATGATAAAATATCCAGAAAGAAATTGTCAAATAGAGCTTTATTTCCTACTAGGCCTCTAAATCAAGTCCTTGGGCCACAGTGCATTCTCCACTAAATAGTGTTTAGACAGACATAGCTGGTTTGTCTGTGCAACTCTCCTTTTTTTTGTTGCTTTGTACTGCTGACCAGTCCTCCCTGCTGATTAACACATTCTTCCTTCAATTACAACAAAGGAGTGGGTGCTTATGCTTTCTAAAGTAACTGCCCAAATCTCCGTTCCATTTTGTGTTAATTTTTAAGGCTTAACTCTAAGAGGAAAACAGAATTTGTTTAATTTCCAAATTTCTCCCTTCCCCTTCCTCTCCATTGAATCATTGCTAAAAAAAAAAATTCGATAAGATGGGCACCAAAACATGTAACAAAATATATGACCACTGTTCCTACATGTCTGAGATAAGACAAACTAGAATGGGAATAAAATTATCAAGAGGTACTTTTGTAAAGAATTGGACAACCAGGAATTAATAAAGACTAGAAAGGAGTACAAAACACTTTGGAAAGACAACAAAATATAAATAATCTGGTTAGAAAAATTCTAATTTTGGAGTTTCCACATTATAAACTACTTTTACATGGTCAAAAGGTAATGTGTTCTGACTTGGGCAAACCTGAGCTGGGTTTGCCTGACTTCTCCACATTTTCCCTCAAAAATCCATTTTAAATTTACTACTTCTACATTCCATCCCTCCATCCCCTCATCTTGAGTTTATTGTTAAATAGCATATTTTAACTTTAACGAACAGGTAATTTGTTTTTATTAATAAAGACAGTAAAAGATACATACCTGCCCTATTAAAAGACCAGAGACAAAATCCTTTCCTTGGAGATTGACGTTTGAAAGATACTGGCCAACACTCTCTTCTACAATATAGGTTCTTCCCATTATTGAGAACTAATTCACTTTCCTAAATTATGAGAAAAAATACATAGCATTTTTAGGTAAAAATACAATTTGTAATATGTTCCTCATGAGAGCAGTATAGCAAGATAAGACCCTGATAAGACCCCATGCCTTGCAGTGTGACTCCTTATTAAATAGGGGATTCTTTCTTGCAAAGTTAAACGTAGCTTCAGAATTCTCAACACAGTGCTGCAGGCAATGACTACCAACCAACCAGAGTTGACAGGAGAGAGAAAACCTATTTCCATACCTGGGATAAGGGAGAGGCCACTAAACTAGTAGTCAGCATACCTGATTTCTTATTTGGATCTACTACTCTTTAGCTGCATCATGTTTGATAAGCTATTCCCGAGCCTCAGGGTGCTCATTTCTAAAATAGGAAAGATAATTTCTGAGTTGCTCATGGGGAGGTAGAGAGAATCAAATGCATTTAGTCAATAAGCATACTATGAAGAACTACTATGTGCTAGAAATTGTGCTAGGTGAGATGGTACAAAGATGAGTAATACTTGACCTCTGTCCTTGAGTAACTTATAGTACCCTAAGAGTTACAGAAGTAGATAAACAGCAATGCAATAATAATGAACATTTGTATAGCTCCCACTTTGTCTAAGGCCTTTTTTTAAGTACTTTACATGTGGTAAAATTTAATATTCACAAAAATTCCATGAGGTAGGTACTATTATTATAATCCTCATTTTATAGATGAAGAAACTGAAATGAAGAAAGGTAATGTAACTTGCCCAAGTGACAAAGCTGGTAAGTGGCAAAGGTGGGACTTAGGCAGTCTGGCTCTAGAATTTATGCCCTTAAATACCACGCTCATACTGAAGAAAGATACCCAGTCTCTCAATTAAACTTTTACTGAGGGTAACTCCTGTTCTGCTCTCTCTCTCCAGTTTGTGGATAAGAACCAGTATATTCCTCTTACTGGCTTATGCTCCTTTGAGTTTCTGTCACTTAAAACCAAAGATGCCGAATAAAAGAGCTAGACAATGATGAATGATGACCTCAAGTTCACATTCAGTACGGGAGACAAAAAATGTAAAAAGATGATATTCAAAAAAGCTATACATAGATATAGAGAGACTGTAGGAACACAGTTGCAGCATTTTGAAAAGAGATAATAGTCATTTGAGTTCTGTAAAAAATTTCAATCTTATTTAGTACAACAAAGTCAAGGCAACTAACTATAGATGTGCTGAGGTGGTATATCTAACACCAGTAAACTGCAAGTCACAATGATTTTGCATTACTCTACAACTAAAGCTCAGAGAATTGGTTCCAGTTTGAAATGGCCTATTGGATGCTGTTTTTTCAAAGAGACTGTTCAGACTTGTCTCAAAACACATTAAACTTCTTCCAAGCTCTTTTCTGACAACCGTGCAAATCAGGTTTGCCCACCTTTTTTTTAGACTAACTCTAGAACTGCCTGTTTAAATCATTAATGCTTCTATAAAGCTGAGGGCTTTCCACTTTTAGTAGTGCCTTAAGGTACGCATTTCTGTGTATTAAACTTTCCTCTACTTCATCACGCTATTGTACTCCTTTTCCTTGTGCCCTAATAGTTCTTAATTCTTGCAAGAAATAGCAGTGACTTCAAAGTTATGATATGAAACTTCCTAATCTTATTTTTTCCAAAATGTCACCTACTAGCCACGTTAACGTGTAAGAAACTGAATCTAACAGGAAAATGACAATCTACTGGACTATGAAATCTGGGTGAATGCTAGATAATTTTTTTTTTTTGTAGTGCTCCTTCAAAATTTTTAAACGTAGCCAACCATACTTTATAAAGGACATTACTAAAAAATGTAGATCTTGCCTTATACAGTTCAATTTTTCCTAAAATGTGTATTAGAAGAAGCTTTGCAAGTTGTCCAAGCACTATGATTTGGGACAACTCATCTTTCCTGGACTCTGGTTTCCTAGGCTACAAAATAAAGAATATAGATCATAACAGGTCTGAAAACCTATCTAATTTTAGGATTCGATGAGTCCAAGTACAGAACATCAGCATTTTCCAAATGACAGATCAATAACACGATAATACTGTGGGCCTAGGACATAGTACAGTACTGCATATACCAGCAACTTCAATTAAAGTGCTTATACAAAATATTCTGGGGGGGAATCAACCTTAAGCTCCTTACTGATATTCACAAAAAACTGCTACTGTGGGAATTAAAGGGAGGACGACATTAGGAGTGCTTTATTTTCAATAAATAATTTAGTAAATTGTTTTAGAAGAGTAATCGAACCTGAAAAAAATCTACAGATTCAGCTTGGAAGTCACAGAATTACGATCTGGAAACAAGTAGTTCTGTTATGGTGGCCGGGTGAGAAGTGGTTTTTACGAATGTGTTTAAAAACTTCTGTGACAACAGTTTTTCAATTTAAAAAATATAAACATAAGGTAACATTTTCTGCAATGTTACCTTCAAACATAAAAACAAGGGCTACACTCAGACTCCTCTCGGTTTCTTTAAATCCTCTTCCTGAAAACTGAACGGGGCTCCTTAAATTCCTCTTGCATTACTGTTACCCACCCTGCCACCAAGGAAAAAAAAGGCATTTAAGTACATTATTTTAAATAATGCAAGTCTGTCATAGCTGGACTTGAGTGAGTTGTGCCGGAGTGCCTGTCCATATGTTTTCTACACTCTGTCTCTTTCTTCCTTGCAAACGAAGGTCTCTGTGCTTGAGTGCACACATCCAACCCTCACAAGCGCGTAGGACACCCTTAGGCTGACTCACCTGTACTCAGAATGTGCACGCGTGGCAGACAAATCCGTCCAACAGTCAGTCCACCTAAGAAGCGAGTTTAGGGCGCAAGAAGCAGCCTCCAGGAGCCAGATGCCCCTCCGTAGCCAATTCCACAGCCCATGAGTTCATCAGAAAGCGACGGACTGCCCACACTTCCCACTCCAAACCCAGGGTCTCTAGAGTCAGGTGGCGCAGAATGATGACGCAGCTGCCCCCTCCCTTTACCGCAGCGCCTCAGCCAAAGCGACTGCGGTGGCCCCCCCGCCCCCTTGCGGGCGCCATTGAGAGCGTGGCAGCAACCTGGCCCCTGCCGTCCAGCCCTGTCGGGACCGATGCCCTCTAGTGGCTCAGTGTCTAGAAGCCGCCAAAGAGGACGCCCCATGGCATCCCGGAGCTTTGACGGTAAGGTCGCCCTACTCTTCAAGGAGGGACGTGGCTTGACAAGTACTATATGGCGCCACCTCGCGGACAGTGATCACGCGGCTGGGCGAGGAGAGCCGGGGGGCGGGGAGAAAGGAGTCAGCGGAATGGGTGGTGAGGAATTGGGCTCACAGCAGAGATTGAGAAAAATACTACGTTTCCCAGAAGCCTGCGAGGCTTGCAGGGCGGAAAGGGGTGCCGGAAATCGGAGTGCCTGACGGGGGTCAGAGGCCGCCTCTGAACTCGGATTCCCAGGGTGCACGGCGTCTAGCAGCTGCGCGCGCATTTCGGTCGCGGGCGGTGGGGCGGCTGTGGCGCCGGCGCTAAGGCGGGACTCGATTTCCCAGGGTCCCGTCGCGGGAGTCTCCGGCGGGCAGGCGCGCGCGAGCCCGTGAGCGAGGCGACAGAGGCGGCCGCCCAGGCCTCTGGGTCCTCCTGGTCTTCGCCTTTCTTCTCGGTTTCTGCTCCGTCGGCCGCTGCCGCCGCGGCCCCCGGCCCCAGCGACATGGCGGCGGTGTTGCAGCAAGTGCTGGAGCGCGCGGAACTGAACAAGCTGCCGAAGTCCGTCCAGAACAAACTCGAGAAGTTCCTTGCTGACCAGCAGTCCGAGATCGATGGCCTCAAGGGGCGGCACGAGAAGTTTAAGGTAGAGAGCGGTAAGTGCGCCGATCTTCCCGCCGGGGGTCTGGGCCCGATTCGGTAGCTAGGGCTGGGCTTTTCCGCTGGCAGCCTGGCTGTCGGCCTGCGACCCCCCTGGAGCATCGCTTTCCTGCTCCCCGGGCCGCCGAGGCCTTCTCTTACCTGCGCCTCTCACACTTTGATCCCGAGGAGCCTTTTGTTTGTTTCAAGCTGAATCCACGTTTAGTTCCGTTTTCTTTGTAATCAGCAGGGTCTCATATCGGGACAGAAGGTTGTCCGGGAAACAGAAATTGTGAAGGTTTGGGTCTGTTTACATCGGACTCGCGACCCCTGTCTTTCTAAGGCTAGAGTACCCTCTCTGTGTGTTGCACGTACAACGATAGTAATTTCCGCTCAGTCTTCAAGGCACCTGCCTTCAAAGGCCTTTGTCTCGACTGTTTCGTGCACTTACGTTGAGCGTGTGTGTGTGTCGCTGTGCTCCGGTAACGAGCTCATGGTCACCAAAATGAGTGAGTGCGTGAGACAGCGCTGGAAATAGAGTGAACGTGCGGTGAATACGTTTAACATATCGGAATTCTCTCTAAAAATTGGAATTTGATAGAAAATATATTTAGACCTGTTTATAAATAACCTACAGTAGACGCTCAAATAAGAAAGTTACTAACAAAAGTGACTTGAACATCCTTGAAGAAAAGTTAAGAGCTTAGTAATTACCATTACTTTTGCCTTATACAGTTCAGTTTTTCCTGAAGTGTGTGTTAGAAGAAGCTTTGCAAGTTATCCAAGCACAAGCACAAAGTTTTTGTTGTGTGTCTTGGTTTACCAGTTGTTTGGCGCGATGGGTACTGGTTTTTGCTAAGTTGATTGAAAATTCGGAGTAAATTTTCTCTTCAAAAAAATGTAATTAGCAAGCAGAATAAATATCGAGAATGAATTCTCTGAATCCCAACACTGAATATAGTACACAGCGTTCTGTTAATTTGCACAATGAATATTGAGTGCCTGAAACTACGCTGAACACTACACACTCAGTCCCTTCCCAGGGGGAGTTAACACATCTATTTTTACATAAACTTAGTAATTTTATATTTTCAGGTATGGTTGTGACTGTTTTAACACAGCCTCTTAAAGCAAAGCAGTTTTTAAATAATTTTCTTCTCCATTTAATAAATTTTTTTTTACTCTGTTTTATGCTAAGAAGTTTGCTGTTGTGTGGGGAAAATACTAAGATAAATATGTTACTTGCCCTGAAGTAGTTCATAATCTTGTGAGAGAGATAGACAAGTAAATTGTAAAACCCCTTTAGGCCTTATTTTCATTTGTCATGTATGTATAAGTCAGTTGGAAGTGTTAGATTAAAGTCCTTTCCCGTGCTTGACTTACCTTTGCTCAAGGTAATTCTTGTTCAATTCTTATTTGGAGTGCAATTTTAATACTGTGTCTTAAATTTTAAAGTCAAGTTATTAAAAATAATTAGCAGTATCAACCATATGTGTCCCTGTGTGTTTGATTTCATTTTTCTCTCTGCTTTTCTGTAGAACAACAGTACTTTGAGATAGAGAAGAGGCTGTCCCACAGTCAGGAGAGACTTGTGAATGAGACCCGGGAGTGCCAAAACTTGCGGCTTGAGCTGGAGAAGCTCAGTAAGTATTAATTATATCTCTATAATATTCTTGGACTATTCAGATCTTCAAACATCTCTTTGTATGCTTTGGAAACGTTTACTTACTATATATGAAAATTCTAGTTAAGTGTCATTTTCATTTATGGTGATATTTTGATTTTTCACTCAGTGATACTAAGAACATAGGGCTTAATGATCAAGAGGCCTGGGTTCTAATTCCAACTGCAAGTAAAGGCTCTTTTGCCATATGTGAATCATAACAGTATGTGATTGGTGTTTATAAAATGGCTAGAACCGCATGTCCATCTACTTACACAGCTGTACAGATCAAATGAGATATATTTGAAAGCCTTTTGAAAAGGCTAAAGCATTATGCAAGTAAAAAGTAATTAAAGAGAGTGACGGTTATTTTTATGTTGTTGGAAAATTAAAGCCTATTAGTTCTATTATTATGTCTTACCTCTTTGTTATAATTTTTATAAATATTTGTGAATCTCGGGCTATTCCCTTTTTAAGGCCTAATTCTTGTGAAAGATAGGTAGCTGATTTCCTTCTTAATTTGTTTTCTTACATCATTAAAGTCCTAGAGGGTACACAAGATCTTAGTTAAAGGTCCTGACATTTCTTGGAAGGATGATGTTTATTACATGCAGTGCTTATAATAGAAGAAGGTAAATTTCAGGAAAGATCTTTATGGAGTAGGGGCATAATATTTGTTATTAGATATAGTTGGATTTTAATTTGATTGGAAACACAGGAAGCTAGTAATCAAGAGAGTGGTTGAAATTTCAACCTTCTTTCTTAACTGATCCGTGCCCATCAGCTATTTGTTTGGGTTATAACTTTTTTCAGCTGATTTTGGCACATCTCATTTTTAAAACATATGACATATTTGTAGGATGGTATGTGTACATGTATAGTGTATCTTCTTTGGAAAAATATCTGTATCCTCTGCCCATTTTTTGATCAGGTTTCATTTTTTTGTCTTTAAGTTGTATGAGTTCTTTATGTATTTTGGAAGTTAACTCCTTGTTGGGTATATGATCTGCACATATTTTCTTCCAGTTGGTGGGTTGTCTTTTCATTTTGTTGATGGTTTCCTTTGCTTTGCAGAGCTTTTTAGTCTGATGTAGTCCCATTTGTTTATATTTTCTTTTGTTTCCCTTGCCAGAGTAGACATGGTATTCGAAAAGGTACTGCTAAGATCATAAGTACTTACTGAGTAACTTGATCAGGTTCATCATCTGTACATAATAGTTTTTCCTTGGCATAATAACAAGGTCTGTAAGGCAGTGGTGCTGAACAATTTCAGGAAAATGACTGTGATTGCAGGTTCTTTATGAGATTTGGAAAAGGGAGAGGGAGGGGAAGATGGGGGTAAATGTTATTTACTATCTTGATCTTGTCTTTTTTTACTCAGTTTTCTTCTTTTTAAATATAATTCACTGATTTTTGTGATTGACTTGGAAGATGTCATTGAAAGATAAGGAAATTGATAATTGCCTGTGCTTTTTCTTGTAAATGTTAGCCAGAATGATCACAACTAAGATTTTGGGGAAAGGATAGCATATTTAAAAGTTTGGTCTAGAAGTACAGTAAATTTGAGATGTATTCATGAATTTAGAATGCGATGTGAGACAGCTCAGCCTTTTTGAGACTTAGTTTCTTATTTTTAAAATGCGTGTGGGTGGTAGTTGGATAAAAACTGGCATTGTACATTTTAAGCATATGTGTGTGTATGTTTATAAAATTTCTTTTGTTTAGACAATCAACTGAAGGCACTAACTGAGAAAAACAAAGAACTTGAAGTTGCTCAGGATCGCAATATTGCCATTCAGGTAGAAATTATTCCTATGAATAAAGCTAATTGTGAACATGTTACTTGAGGAAGTTTTCTCTTCTGATTGTGTTTATTAGTTATTTAGTCAATGGGAAGATGAAACATTTTCCACTAAGAGAAACTAACAAAAGCATGAACACATGAATTCCTTAATTGGATCTCTATATGTTGTATTGATAGAGTGGGCGTTCCTTTTACTCATTAGAGTATATTAGTGCTTGATATAAAAAACATGCACTTGCTTTTAGTTCTGTAGCTCTTAAGTTTTGATTTTTTTAAAAATTCGAATTGATTTTTTAAAAAATGCAAATTGTAAGTAAGTGCCATAGAATTTTAGGTAGGATAGATGTTCACAGATTCATCTATCTATCCATCCACCCACTCACCCACTTATCTACTTACCTTCCTTTCTTTTAGAAGTTACCTATTCAATGCTTACAGGCATTATTTTAAGTATTGCAGTACAATTGGTGATATGGGTAAAGTCACATCCAAAATCATTTCCTTAGAGTAGTGATATAAGAATAATAAATTGAATATGATCAAAAGGATTGCTGACCAATTTATTTAATAAAATGGTCGTACTCAGTGATTCTTTAACCAGGTAGAACTTTAGACTCTTGCCATTGCTTTTTTAAAACTTGCATTTGATTTGAGGTTAAAAGATACTTAATATATAAAAGATACTTCTAATGGGAAAGAGGGATAGCCTTGATCCAATAGAAATTTAAAATTCTCTACATAAAAAGAACTAAGATGCAAGTAAACCGTTAGAAATATTTTTTCAATAAAAATGTGACTATTTATATCCTTAATACATGACTGCTTTCAAATTATAAGAAAAATCATTCAAGGGGGAAATGGACAAAGGAATTAAAAGGGAAAAAAGAGAGAGGAGGCTCCACAAATGGCCAATAGCAATATGAAATGTTGCTCTACTTCACTTGTAATCAGAAAAATGCAGATAAAACAATAATATGGTAATTATTTTTCACCTCCTTATGTTAACATTGATTTCTTACTTTTTTTTTTTTTTTTAAGAATAAGCTTCAGTTCTGGCATGGGTGGCTTAGACTGGCACTTATAACTGAAAGAAAAGCATATAAATTGCCATTGTCTTGCTTAAAGGAATTTGACAAAATTTATTAAAGATCTTAAGTAATTCCATTTCTAGAGATCTTTCTTGAGAAATAATTTGAACCAAGGTGTATATGCAATGATAGTCATCAAAATTTTGTTTTATAACAGCAAAAAATTAGAAGTAAGTTAGATGTCCTACAAAGGCATATATAAGTAATTAAGACACTTCCAAGTCATAAAATGTGACACGGGCAATTTTTTCCATGTGCCTAGGAAAAATAATTTTTAAAAATCTAAAATATGGAGCCAGCCTTGATAGTCTGGTCATTAAGGTTTGGCACTCTCACTGCTTCAGCGGCCTGGGTTTGCTTCCTGGTCGCAGAACCACACCATCCATCTATCAGTTGCTGCGCTGTGGCGGCAGCTGAAATAGAAGAACTAGAAGGACTTACAACTAGAATATACAACCATGCACTGGGGCTCTGGGGAGAAGGGAAAAAGAGGAAGATTGGCAAAGATCTTAGCTCAGGATGAATCCTTCCCTGCCAAAAAGAAAAAAAAATCCAAAATATGAGCAAAAGTGTTGAGATTATGGGTAATTTTTGAACTTTTTGATGTATACGTTATAAGAAAAAGAAAACCAACCATTTTTAAACTGCACCTAATGTTAACTAAAGTGACAGTTCATGTTCAAGTTCCTATATTCATGATTAACTTGATTTTCTTATTTATATGACAGAGCCAGTTTACAAGGACAAAGGAAGAATTGGAAGCTGAGAAAAGAGACTTAATTAGAACCAATGAGAGACTCTCTCAAGAACTTGAATATTTAACAGGTATGAAGAAGTGCTTTAGCCTCTAACTACACTCTTTTCTATCTCTTCTAGCAGTGCTAAGAATTAATCCCCAGTCTGTTTTTGTTGCTGGTGTTTCTTTGTCATATCTCAGAATAGTGTTCAGGGTAATATCCTATTGTTTCTCCTACTCATTTATCTTTAGATCATTTATCAGGGATTTAAAAAAGTATCTAGACAAGTACATCAATGAAGAACATGTCAGAGAAGTGGTAATTTGAACCAAGGTTTACATGCAGAGATACTACAGTGCTATTTGTAGTACCCACTTGGAAGTAGTTTAAATGTTTGGTTGTAGAAGCTGCAGTCCTTCATTTTATGCTGACACCCTTGCTGGGATAAGCTATCCATAAGCATTCAACGTAAAAACCTAAAAGGAGAGCCCATATTAAAAACATAGGTGAAGGAGTGAGGAGACAGGAATATAAGATATACAAATATAGAATATAATATATGATACAGTTGATGCATTCAGGCGAACTGACTCTTAGGCACTTGAATGGTTATCAAGTTCCCTTTGGTTCCTTTCTATAAGATTTTTGAGAATTTTAATTTTTATTGAAGAATTTTCAAATATGTTGCTATATAATAATATTCAATTAGGCAACTATACTTTTCCAGTATCAGAAAAAAGTTACTTCAGAGTATTTGTTGATGATGTTGCACAGGTAGTGAGTAGGTAAAATTAAAAGAATTTTTTTTGTAAAAATCTTAATGTAGGGACTATAGGAAAATTAAGCATGTGTATTCTGGCTGTTTTGAGTAGAGGTTTTTATATGTATCATTGCTTTTTAACTTAAACAAATAGCTATTTGTGAAATCTTAATAGATTGTTGGGTGTATATCAGGAAAATTAATGTTAATTTTGTATATTTAGCCTAAGATAGTGTATTTAAAATAAAATAATCCATATAATTTACATGTTTGGTTGGGCGCACGAATTTAGCTTCTTTATCTTCTGTTCAGTGAAATTAGATTTGTTAATTAAGTATGGCAGAAACAAATTAAAATAGAGGACTTGAGAATTACTTACTTTGTATTAAATGTTTATGTTTCTAGAGATACATTTTTGATGGTTCCTCTGAGCATTAGTTAGTTCTTATTTTCAAATTCTCTTCTGACCTTTCTAGAGGATGTTAAACGTCTAAATGAAAAACTTAAAGAAAGCAATGCAACAAAGGGCGATCTTCAGTTAAAACTGGATGAGCTTCAAGCTTCTGATGTTTCTGTTAAGGCAAGTAACAAATAATTCCTAAAGGACAAAGTATAATTTTTGTTTAAACTCACCTAAATTAAAATTTAAATAGAGGCAAGTTATCCATAAAGTAATTAAAAGCTGTGTTTTGGGTTTTGTTAGTGTCAGGAAATTAAGCAATAAGACAATTTTATTTTATTTTTTTTTTTGCTGAGAAACATTAGCCCTGAGCTAACATCTGTGCCAGTCTTTCCTCCACTTTCTGTATGGGTTGCTGCCACAGCACAGCTGATGAATGGCCACACCTGAGATCCAAACCCACAAGCCCAGGCCACCAAAGTGGAGCACACCGAACTTAACTACTACTATGCCACAGGGCTGGCCCAAGACAGTTTTAATTGAGTTGTTTTACTTATGGGATGTTTGCTTCTTATAGTTCTTATCTGATTGTTTTCTGTTAAGAATCCATACAAATATTTATTTCTGTTGTAAAATAAAATTCTGCTTGTATCCCTTAGCTACCAACAAAATCATTTGGATAACCATATATTACCTTTAACTGTAAATGCTATTTTCTTCCATTTCCTTAGTATCGAGAAAAACGCTTAGAGCAAGAAAAGGAGTTGTTACATAATCAGAATACATGGCTGAATACAGAGTTGAAAACTAAAACTGATGAACTTCTGGCTCTTGGCAGAGAAAAAGGAAATGAGATTCTAGAGCTTAAATGTAATCTTGAAAACAAAAAAGAGGAGGTAAGTTAGTCAAATTGTAACTTTGTATTAGGTTACAACTTACATTTGTGCACAGTTTATTAAAAATTTATTTAGTGGTGTAGCAAATTAAATGTTCTTGTAAGATTAGGGGTCAAATGTGGAGGACATAACTCAAACATTTGGCGTAGGAAATTGACCAATTGCATTTAAGTAAAGAATTTAAGAGATTCTTTGATGAATTTTAATATTATCTACTGTCTTACGATATATCTTTCCTAAGACACGTGTTTAAGAAGTGGTGGTAAGTTTTTGTGTGCTAAATCCAAACATGTTCTGTGAGCTGTTATTTTCACTTGATTAAATATTTTATGTAAAATACTTTTTTTGAACGTGAGGAATTATTTTGCTTTTACTTGGCAGCTTAACTTCATATCAAATTAATTTCAGTTAATACAATATCCTCCCCTCACCCAACTCCACTGTTTTATTTGTAGGTTTCTAGAATGGAAGAACAGATGAATGGCTTGAAAACGTCAAATGAGAATCTTCAAAAGCATGTAGAGGATCTGTTGACCAAACTGAAAGAGGTATAGATGACTACTTAAAATTTCTCTTTTACGAAATATTGTAGCACTGTTATTTTATAAAATGATTTCGTATTTTGAACTGTTCCTGGCACCATGAAATGGCCAGCTCACTTCCATATGATATAGAGTCAGAAATGGCAATTATATGCTATATCCAAAGTACTATCTAAAAATGAGTATGGTTAATTTTAATTTTCACTTAAGCATTCCACTTTAGATAAAAGTATCATCAATATTTTATCCTTAAAGTATTTCTTCTTTATCGTGAAAACTGATTTTAATTTTAGTGTTTTAATCTTTATCTTGTCACTTTACAAAACTGGATGTTTTATCTTGGTATTTGGTAAACCAGTATTCTAAATTCAGTTCAAAGAGACTGCTATAATGTTTTTTTTTCAGGCCAAGGAACAGCAGGCCAGTATGGAGGAGAAATTCCACAATGAATTAAATGCTCACATAAAACTCTCTAACCTGTACAAGGTAAATAGCGTACCATACATTTTAGTGTTCTAATGTTGTATTATTGGATGTTGGGTAACTTTTTAAGATTGACTTTTAGAGTGCTGCTGATGACTCAGAGGCAAAGAGCAATGAACTGACCAGAGCAGTCGATGAACTACACAAGCTTTTGAAAGAAGCTGGAGAAGGTAAGAGTTTTCAATTATGGGAAGATTATTTTGTTTTTAGATAAAAAGTACTTTTTTCTTTACCTTTGTATAGATTGTTGGATTTGGAAGTCAGATTAACTTTCTTAGGGACAAAATTTGGTACAGAAGAAAGATCCTTGAATTAAAAAACTTAAAGTTATGTTTTTGGCTATTAATATATTTGAAAAGATAGATTAGCTCTTGTTTTTCTCTTTCTTTCATCTGGTAACTGTACATATTCTGGTTTCTAATAGGAAATTTTTCTTCCATTTTTGAAACATTTACTTTGATAAGTACATATGGGTTTACAGTTTGGGTATTCTTTTAATCCATAAATAAGCCTCACTTTTTAAATTATAAATAGTGCATTTTAAGGTTTTTGATTTTCTTTTTTTTAGATGTAAGTTATATATGATGTTTTCCAGTCATTTCGTATATTCTAGACTAAAGATCAGATTAAAACCAAAGAGATATTTAGAGCCACTTTTTTGCAATTTGAGTTCCCTTATTTTCCCCATGGATAAGAGACATCAAAAGGATTAGTTTCACCAGGCCGGGACATTTTGGGAATTATAAGGAGAGCAAGAGTTTTCAGTGGGTAATAACTATCAACCACAGCCCTCTCTGGAATTTAGTGTTATCTCTTGAAGGGAAAAATAGTGACTATTCTGTTACATTTTATAAACTCACAGATTTTAATGATGTATTTGGATATTCTGTCTTTAAAAATATTTTTAGCCAATAAAGCAATACAAGATCATCTTCTAGAGGTGGAGAAATCTAAAGAGCAAATGGAAAAAGAAATGCTAGAGAAAATAGGGAAATTGGAGAAGGAATTAGAGAATGCAAATGACCTACTTTCTGCCACAAAACGTAAAGGTATGGATTAATACATGCTTGTTGATTGCTTGAAATACTAGAACTTCTTTGCGTAGTTTTCAATTTCACTAATAGTGTTTCTCTGTCATGGTGTAGGAAACTCCATCAAATTATAGCATTAGCGTTTATTTTTAGTTTAAAATTAATACTCTGTACTATGTTGTCAGATATATGTACTGTTTGATCACACATGATTTTGTGTCAATTTCCAGAATAGTTTTTAACTTTAATTTTGTTAGTGCCATTGAGTCAATTCCAACTCCTGGCGACCCTGTGTACAACAGAGTGGAACCCTGCTTGGTCTTTTTCACCATCCTCTCACTTTCTGGTACTGTACCAGACAATGCTCCACTGCTGTTTATAGGATTTTCGCAGCTGAGTGGCCAAGTCCTTCTTTCTAGCCTGTCTTAGTCTGGAAGCTCTACTGAAACCTGTCCATCATGAGTATCCCAGCTGCTATTTGAAATACCGATGGCATAACTTTCAGTATCATGGCAAGACACCACTGCCACAGTATGACAACCAACATACGGGTGATGTGATTCCCTGACTGGGAAACAAACCCAGGCTGCGGTGGTAAGAGCACCGAATCTTAACCACCTGACCGCCAAGGCTATCTTGTAACTATAATTACTGCATGATATTTAGAATTGAGTTATGTTACATGACTATCTGATGTCATGTTTTAAAATCTTCATATGAATTTATATGTAATGTACACTAGGTGTCACTTTTTCCTTGTCTTGAAAAAAAATATTACGTTCGTTTGAAATTTTATAAGAATATACAAGATTTCTGTATGTTGGCACAGGAGCCATATTATCTGAAGAAGAGCTTGCAGCCATGTCTCCTACTGCAGCAGCCGTAGCTAAGATAGTGAAACCTGGCATGAAATTAACTGAGGTAAGAATGGTAGTAAATCTTATTTTCCTTAGGCAAAACTGTTCAGATCTCTCTGACACTTAATCCCCAGAAAAATTTTCCTTAAAATCGTCTGATGATTAATGGAACATCTAGGACAGGCTTTCTGGGTTCCTGGTTCTGTGTCACGTACAGTAAAGATTTCCATCTTGTCTAAGTGCCAACCAATGTTTATTATGAAGCTAGATAGACTATGTAATTCTGTTGTAATGCTTAGATTTGAAACAACCTCTCTTCTGCTTTCAGCTGTATAATGCTTATGTGGAAACTCAGGATCAGTTGCTGTTGGAGAAACTAGAAAACAAAAGAATTAATAAGTATCTGGATGAAATAGTGAAAGAAGTTGAAGCCAAAGCACCAATTTTGAAACGCCAGCGTGAGGAGTATGAGCGTGCACAAAAAGCTGTGGCAAGTTTATCTGTTAAGCTTGAACAAGCTATGAAGGTTGGTTCCATTCCTAAATTTTAGCTGCAGGAAAAATAAATATGAGAAATTATTTACTAGGTAGTTCTTCCTTAGAATTAAAGTATTCGAGTCAGAAACGGCTGAATCTGCTTCTTCAGTGATAGAGTAATTATACATTTTAAAGCTTATCATTACATTATTAAACACCTGTAATTGCAAAATATTGTACCTTTATTCAGCTAAAATTGTAAGAACCTTTTACGTTTTTTAAGACATTTGGGAAGTTTTCTGGAGGGTTCTCTAGTGGTTGATAAATAGCCGAATCTCCTTGCACCACTATTCAAATTAAAACAGCAATCTCTCTTTGTACTAGCACTCTCCTAAATTTCGCATAGCCGTTTTTTGTCAGACACTTCTGATGTTCTGTCTTTATATCATTTCACAATTTGGCAAATCTTTATATACATTACTTTGTTACTTTTCCTTTACATATTAGAAGTGCCAAGGAAATTTATAAATATCCTTTGTGTCTTAAGATTCTTTTTTAATAGATAATGATTAAAAAAGTATTTATACTCTTATAATTTTGCTTTTAGGATACATCTATTAGTATTACTGAGAAATCTTCAAGATTTATTAAACAAGTTTTATTGAGAAAATTCAGTTAAATCAGTTTGTATCTGCTGTTCTAAACTGATAAATTTCTTTTTCTTTCTTCCATTTTTTTTGGAGAACCGTATGAATAAATTGTAACCTTAATTCAAACTTAAACTTTTCTTGCTGTTGCTGTTAGAATTTACACAGTTTGCCAGATAATATTATATCAAATGGTCTTTTTCTCCTATATCAAATAACCTTTAACAGTCTTGCCTTGACAGAATATTGGCTTTTTGACCCCTCTCCCGGCAACTGTGTGGATTGAAAAGAGCTTCCTTGGGTCTAATTAGATCTTCTTGAGTTTCTCACTGTTGAGAGTGAGCATTTTTGCCTGGAGATTATTGTCTGAAGGGGATAGAGAGGTGGAGGGGCTTAAAAATCAGATAATAGCAGCTGTTCATTGTGGGAAAAGCCTGTTTGTTCCTTCTTCACTAATGATCAGGTACAGTAGTAAAAATCCCTTATAATAACTGCCAAAGAGTTTAAAGATAATTTCTGTATCATTTTAATACCTGAATCTTCTTTCTGTAACATACATCCTGTATCCTCCAGTCTAGATTCTGTGAGGCTCATTTGGTAGATTTAGGATTTTATAACCAAATTCCTTCCTTGGCATCTTAGTTAATCCCATTTTGAACTCAGTAGATTTCTATCATTGCTGTCTTTCATGAATATTTGCCTACTTCGTTTTGTCATGTACTTGTTCCTACTGAAATTCATTTGTGCATACTTTTAGGGCAGTGTGCTCAGAGGTACTTGAAACACTAGGATAAAGATGAGCCATCTTTCACTTGAACAGTATTTAAGACATTATTATGTGGAAACAACACAAGAAGAAGCAAAATTTGTATGAATTTGTGATAAAGCATACGATTTCAAAGATATTTTGTGCTCATATCAGGTTCCTTAACACTCTCCCTAAATCTCTAATGATATTGTGATGCAAAACTCTGCAAAAGCACTGTATATTTATCAATTCTTTTTTTTTTTTTAACAGCCGTGTGACATTGGCTGCTGCTGCTTTAGAATTAATTCCTGATGCTTTTTTTTCATAAAATCAAGTTTTTTATACATCTTACCCACCGTTTTTTACTTTGACCTTTATTTCCAGATAACCCATGTAATAATAATTATCACTGTAAAGTAATCCTTTGTTTTTGTCTTAGTAACAAAGCTTTTGAGAGTATGTATTTCTGTGACATTTAATAATACACTATGAATTTGATGTGGCTGTAAGATTGTAATTGACAGTTAATTTGAGGGAAGTGGCAAATTCCTCATCATTTTCATACAGTGATGAGCATTGTATTGATGAGCAATATTTCAGATACTAAGAAATACATGTGCTCCTATTTATAATTTCTCTTTAGAGGCCACTGTATTATATAGAATCTTTTTAATTTATAAGTTAATTGCTATCGTATTTGAGCACCCTCTGTTTTTTGTTTTTTGTGCGGTTTGTTTGAGGACAGTTAGCCCTGAGTTAACATCTGTGGCTAATCCTCTTTTTGCTGAGGAAGACTGGCCCTGAGCTAGCATCCATGCCCATTTTCCTCTATTCTGTATGTGGGACGCCTACCACGGCATAGCTTGCCAAGCCGTGCACAGGTCTACACCCAGGATGCAAAGCGGCGAACCCCAGGCTGCCAAAGCGGACCTTGCGTATTTAACCGCTGTGCCACCAGGCTGGCCCCGAGCACCCTGTTTTTGTTATTTGTATAACTGCTTCGTTTGTTTGGATCTTAGAAGAAAATATAGAATTTTCATTTGAATTGAATTTACATTTTAAAGGAGATTCAGCGATTGCAGGAGGACACTGATAAAGCCAACAAACATTCATCTGTGCTCGAAAGAGACAATCAAAGAATGGAAATACAAATAAAAGATCTTTCACAACAGGTTAGAATTTTTTCTTTCTTTTCCTATTTTGTTCTTAACCGACTGCCCAGTAATGTTTGAATCTGGTTGCACTTAATCCAAGATAGAGCTACAACATATGAAATTCTGATTGAATTAGGAATACTACTCTTACAGAATTTTACCCAAGTCATTGTTTTTTCATAGCTCTTCTCTTTTTTTCTCTTTTCTTTAAGTGTTTGATAAATTTTCAGATTGTGGGTACTGGTTGTAATAAATGAAGTAATTCAAAGATATGTGAAAGTTTTCTCCTCCCTTCCCAAGTCCCAGAGTGTAACCAGTGCTGACAGACTGTGGTGTGTTCTTTCACGACTTTGTTCTCTGTACAAACATACATGAGCATATATAAACATACGTAGGTCTTCTTTGTTTTTACTGAAATAAGACCATGCTATATGCATTACTCTGCCACTTTTTTTTTTTTAACTGAACAAGTCAGGAAATTGTCTTTTGTTCATATATTTTACCCTAATCTGTGTGTGGGGGTATATACATACAACACATACATAAAAATTTGACGTAAATGAAATTAAAATTTATTTCCCATGCTCTCCTTCTGCTCCATACATAATGCATACATAAGTATGAAAGTGCCAGCAGACACATGCACACACAATAGCTATGTATTTCTGTATGTTTTATTTGATCATTGTTTTACAAACATGGAGCCATGTTTCTGGAATTATAATTTGGCTGCTTTTAAAAAACAACAGCCTTCATTACACACTTTTATAGAAATGAAAAATTTTTTTCCATTAAATTTTTCTATTTAGGTTTAATATCTAAAATGATACGCTTGATGTTTTTTAAGTTAATATAAGTTAATGTTCAGAAAGGAGTATTTTCGTTTGAAAATTTTCATTTTCTTGAGGACATTTCCAGAATCAAAGCCATTATTATTTGATAATATATTAAAACCTTGTTTTTAGATTAGGGTGCTTCTGATGGAACTTGAAGAAGCAAGGGGTAACCATGTAATTCGTGATGAGGAAGTAAGCTCTGCTGATATAAGTAGCTCATCTGAAGTGATATCACAGCATCTAGTATCTTACAGAAATATTGAAGAGCTTCAACAACAAAATCAACGTCTCTTAGTGGCTCTCAGGGAACTAGGGGAAACCAGAGAAAGAGAAGAACAAGAAACAACTTCATCCAAGTAAGCAATTGACTACCTTGGTTTATTCAGCAAACATTTGTTGAAAACTTTTTATGTGCCTCTAACAGTGGTGGATACAGGGAATATAGTGATTTAGGAGAAAAAAAAAAAAATTGAGCAGCAATACCCCTAAAAAAGTTCTGGGGGCTGGCCCATGGCCGAGTGGTTAAGTTTGCACGCTCCGCTGCAGGCGGCCCAGTGTTTCATTGGTTCAAACCCTGGGCGCAGACATGGCACTGCTCATCAAGCCACGCTGAGGTGGCGTCCCACGTGCCACAACCAGAAGGACCCACAACAAAGAATATACAACTATGTACCGGGGGGCTTTGGGGAGAAAAAAGGAAAAAAAAAAAATAAAAATCTTTAAAAAAAAAAAAATTCTCCCAGAGACCTCAGTTTATGTGTAAGAATAATCATAATTAAATAAGTAATTTTAATTCAGTGTGATTAGTTCTATAATAGATAAAAGCCTACTGTGTGTGGGAGCATGGACGTGGAGGACTTAGCCTAGATTTTAGGAAACAGACCAGGCTTCGTGGAAAAGATATGTAGGAATTACTCAAGCAGAGTAAAGACTTTTTTTAAAAAATGTGTTTGATGCTAGAGGAGGAGGAATGGCTGTGAAAGCAAGAAGACTGGAGTTTGAACTGAGTGGAGTTGGTTTAATTTTTGCAGATGAATTTTCAGATGGCGTTGGTTAATACCTGACTTCTGTGTGGTGGGGGTTTTAGAAGTGGTTCTTAAAATAGCAGAAGAAAGAAAGGACAAGAGAAACGAAAATATTATGCTTAATGATAGACAGTAAAATAGTCAATGTACAGTAGAAGTTATAACTGCCTTTCCTTCTCAGTCCTGTGAAGTAGACTGGTTTCTTTTCCTGCAGAATCACTGAGCTTCAGCTCAAACTTGAGAATGCCCTCACTGAATTGGAGCAACTCCGTGAGTCACGACAACATCAGATGCAGCTTGTTGATTCCATAGTTCGTCAGCGTGATATGTACCGTATTTTATTGTCACAAATAACAGGAGTTAACATTCCTTTACAAGGTATATTTTTATATCTTATTTTAGAAGTTTGCAAGTATTTTTGGGAAATGCTTCTGAGATGTTTATTAGGGAATGGATTTTGCAACATAAGCAGTATCCACTCTAATGATGGTAACTTAAAATTTGAATACCATGTATGATTGATCATACGTATTATCAATTCTAAAACACACCGTTATTTTAGGGGTTATTAAAAAAAGAAGAAATGCTGATCATTGTTGAAAAGTGTGCATCTTAAAATCAATGAATTATGATATTTATTTTGGTTATGTTCTGTTTTAACGTTTACTCTGCAAATGTCTCTAATCAGAAACCAAAAATAATCTTAATAGGTTAATAGATTCTTGTTTAATAGTTTCTACACTCTTATGATTTCATTTAAGTCCATCCATCAGCTTCTTGATTTTGGTTATGATGTATTTGCAAAGAAATGTTATATCGTTGTTTTTATGTTTCTGAAGCTTCCAGTTTAGATGATATTTCTCTTGTGTCAACTCCAAAACGTTCAAGTACATCACAGACTGTTTCTACTCCTGCCCCGGTACCTGTAATCGAGTCAGCAGAGGCTATAGAAGCCAAGGCTGCCCTTAAACAGGTAAAGATCACACCTTTACACCTTTGTCTTGGGTTAGGTTATTCAAGAACACAAGAGAGTCATTTTCTAATATTTCTCCAATATTTAGTTGCAGGAAATTTTTGAGAACTACAAAAAAGAAAAGGCGGATAATGAAAAAATACAAAATGAGCAGCTTGAGAAATTTCAGGAGCAAGTTACAGATTTGCGATCACAAAACACCAAAATTTCTACCCAGCTAGATTTTGCTTCTAAACGGTAAATTTCCTTTTGTTCCAAAATTAATGTTTGTCTAAATGATATACTTTAGTATTCAAATGAATCAAATTCAAGGGTTAATTTGCTATAGTGTTACTTTTTTGTGGACCATAATCCAGGATGCTAAGTTATGATGGTTCATTTTTTAATACTGGTTACTGATCCCCTTGGGCATTGCTAAAGGGTCCAGGTAGTTACGTAATAAGTTGAAATTCATGTGAGGAATGTTGCTTTCCTTCCTGAGGTTGAAGGACCTACTGTTTCTGTAGGATTTAACTATTTTATAAATGTGCCAGAGGATGAGAAGAATGTGAGCAAATTTCATTCAATTTTTTCTATTCCAGCGTGAAAAGAAGTGGGCACTAGATAGTTCATTTTGAGAAACTTCACTTTCTTGTCACTTACAAAGGAGTAATAGTAAATTTTATTCCATAGTTGTTATTAAATCTGTTGAATACTTGTTAGTTTATCAAGTTATGACAATTTATTTCCGTGAACACAACATGATAAAACTATGTTTTTGTAAGGATACGGCAGAAGTTACCTCTTTATGTTCCAACAATTTGGTACTGTAGGTAGAAGTACCCCTTTTTTCCCTATGTTGATAACCCTAGCCAGCCATTTTCTAAACTTTCAGGCACGTAAGAGAAAATAAGGTGAAGAATTATAGAGGAAAAAAAGATTGACAAAAATCCGTCACTAACCATACATAAATATCTTAAATTGCATACTACTGGATTGTGGTGCGCGTCTGGTATATCAACGTGTATTGGCATTATTTTGAATATGACTAAAATTCTTGGAAATGAATAAGATTAAGAAGTTAATTCAACGTGAAATACTAAGTTTATTTAGAATTTTAATTTAACTGCTAAATTTGGAATTTAGAGCAAAGAATGGAGGTTTTACGTTATTTCATAAGCCACCTTTTTGATGTTGTTAATCATGTAACTAATAATTAAGCTGTTATGAAATTCTTTAAGGAACTAAGCTATATAGTATTTCAGTTGCTTATCAAATTGTTTTTCTTTCATGTAAGTTATGAAATGTTACAAGATAATGTTGAAGGATATCGTCGAGAAATAACATCCCTACATGAGAGAAACCAGAAACTCACTGCAACAACTCAAAAGCAGGAGCAGATCATAAATACGATGACACAAGATTTGAGAGGAGCAAGTGAAAAGCTAGCTGTTGCAGAAGTGAGATCAATTTCCCTCATCTGACTTGCATTATCAGTTGCATTTGACATTTGTTTTTTAGTTATTACTTTGATTTCACTGATTGGTATGACAGATATTTGAGCAGTTATAGTGTTTTGCTTTTTTATAAAGTTTTATCTCAGGTTTGTGATCATTACTTGTGAACTAGGCGCAGTTGTCCCCCATTTTAACTATTGAGAAAAAGACTCAAAAGCTGAGTAATGTGCCTGAGTAATTTTGGGGCGGTCACAAGAGATGGGTTGGTTGGGACTTAACCCTAGGTTTTCTAATTATCTTGGCTGTATTTCCTTTTATTTTGCTCCCACTTCTTTGTGGGGAATGGAGAGCAGCACTTTTTTAAACTGGTAGAGTAAGTTTTATTGATAGTTTATGACTCATTTTGTAAATATGAATACTTTGAGGATACTGATTTTCAAACACCCTCCCAGATCTCCTGAGACTCAGAGTGTACTCTTCAAGAAGAAAAAAGTTTAAATAGATGAGTCAGCACTCTCAAATAGATACCTAGAAACCATGCTTGGATTTTAATTTACATAACTTAATAGTATACAGGTATGAGTATAGTATAATTTTGCAATTTTGTTTCTTTTACTCTGACATTTTAGATCTTTTTGTTGCTTGTTTTTAAAGTCTGATTTGTTAGGGCAGAGAAATCGTAAGTATTTGTAATAATTGCAAGATTGTTTCCTTTGATCTGTTGGTGTTCTCAGTAGATTTTCCTTCATATTTCAACACATGAAACTCTTCCTTATATAATGAAGAGATAGTCTCTAACTAGCATTAAGAAATACGTAGTAATGAAGGTCAGTTTAATTTTATAATTGTATTATGACATTTGACACATTGTTTTTCAGCATTTTTTCTTTTACTTGTTATTTGCCTCAAGGTAAGAGCGGATAATTTGAAAAAGGAAAAGGAAATGCTTAAATTGTCAGAAGTCCGTCTTTCTCAACAGAGAGAATCTTTGTTAGCTGAACAAAGAGGGCAAAATTTGCTGCTAACTAATCTGCAAACAATTCAGGTACCAAATGAAAAAGCACATGTAGAAAAAAATTTTTAAAGTTAAATAGTTTTAATTGTATCTGCTCAGTTTTCTTAATTAGAAAATTTATCTGTCCCTTTTGTTATGGATTATGATGATCATTGAATTTTGAGGTTTATTAAGATATGTCAGTATTCTAAATAAAACACTGAAAAAGAACTGATTGAAACCATGCAATTGGCAGTTTTGATCCTCAGATCTGTATTTACAGGGTCCTGTGCAGTTTACTTGTTTACAAGATTAAATTTTGGGTTTTTATTTTTTCTTTTAAAACTGCAGGAAATCTGAATGACTATTGTAATATGGTTCCCCCCCTATTAAATAGATGTCTTAATATGAAAAATGTCAAAATGCTTTCTTGGTACTCAATCTTAACTTCTTCATGTAGAAATGAGTTGTAATCCCCTGTAGCTTTTAATTTTCTTTGTATTGCTTTTTTGACTTTTTTTCTTAAAATGACGCAAAATCTTTTCTTTACCTTAGGGGATATTAGAGCGATCTGAAACAGAAACCAAACAAAGGCTAAGTAACCAGATTGAAAAACTGGAAAATGAAATATCTCATCTAAAGAAGAAGTTGGAAAATGAGGTGGAACAGAGGCACACACTTACTAGAAATCTAGATGTGAGTTTATCAGTGTTCTGGATTTCTGTGGATTATTTATGTTCAAAACTTAAGCTGGCCTGTGGACACACTGCCGTCTCCTGGTCAACAATGGGTTTGAAAAGACTTCTTACAAATTTAGGTTTTTCTCCCCTCTTTATATATACCTAGTAATTTTTGATTGGGTGCCATACATTGAGTTGTATCCTGTTGGGTACTGGATATTTTTGTATTCCTATAAGTCTTGAGCTTTATTCTGGGATGCAGTAAATTTAACTGAAAATGGTTTGATTCACTTGAGTATTGCTTTTTTTGACTTATTAGGCAGGCCCAAAGCAGTGCTCATCTAGAAGTAATTATTCCCCACTACTGAGGCAAGACCTTTCCTGATTACTAGTCCCAGTGTCCAATGAATTAGGAGTTTTTTCAGTCTGGCTGCTGGAAACAGGCTTACTCTTGCCTTTTGGTGAGCACCAGACACTTCACTCCAGTGTCTTCAGATGATTCTTTGCTCTGTCTAGAGTAATTTCACATGCATGCACTGGTCATTGTTTTTCTGAATACTCAAAAGGGATCTTCTGCAAATCTCCAGAATCCTCTGTCTGTGGAGCTCTCTTCTCTCTGATAGTCTGCCTAATGAATTCAAGCTAATTTAGTCTTGTACTCTCAGTTCTGTGTTCTCAATTCAGGGAGTCTGCTGGCCTCTGTCTCATTTCCCTTTCCCTGTCCCATAGCCTGGACAGTCTTAGGTCAGTAAACCAGGGAAATTGTAGGGCTCGCCTTCTTGGTTTTCTATCTCAGGTGTCACAGTTGTTTCATATGTTTTGTCTGGGTTTTGTCTCTTGTTTCAGACGGGAAGGTAAATCTGCTTTCTGTTACTCTGTCTTGGCCAGAGCTTTAAAGTTCTCTAGAAAAATAACTTGAACCTCTAGCTTAAGAACCTAAAAGATAGTGTTTGTAGGGTTAATGTATTTTTTTTAAATAGGTTCAACTGTTAGATACAAAGAGACAACTGGACACTGAGACAAATCTTCATCTTAACACAAAAGAACTGTTAAAAAATGCTCAAAAGGAAATTGCTACATTGAAACAGCACCTCAGTAATATGGAAGTACAGCTTGCTTCTCAGTCCTCACAGAGATCTGGTAAAGGTAAGTCAATAAGTAGACTGATAATAAAGTACTTCTGTAGGTTTATAACATATCCTGTAAATAAATAGCCTGTTCTTTGTGGATACTAGCAAACCAAAAAAACACTTTTACTCTTCGTATAGAAAAGACCAGTTTTAGGCTTAAATTAATAAACTTGCAGAGTTAGAAGATTCAAAATAGTTCCGCATGGCACCTGACCAAGGTATGTTCTTAGTCTTCCAATTGTTGAAACCATTTATTGGTACTTTAAAAATGTTTCGTTTGAGGAGGGTTTATATTTGAACTATTAACTCTCCCTTTTAAGGTGAAGTTACTTGTTAAATCTGTAACGATAAGGCTCACTTATAGAAATAATTGATTTGTTTGGTCTCTTTTAGAGCAGTATTCCTAAGTTTTGCTCTTTGATAGTGTTGACGCAAAATAACCAATAACCATTCTATGCATAAGAAAGATGAATTTTACTTGAGCCAAGGTGAGGATTTTAATCCCAGAAGGCCTATTCCGGAAAGAAAGCATTCCGGAGAAGCATGGTTTTCAGCAGTCTTACACTGTTTTAGAACAAAGAACATACATTAAACATGCCCAGGGTACGTATTCCTCAAAGTTTGAAAGAAGTATCCAGATGAAGATTAGCAGGTCAACATGATTGTGATGTCAGGAAAGAGATTAATGCAGGCATTACCAATAGAGTGTTACTAATAGGGTATAGGAGGGGAAGTATGCATTCTTATCTTAAGAGAGTGCATTCTTTACTTAAATGGTTAAAGCAGATGTACAATGTATGCTTGACAGGCCATAAGTCAGGCTTCTTTAGCTTAAGTCGAATCAGTTTTGAACCTGAATAGTTACCCCATACACCTTAATTTGTGAAAATCTGATGTCAGTAGTTTCAGGTAAAAGATGTGTTTTTAATAAATGAAGAATCCAATCATTTCTTCAAGTAGCTACCTCAGTTTAGTGGAACTATTTTATATTCTCTTTTAAATATCTTTTTTTAATATTTGCAATAGATTTCAAATATTTGATTTTTTTTTTTAAGGAATAACATCCTGACAAAGTACATGTTTTTATTTTGGTGTTCTGCATGGATTGTAATGTACTTTGTAGATAGTTAAGTACTTCTACATTTGAACCTTAACCCTGATTTCACAAACTCTGTGGTAACAATCATCTGTAATATTATTTTAAAATGTTAATTTTAAGAAAGCTGTTAAATCTTTTAGGTCAGCCTAACAGCAAAGAAGATGTGGATGATCTTCTGAGTCAGCTAAGGCAGACAGAAGAGCAGGTGAATGATTTAAAGGAGAGACTCAAAACAAGTACTAGTAATGTGGAACAGTATCGAGCAATGGTTACTAGTTTAGAAGAATCCCTCAACAAGGAAAAACAGGTATATACAATTTTGAATTCAATTTGAATGTGCTTATTAACTTTTTTAATTAGCAGCCTGCTACATTTAAGTCACTACTATATGGTAAGTAGGAGTTGGACTGACATCATGCTTACTCTTAAAAGTGCTTGAGACTAAGCCAGATAAAGCAAAGCAAAGAAAACACACAAAATTCACGAAACAAGAGAGAGTATAATTGCTATAGGAAAGGTACAGATCCAATATTAATATAAGTGGAAGGTAGGTGAGGTTATTTGTCTCCTGAGTATGCATGACTTCACAAGAGATCACATTTGTGCACAGTCTTGAAAGAAAGTATCATGGGGGGCCGGCCCTGTGGCCGAGCAGTTAAGTTCATGCACTCCGCGTCAGCGGCCCAAGGTTTCGCCGGTTCGGATCCTGGGTGCGGATATGGCACTGCTCATCAGGCCACGCTGAGTTGGTGTCCCACATAGCACAACCAGAGGCACTCACAACTAGAATATACAACTATGTACCAGGGGGCTTTGGGGAGAAGAAGAAGAAAAAAGAAGATTGGCAACAGATGTTAGCTCAGGTACCAATCTTAAAAAAAAAAAGTATCATTTGGACAGTCAAAGATAGAAGGATGATTATTCCATGTAGTAGGAGTTCACAGCCAAGATAGAAAGACTTCAGATGAGAACACTTTGGCTAGTGTGCTGAATTTGTGAAGTAAAATAGTGAGGAATATGATTACAAATGTAGTAGAGAACCAAATGTGAAAGGTTTTGAGTGTCAAATTATATTTTGTAAGATTATTAAAAACCGTTGATTTTTTTTGTTTCACGATATGTCATAGCCAATATTTGTTTTAATTAAAAAGATTAATGCAGTATATTGGGGGATATAAATTTGTTTTGGAGGGTATAGCAGTAGTCCACAGCCACAGTTTTAAAAGATCCTTTTGTGGTTGGCATCATGGAAATCCAAATATGTGTGTTGGGGGGAACCACTCAGTGGTAGAATGGACAGATTTGGTAAGTGGATATGAGGAATGAGGAAGAAATGAGAATTGGAAATTTCACTTCAAAAGAGAAAAATGGCCAGTAGCCAAATTGAGAGGTAAATTATGCTTGTAGTTTCAAAGGGTGTTGGGGTTTTTTTTGGTTTTTTTTTAAAGATTTTAATTTTCCTTTTTCTCCCAAAGCCCCCTGGTACATAGTTGTATATTTTTAGTTGTGGGTCCTTCTAGTTGTGGCATGTGTGGTGCCGCCTCAGCATAGCTTGACGAGTGGTGTCATGTCTGCGCCCAGGATCTGAACCAGTGAAACCCTGGGCCGCCAAAGTGGAGCTCAAGAACTTAACCACTTGGCCACTGGGCAAGCCCCTCAAAGGGTGTTTTTGAACTCTTTACTCAGCATTTGATGTTTTTTTTTTTTAAAATACAAGGCAAACATTAATTTTAGTACTTTTCAAACTTAGTTTAGATTTAGAGAAAGTAGTTGTGTAATTTTAAATGTGTATAATTTTTTTATCCTGTTTGGGTGATGGTGAAGGTGACAGAAGAAGTACGTAAGAATATTGAAGTTCGTTTAAAAGAGTCAGCTGAGTTTCAGACACAGTTGGAAAAGAAGTTGATGGAAGTAGAGAAGGAAAAACAGGAACTTCAGGATGATAAGAGAAAAGCCATAGAGAGCATGGAACAACAGGTAAAGTAGGTTACTATATATCAGTCTTTTTTCTTTGTGTGAGGATTTAAATTGTTTAACTAGCTCACTAGTTACAGTTCTGTTCATCTAAACAGATACTGATTGAACATATACTCAACAATTTTAGTTTTGCTTTACTTTGCTGTGTACATCTGTACATGTTTCATTTTTATATTTTATACTGCTTTATGGTAATAGGTATCAGTGCTACTTTTTAGAAGCTTCTGCCTGAGAATTGACTTTCGCAAATATTAGTAGCGAGTAAATATAGACCTGCAAAATTTACACAGATTTAATCAGGTTATAATTATGTTAAATGTACTCTTTGACCTAATTGGAGTTTTAAAATTTATCTTCAGTATTTTTAAAGTAAGTTTGCAGTTCACTCCTTTTTATCTTGTTCTTCTGATTTAGTTATTTGAGTTAAAGAAAACACTTACTAATGTTCAGAGTGAAGTACAGGAAGCTCTTCAGAGAGCAAGCACAGCTTTGAGTAACGAGCAGCAAGCCAGACGTGACTGTCAGGAACAGGTAAGTGTTGCTCTTAGAACCAGTTACTGAGAAATGAGCTTTGGTCCTAGAGAACAGTTCCCAGGGTGTGTTAATGTGTTTTGGGGGATTGGTGAACCTTACAGAAATGCAAGGGTATTTCCACTCTTGCGGAACTTGGATTCAGATCAGTTGAAAGTATTGATGAAGGCTGAAAGTAGATAGTGCGGTATCCCTTAACAAAGCAATCTTGACAAGTGGGAAGAAAGATAAAAATAGGAGTAGGGATTAAATGTGTACTTGCTTTCATTTGCAAACATTCTTTTACTATTGCAGTCCTTCACTAGTTCTGGTTGTAAGAATGTATTATAGACAAGATAGTCAGAGATACCTTCCTCAGCAAAACAAGGACCTCTTGAAAACATTTTTAATGCGTTACTAAGCTTACATAGATTTCTATATGTCACCTTTTATAAAGTTTTAAAAATACGAAACCACATTATTTAAGTATATCTACACAGACGCACATATGCATATATGATAAAGCTTTTCAAAATTTTTTATGAACAATGGTAAAACACAATTCAGGAGAATAGGGCTTATTGAAGTAGAGTGGGAAAGGAGTACATGTAAGAATATTGGTAATGTTCTCAATTTTTAAATTGGGTAGTATATTAATAACCATTTGGTTACTATTCTTTGTTATACGTAACATATGTACCAAGATTGCTTTTAAAATGGAATACAGAGAAAAATGCTTCAAAGGTAAATTAGACAAAAATGAATTTTTTTGGTTTATTGCCATACAGCATAACATTGGAAATTAAAATCAAAGAATGTATCCATAATTTAATATTCAAATAAATTATTTTCGTTTCCCTTTGTTCACTTTAAGTGTGTATATGCATGTATTTTGCATAATTGAGTTATATTTAGCATTTATTTTACCAAGTCTTCTAAATTGCTACAAAGTCTTCATAAGTTTTATTTTGAACAGTTCTTTAGTATTTCATTAAATAGCTATAACATAACTTTTAATTATTCTCCTATTTTGGTGCGTTTAGATTGTCTTCACTTTTGTTATTTTAAGTATTGCAACCTGCATCTTTTCAAAAAGTGCTGGCTACCTTTATGGATTTTTAATCTTTTGGGTCACTGGGGAAATAATTTCTTACAGGCTAAAATAGCTGTGGAAGCTCAGAATAAGTATGAGAGAGAATTGATGCTACATGCTGCTGATGTTGAAGCTCTACAAGCCGCCAAGGAACAGGTTTCCAAAATGGCATCAGTCCGTCAGCATTTAGAAGAAACAACCCAGAAAGCAGAATCACAGTTGTTAGAGTGTAAAGCATCTTGGGAGGAAAGAGAGAGAATGTTAAAGGTATTATTGTATGTCATGATAGAATGTTCTGGAGAGCTGAAAGGTTTGGTTTGGGTTTTCCTTTTTTTTTTAATGTACATTAGAAAAACTGCTATTACGATAGACTCTTGGCTTACAGGATGAAGTTTCCAAGTGTGTGTCTCGCTGTGAAGATCTAGAAAAACAAAACAGATTACTTCATGATCAGATTGAAAAATTAAGTGACAAAGTCGTTGCCTCTATGAAGGAGGGTGTGCAAGGTCCCTTGAATATCTCTCTCAGTGAAGAAGGAAAATCCCAAGAACAAATTTTAGAAATTCTCAGGTAATTCCAACATGTTGTTAATGCTTTATTTCTTTGACATAACACCAACTGTGAAATGAAACTGTAAATAAATTAGAGAAGTAGGAATTATATGCTATTTAAATATAAAGCTCATTTCATCTCTGAGTGGCCAAAAAACCCACTACCACCGAATTAGTGGTCGCTTTTGACATTTGGACATATGCCAATTTAAATAAATGACTTTAAGCTGAATCTGATAGAACTTCAGTGGCTTCTTTGAAAAACTAAATGCCTTTCAGATCGTTTTAAGGATACACATTTCTAAAGCCACTGTCTATAGTAAAACTATATCGCCCATTATTTACTGATGAAAACATTATGTAAAAATAGTTAAGAGACCCACAACTAAGATATACAGCTATGTACTTGGGGGATTTGGGGAGAAAAAGCAGAAAAAAAAGATTGGCAACAGTTGTTAGCTCACATGCCGATCTTTAAAAAAAAAAATTTTTAAGTAAAATAGTTACTAAGTTAATGGTTTTGTCATCTTAAAAATTATCCAAGTTTTGAAATGTTATGTTGTTGGCGTTTTTTTATTCAAATAAAATCTTATATATTCTAGATTTATACGACGAGAAAAAGAAATTGCTGAAACTAGGTTTGAGGTGGCTCAGGTTGAGAGTCTGCGTTATCGACAAAGGGTTGAACTTTTAGAAAGAGAGCTGCAGGAACTGCAGGATAGTCTAAATGTGGAAAGGGAGAAAGTCCAGGTATGTATCCTAAGCTTTAAGAAAGGTGTTAAATCCTGAGAAGAGCTCATTTCAGTTTTAATAACCTAAAATTTAACTTGAAATAAGAATTCTTCCTAAATTCATAAATTCGTTAAATATTAGTAAACACTGATACAGTATAGTGGTGAGAGACTAGTGGTAACCAGGCTGCCTGGTTTCAAATTTTAGCTTCATACCATTAGAGTATGCCTTGGGTGTGGTGTTTAACTTCCCTGCTCTTAAATTTCCTCATCTGTAATACTGGGAGGATGATAATGATAATAAAGAGTTAGATTAAGTGAGTTAGTGCACATGAAGCATTTAAAATCATGTTTGGTGAATAGTGAGTGTTTCATACATTTCACTTATCTTATTATTATAGTTATCATATATCCATTTGGATAGCCATTCCAGGATAAAATGGTAGATTGAAACTGCTACAAAATACTTCTTCCTCAGCAAGGGAGCAAAAAATAGTCAAAACTGTCATTCAAAGTAAGGAAAAGAAGATGCGAGAATAGGTGGTCGAAGCACAAGTGTGGCTCCTTAACCCACACTACCACCCAAAAGCTTAATATTTCAGGAACTCATTCTGAGGAGATATAGTAAAATAACCCCACATCTGGAAGGAAGGAAATTAAGACCTTGAATTATTTATCTTCTTTTAACGAATAGGTAGTTAGAATAACTGCTAGAGAAAAACCATTGAAATAGCAGAAAGTGAATAATTAGATTTCTGGGTTATATTTTCAGACGGAAAAGTTCCAGAATTACATCTTGTTGAGAAAACAATCCAAATTCAAATATATCTCATCAAGGAAATAAACAGACCCTCCAGTTTAGTAGAGTTAACACGTGAAGGAAAAAAGGGCAGAATCAGGGTTTCTAACAGAGATTGTGTATTCTCTCAGTCTCTTCGGCTTCCTTTGCTGTTCCTTTGGACAATAGAAAGGCAAACAATACTAGAAAATGCCCAGCCCAAAGACAAGTTCAGAGGAGAAAAACCAAGTCTTGCATACAAAGACAGTCAAGAAGTAACACACATTATATCAAAAATGGTAGAATGTCTACCCAAGCATGAACAGTGTAGCGTGGCAGCAATGAGCAATTGCTTTAAAAATGATGAGGGAATAACGTAACGTGCAAAAGATAGATAATTACACCCAGTGAGAAAAGAAAAAATGTTTTTCATAATAGAACAAATATTCAGTAAAATTGCTCAAAACCGAAGTGATGAAACAACTGAAATAAATGAAAAAGAATTTCTGAAGAAGGGAGTAAAAGGACCAAAATAACATCGTTTTAGAACTGTTAATAAATTCAGTTCAGCAAGGAAAAAGATACAGAAAAATAGAAATGTGGATTGATGTTTTTACCTCAAGTTAATAATGAATATCTGTTGGTGGGATTTGTAGTATCTTTTTACTTTCATCTTTCTAATTTCTTTGATTTGTTTAAACTCTTTGTAATTAGCATGCATCACAGAAAAATAAACACGTAAAACTTTCAAAAATTTCAGTTTTAAAAGTTGACATTTAGGGGCCAGCCTGGTGGTATAGTGGTTAAGTTTGTGCGCTCCGCCTAGGCAGCCCCGTGGTTCACCAGTTTGGATCCCTGGCATGAATGTACATACCACTCATCAAGCCATGCTGTGGCGGTGTCCCACATGCAAAATAGAGAAAGATTGGCACAGATGTTGACTCGGCCAATCTTCCTCATCGCCACCCCCACACCCCCTAAAAAAAGCTGACATTTAAATCCTTTGACTTTTTATAGGGAAGATTAGGACTGGTAGGAAAAAATAAGTCTTCACCTATTGTTAGATGCTTGTGTATACACGTCTTTAAAATCTTTAGGTAACTGCAAAAACAATGGCCCAGCATGAAGAACTGATGAAGAAAACTGAAACAATGAACGTAGTTATGGAGACCAATAAGATGCTAAGAGAAGAAAAGGAGAGGCTAGAACAGGATCTACAGCAGATGCAAGCAAAGGTTTGTAACTTAGTCATCAAGAGTAGAGGCATGTTATTTTTAATAATATTATAAATGAATTTTTACATCAGGTGTTAAAAAAAATACTGGCACTATTTTTAGGTGAGGAAACTGGAGTTAGATATTTTACCCTTACAAGAAGCCAATGCTGAGCTGAGTGAAAAAAGCGGTATGTTACAAGCAGAGAAGAAGTTACTAGAAGAAGATGTCAAACGCTGGAAAGCACGTAACCAGGTAAGTGCAATTAAACCCATTCCAAAACAGAGAAACATGTTGATTTTAAGTAGAATAAAATTTAAAGGGATAAAAATATTTGAAGAACTAGCGAAAATTATTGTGTTTATCAGTGAAAGTCTGATATGTTACATGTACGTATGTAACAGACATTAAACTTACAGCTCAATTTTTGAAATTTTGGTTACATTTTTAGTATTTTTTAACAACAGCTAATTTATTTCCTTTAATTCCAAATTTAGTCTTTCACTTTATCTTTAAAATACTTTTGTACATAAAAAAATGGATTTATATACTTTATTGAAACGCTTTAAGACAACTTGTTCACTCTAACCTTTTTGGTGGGACAAAACAATATAGCGTACTATGGTTAGAAATTCCAGCTCTGTATTCACACAAAAGGTTGGAAATCTGCCTTGCCATGAACTAGTTGATTTGTGAGTTTCTTAATCTTTCTGAGCCAGTTTTCCTCATTTGTAAAATGAAGACATAATACTGCTCTTTATGTTAGAAAAATTAAATAGTAAATGTAAAACAGTTCACCCAGCACCTGGCACCTAGAAAATGCTCTGGTACGGTAACCATTATTATCTGAACATTTTTTTCCTTGTAAATGTCACTTCAATGAAATTAGGTATTTAATTATTAAAAGCTTCTATATTCTTTGGATCCCTTTATTTGGCTTCATTGTAACTGTTCTGAAATGTTTGTTTGCAACTATAAAAATATAATGAATAGTTAATGACTTTTACTGTATTTACTACTTCCATTTTGGCTAGACTTTTTAGCTAAACAAAGAAATAAAAGATTTGATCTTATCATGTAGTTTGATGCTTGATAATTATCAAGACACCTCATGTAAACATAATTAGATATTTTGCTATTTTATTATAGCATATTAAGTTTCATAAAACCATATTATATGTTTTTGTTTTTCTAGCATCTAGTAAGTCAACAGAAAGATCCAGATACAGAAGAATATCGGAAGCTCCTTTCTGAAAAGGAAGTTCATACTAAACGTATTCAACAGTTGACTGAAGAAATTGGGAGACTTAAAGCTGAAATTGCAAGGTATATGGAAGAAGCCTTAAATTGTATACAATACATGAAATCTTAAAGAAGTTTATTTCTGCTCCTTTTATGACTCACTAAGTGCTTCCTGATTTTAGAAAGAATGGAAAATCCTGGAGCCCATACATGTGGCTTTCCCTTTATTACTTTATGGAGCCAAGCAAGCAGTAATTTAGTTTTACACCTTAAATATGAATTATTTCTCTATATTTTAGTACTTTTTTAAAAACTACATAGTTGGTATGAGTCTAAAGGTCAACATATTTATTTTCTAAGCAATCAAAATAACTTCTGCAGGTAGGTTTTTCCTTTATTTTTCTTTTGGTTAGCATATAATCATGAATCTATTTTGGAAGTTTGAAGTTAAAATTTTTTTTAAATGAGCTTATAGGGAAGTGTTGCACTTTTAAAGATAAATTTAGTATTAAAATTAATGTTTCTGGTTTACCTTTTTTGAGCTTTAGTGTCATTTGTCCATGTCACAGCCCCTATTTATGTAAGGTTTGACAGCTTACAAATTTTTGTCAGTTATATTCTCTTACTTTTTCGTAACGGTGTTCTGGCATTTAAGTAGGAGAGGTAACATTACTTAATTTTAAAGATAGGGAAGGTAAGATTCAGAAAAATACCTAGAGTTACAAAGTTAGTAGTTGTCAAACCCGTACTCTTAATTCAGGTCCCCCTATTTCAGGTTCAGGACGTGGTAAAGTACAGAGTTGGCAAACTGTAACCCACAGGCCTGTTTTTGTACAGCCTGTAAACTAAGAATGATTGTTACATTTGTAAAGCATTATAAAAAGGAAGAAGAACATGTGAAAGACTGTATGTGGCCTACAAAGCCTAACATTTTCACTCAACACCCAATAGAGTGGGAAGAGTCTAGAGTTTGTTGTCAGGCAGGTGTGGATTAAAATCTGTGCCTCAAGACTCAATTAGTGAAATTGGTCATGATACTTGACCACTTGTAGTTCAATTTTTCTCATCTCTAAAATGGGCATGTATGCCTCTGTGATAAGCAAATAAGATCTTTCTAAAGGATCACAGATTCTTAAGGAATTATCTTTTGAAGAGTGTGTGTGGTTTTTGTAGGATTTTTAAATGTACTGAAGCAACACAATAAAAATGTAAATTAAAGGATTTTAAAATTCAAAAAAAGTCTCATATATGGTTTTTCTCCTTTGCCCCATTATTTTTGTTTAGATCAAATGCATCTTTGACTAACAACCAGAACTTAATCCAGAGTCTAAAGGAAGATTTAAATAAAGTAAGAACTGAAAAAGAAAGCATCCAGAAGGACTTAGATGCCAAAATAATTGACATCCAAGAAAAAGTCAAAACTATTACTCAAGTCAAGAAAATTGGACGTAGGTACAAGACTCAATATGAAGAACTTAAAGCACAGCAGGATAAGGTATTTTGAAGCCATTTTCTTTTCACGTATATATAATTTTTTGAACTACGCAATTTTGGTCTACACATTTACACACAGTTTTGTGTATATACATTAGGATGACTTATAAACATCTTATTTCTGTATAATTTTGATTCTTGGTTTTTAGATTCTAAACTTGAGTCTCAGCTTATATATGATATCTTTGTTTGGTTTAAGATTAGCTTTTTAATGTGTCCCAAAATGTACTGTGAATTCATAAAGAAATTTTGGTAAATGATAGATATTTTAGTTCAGTTTTTCAGTTTTGAATATTGTCCCTTTTCAAAACTGTGGTCCTGTAACTCACTGCTGATTAAAGTGTATATCAAAAAAATGATAGTTCTTTATAATCAATCAGGTTGTGTTATAGTTTTAAATAAGTAGTCTATGTTAACCACTTATCAAAAAGAATTTTAAAATCCTTGTTATATTTTGAATCTGAATTTTGTTTTTGATTCCCAAAGGTAAAGAACTTGAATATTGACTGACTTAACCTATTTAGCACATTAGATTAGAAAATATGTAAAGAAAAAAATCCGAAATTCTTCTCAGTGTTAACCACTCTAGTATGCTCTTCTTTACTTATGAGTAATTTGTTTTTCTAAACAATTCTGTGTCAACCAACACATCGTCGTTTCAATTAGCTGGTTAATATTCAGTTGTATGGAACACCCTAACCTATTTAATAACTTGCTTTTGGACATTAAAGTTGTTCCATGGAAAATTCATTTATGAATACTCTTAAAGACAAATTTCTTTGACTAGTTGTGATTGTTTCCTCAGATAAACTTGCAGAAGTGGAATTAGTGAATATGCATATGGAAGTATATTATTCCTATTTGTCATCTTAGGCAATGGAGACCTCAGCTCAGTCTTCTGGCGACCATCAGGAACAGCATGTCTCAGTCCAAGAAATGCAGGAGCTCAAAGAAACCCTTAACCAAGCTGAAACAAAGTCAAAATCACTCGAGAATCAAGTAGAGAATTTACAAAAGGTATGGGTGTGAGAAGAGGGAAAGGTGTATGTCCCTAATTCTTTCCTTGTTGAATACCTAAAGAAATATGGTGAAATATTATTCAGTCATAAAAAAGAATTTAAAAAAATATGTGTGTTAAACACTGACATTTTCTCTTATATGGAAATGTGTATATTTTATATCCTTTTTACTTTGAATGACTGACGTATGTAAATAGTATCTAACCATCTTCAAGTGTCCACTTACTTGGTTTGACCACCATTTTATGTTTATATTTCCATTTCATGTAAATAAGCAAGTTAATGTTTTACCTTTTAAATCTGTAGGGCGTACGGTTTTTATTGATTTGATTGAATTACATGGGGAATACTTTGTTTTCCTTTAAAAGACGTTATCTGAAAAAGAGACAGAAGCAAGAAATCTCCAGGAACAGACTGTGCAGCTTCAATCCGAACTTTCACGACTTCGTCAGGATCTTCAAGATAGAACCACGCAGGAGGAGCAGCTCCGACAGCAGATAACTGAAAAGGAAGAAAAAACAAGAAAGGCTATTGTAGCAGCAAAATCAAAAATTGCACATTTAGCTGGTAACTTTCTGTATACTTTAAGGTTTGAACTTGGTGGTGAAAGTTGTTTATTTGATGCAGGCTTAAAATTAAGTGGGAAAGAAAGAAAGTAAATACTATAAAGTGATTCTGTGTGTGTGTGGTTTAAATAGTAGGTTTATTTGTGTCTAACACAAAATGAGAGCAATCTGAATTTTCAAGTGATGAGTGTGTCCTTGCTTTATTTAAGAAGTCTTTCTTAATTGTTAACTGGAAAGGGAATACTGCTATCCTTCTGCTTTAGTGTGTGACTGTTATTACCTTCTGATGGAGATCCTTTGGGTCCACAGTGTTCGGTCTAGAGGCCGTCTATAAACTTAGATGGCATTGGATCTTACCTGCTCAGTGATTTTTCTGTGCCTCGCTTCACTGAGGGCCCCTCTAGCACTTCAGGGAGAATATCATGTCAGATTTATGAGAAGCCCAGTGCTGCAATGCTCAAGGCCTTACATCTTGCTTGCCAGTCTGCTTAGTAGGTAAATAAAATGCCAAATTAGTTGGGTTTTGTTAGGAACAATATTTTTAATGATCTTAAGATAGTGTCCCAGCAACTTATTTCATAAAAAAAGTTACTTGATTATTTTTGAATATATGCTATAGATTATGTGAAATGAAAATTTGGCAATTCATAATATATCCTTATATTTAGCAGTATATTCAAATGTTTAAGTTAATATAGAAGAGCTGTTGACTACGGTTTATGGTGGATTCTTTATCTTTTTGAGATCTTAGTGTTACATATTTTTATGTTGAGTAAGTGTGTTTTATATTGGAGTAGTAAATTAAATATGGACATATTTAGAACTTTGCTTATTGAGATGTATCGCGTGTCAATTACTGTAGATGTTACAGTTCAGGAATAGAATCTGATAGTGACCTTTCAGTACCTATGAAGTACGTAAATGTTTTTTAGTTCCAATGTTTGTTTATAATATTAATAGAATCACATGGTTACTTCTTTAGGTGTAAAAGATCAGCTAACTAAAGAAAATGAGGAGCTTAAACAAAGGAATGGAGCCTTAGATCAACAGAAAGATGAATTAGATGTTCGTATGACTGCTCTTAAGTCCCAATATGAAGGTCGAATTAGTCGCTTGGAAAGAGAACTAAGGGAGCATCAAGAGAGACACCTTGAGCAGAGAGATGAGCCTCAAGAACCTACTAACAAGGTGATTAGTTAATTCTGTTTAAGTGATAAATCATTTTTTCTTTGTACATTTTACTTGAAAGGTGTCTGATGATTTAGGTGCTTTTGTCAGAGTGAATTTTGGCTAAACGATGTATACAGAGAGAAGTAACAAAAGTAAAATATTTTGATGACACTGTTTATTCGACTCTTCCGGGGTTGGCACAATAATCCATAGTTTTCTTTTTGTAGGTCCCAGAACAGCAGAGACAGATCACATTGAAAACAACTCCAGCTTCTGGTGAAAGAGGAATGTGAGTTTTTGTTCCTTTACAGTCTACCATCTCTTTTTCATTTAAAGTTCAGGAAAGATCTAGTAATCTTTGGGGAGAAAACAAATCTATATTTGATTATAAAAAAATATGTACTAAAGAGCTATTTATTTGTGCAAAACTGCGTCGTGTAGTTGCCAAGATTTTTTTCTAGAACTCTTGTTTTCAGCATACTTTCAGTCCTATCAGGTAGAGCTTTGTGACAAAGAAAATGTCTTTCATCTTTTAGTTTGTGATTGACTTCTGAGATAGGCTACTGATTTTCCTTGGTGGTATATGATACAAATATAAGAGGCTGCGTTGAGGCTTGCTTAGGTTTAATGATCAACAGTTGAATATATTCTACATTATCAGAATACAACACTTCAGAGCATTTCCTGCATAGTTTTTAATGCTTAAATTCAAAACTTCTTCAATGAGAGTTTTGAAATAATTAGCAAAAAATATGAAACTGTACTCACTGTCTTTATTTTTTATCTGCCAAAAGTCTACCCAAAGCAGTGTTTGGAAAAACAGAATTAATAAGGTCAAAGTGCATATTAAAGTCTTACTTGCTGAACACTCACTTCAGAAACATAGGTGCTTTGCTTTTGATAGAGAGTATATACTTTATAAGGAATATTTGTAGTAGTTTTTTGTTAATCGTTATTCTCGCATCTTCCCTTCTATAAGTGCCAGCACATCAGACCCACCAACAGCCAATATCAAGCCAACTCCTGTTGTGTCTACTCCAAGTAAAGTGACCGCTGCAGCTATGGCTGGGAATAAGTCAACACCCAGGGCTAGTATCCGCCCAATGGTTACACCTGCAACAGTTACAAATCCTACTACTACCCCAACAGCTACGGTGATGCCCACTACACAAGTGGAATCACAAGAAGGTACGTCAAACAATACACATCTGATTGAACTAGCTGCTTATTTAGATTTATTATGAGAAGATGACAGTAACTTTAAGAATAAATGAAGCTTTCATCAAAGCTAAAATCAGACATCATAGTAAAAGTGAGCAGTTAATATTTTCAAGTTAATGCAAGATACTTGTTAATGCAGCAAATTTCCTCCGTTTCTCCTTTGTTTTCAAGCTAAAGAAGGGGGAGATACACCCCAATAAGTATATGACTTGTATTTTCAGGACCAAAATTTTCACTTCTAATGGCTGAGAAAGATCATATGGCATCCATTTTGGAAAAACATACTAAATAACTGGTTCAACCCGAGCATCACTTTTGCAATGAAACTGACCTTTTCATTGCTTTCTCCACTTTGTTCCCATGGCACTTTCTTACTCATTGTAACAATTACAAATGCATTTTATTCAGCTAAATACATGCCTTTTTATTTCACTAGATTGAGTTCCTTGAGAGCAAGTATCTTATTTTTCATTGTTTAATCTCTTTACCCAACCCCAAGACAGATGTTCAGTAGAACTTTACTAAATGCAATTTCCTTAGATTATTCTCTTAACAAATGTTAGAATTCAGTAAATTATTCGTGTTTAGAAGTATATAATATGTGTATATGCTCTGAAAGTACGGAATGTTTTATTTCAGCTATATTCAATAAAATGATTATCAGATACATTACCAATTAAACTTAATGGTCACTTTATATCAATTAAAAACAAAGTGATGCTTAATAAAAACTTATAATTTGACTTTGAGCTTCTTAATTCACTTATTTTATTTGGTCATAATTTAAATAGAATAATATATGCACAAGTAGTTTCAGATATTTATTTAATTCAGCCAACAGTTTACTGCATGCTATCATAACACATAGATGATACAAAAATGCATAATATATTACCTTTACCTTCAGTGTTTTTGTCTAGTGAGTGGCAAGAGATATGTACACAAATAACTGCAGAATGTCACCTATAACAAAGAATAGGGAAGGATAATTCCAGCTTTGCTAAGAACTGAAGACTTAATATATTAAATATTATAATTATTTTTCAGCTATGCAATCAGAAGGGCCTGTGGAACATGTTCCAGTGTTTGGAAGCACAAGTGGATCTGTTCGTTCTACCAGTCCTAACGTCCAACCTTCTATCCCTCAACCCATTTTAACTGTTCAGCAACAAACACAGGCTACGGCTTTTGTGCAACCCACTCAACAGAGTCATCCTCAGATTGAGCCTGCAAATCAAGAGCTATCCCCAAACATAGTAGAAGTGGTTCAGAGTTCGCCAGTTGAGCGGCCTTCCACTTCCACAGCAGTATTTGGCACTGGTAAGATTAACTTTGAAATGAAGTTAGAGTAGACCTGTGCATTTGTAGTTTCAAGTATTCTTTGTCCATACTTGTTTTTTACGAAATATTAGAATGGATTAATATATTCCTAACATTTTATTTCATGTTTGCTACTGACTTCTGTTTTGGGTCACTCTTTTTTGTCATTAAGATCTTTCTTCCCCTCCAGTTATTTTTTGACTGATTTCAAAGGTAGTAAAACCCTTAACATATTATATATAACTTAACACAGGTCCTGAGAACTAAAAGACATCTCAGAGAAGACCATACAAGAATTTTCAAATCTAAACATACAAGTAAATTCTTTTATTCAAGAAGTCCTGGGTTTTATAAACTCTAGAAGGCCCTGTGTAACCTTTGTGAATGGCAATTATATATCAGTATAGTCACAGTGAATCCGATGTATTACTGTAAAAGTTGATTGGCTTTATTAACCAAAGGTTAGGCTGATAGTATAAGCCCATTGATTCAGAGCATAGGTTGCTTTTTGTTTACACATAGATTAGCAGAAACAAATTATGTTGATTTATCTAAATAGATGTTTACTATATCTTTCTTTAGTTAAATGACCGAAATGTTTTAAACATTAACTTTGTCTAAATTGAGTTTATCATCATGCTCTAATTCAGAATTTAAATTCTGTAATTTCCAAGTTTCAGCTACCCCAAGTTCTTCTCTGCCAAAACGTACGCGTGAAGAGGAAGAGGATAGCACCATAGAAGCGTCGGACCAGGTCTCTGATGATACAGTGGAAATGCCTCTTCCAAAGAAATTGAAAAGTGTTACGCCTGTTGGAACTGAGGTGTCTAAAAGTCTTTCTGTTTATTTTTACTTCTACCCGTAGAGCTAAGATAATCTTTTAGTTAAAACGTTGTTAGGCGAATGGATCTATGGAGGCCAAAATCCAGAAAACTATCTTGTTGAACTTACTACAGAGTTTCCACTGACAGCCCAGGTATTGTTGCTGTTGCCAACAATGTTTTATGTCCTTTGTATATCTTTAATTGAGTTAGTTCCCATTTCAGTTAAAAAAAAACACAGTTATAAAACATAAATTGAATTCCATTTTAGTTAGGTTTTTTTTTTAATTCAGAGAAGAAGGAAGTTTACAGTCTTGTGGCCATTTTAAACTGTCACCTGCCATCTTTTTCTCAGATTAACTAAAATGTATTCCTTTATTTTCTTTTGTGGAGGATGAACGGTAATGAATTGTTTTACTAACAAACATTGAGACTACTAAATTAATTTCATTAGCACATAATTAATGTTCATAAACCTTATTTTGTATGTACTAAAGAGGAACTGGATTGGTTATATTTTATATATAAATGTAAATAAACATTTCTGATGTACAGCTTTATAAAATTATAGATCTGAGCATTGTTTTATTGAGAACTAGCTGAACATATGATTCTTAATCTAGTAAACTCAGGGTTAACACACTTGCGTATCATGAATCAGGAAGAAGTTATGGCAGAAGAAAGTACTGATGGAGAGGTAGAGACTCAAGTATACAACCAAGATTCTCAGGATTCCATTGGAGAAGTAAGTAAGACGTAGCAAATTGTTGCTTTTAATGAATGAAGAAAGCTTTGACAAACTGAAACATTTGGACTTTTTTAACTTTCTGCTTTTATATTTAATAAAATATTATTAGAATTACCAATGCAATTTCTGCTTTGTTTTACCCCTCATTAGTATACTGCCTTCTAAACCTTATTAAAGAAATGTTTTTGTTTGTACTTAGCACAGATTTTCTAAGCTAGGAGTTGTCATGAGTAAAGATTATCCGCTCTTAATTATTTGGAAGGATGAGTGCTGCTTGAGTCTTGGATTCATCCATAGTGCCCCATTTGATGGTCCTCTGTTGCTCCCCTCTATCAGTTCCCTTACTGAATTAAAGTAATTTATGAAAGGAAATGCATTTGTACACTTCTTCATGTTTTGAATTGTCATTGAGGCCTCTCTAGAGGCGACCTCACTAGTGGAAATGCATAGATTGAAGTTAGAAAGCACCAGGTTCCCTTCCTAATTCCACCACTTAGAAGCTGTATGACTATAAGCAAGTCATTCTCTCTCAGCCTCAGTTTTCTCATCTGTTGGAATGATATAACATAATTTTTAGTGCTTTCAAGGTATCTAAAATAGTACCTGTCACATATTAGACACTCAAAATATTACTTACTTTTCTTCTAGTCCTCTGTCCTGGATATTGAGAATTCATAATATACTAATCTTAGTAGTTTAACTATTAATAGTTAACACAGAACTCCTTACTATATGCCGAGTGGTGGTCTAAGAAATTTGCATTTATTAACTAATTTAATCCCCATAATAACCCTGTTTTCTAGGTGAAGAAACCAATGTCCAGGTAAGTCACTCAGCTAAGTTCTGATAGCATTGCAGCTGGGATTTGAACTCAGGCTGTCTGGTTTACAGTTGTTCTTAAGCCTGAAGCAATACTTTCTGTATGGATAAATTTTCAGATCATTTTACTCTAAAATTATCTGTTTAAAATTAAGGAATTGTTTTAAGCTAATCATAAGTAACTACAGATTGCAAGTAAATTTTAGTTTCTTAGATGCATTAATTTTGTAAATTAATTTTTCCAGTTTTCCTTGGCTAAAAACAGAAAAGTCAACATTCAAAATGAATACATAGTATTCTAAGTGACATCTATTTCATTTATCTTTCAGAGAGTGTCTTACCTGAAGAGCATCATAATAATTTTGAAATAATAAGAATAAGAATTTCTATTTTATTGCCAGACTTGGTTAAATTATACTAAAATCTTTTGTGCAAAGTTTTTTTTTGAGGTTGGCAAAATTGTCTATAACTCAGAAGTGCCATTTGGCTTTCCATACTGCCTTCTAGCACTGTCTACTGAATGTGTGACAGTTTACTTTGCTAATTTTCTGACAATGAAGCAGATGTTCTTTATAAATAAGTATTGCTTTTTTGAAATAAGCCTGTTATTTTAAGGCACATTTTTAATTATACCATGACTTACTCATTTTTTCCATTACACTGAACATAATCTTTGTGAATGATTTAATTCACAAGGCATTGTTTCTGGCTTGTATTAAAAATAACCAGATTTTTCTGAGTGCTTAACTAGAAAGTAGACATTTTCTTTTTTGAGATATATCAAAAATATAGTTAAAATTACAGTTTATTTCAGTAGCTAACAAAATGGAATTGTGAGGAAACAGAATCAGCAAAGAATTATTTTTATATCTGGTATCTTTAATGTAGTTTGATAGGATAGTCACAGTCTTTTCAGGGGGCAAGTGTGTTTGTAAAAAGACAGTAATGCTTGTTTACTATGTTTTTCAGACTACTTCTGGTTTGGGGTAAATTTTTTTTAATTAAATTATATGTTGCAGACTCATGGATGTTCTTTTTTCTGATTTTGGTCTGCAGCTGCACTGTCAGCTAACCGCAGTGACTGTTAAGCACTTGAAATATGGCTAGTCCAAATTGAGATATGCTATAAGTGTAAAATATGTGAGATTTTGAAGACTTATTACAAATTTTAAAATGTAGAATATCTCATTAATAATTTTTGCATTTATTACATATTTAAATAATATCTTGGGTATATTTAGTATATTGTTAAAATTGATTTCACCTGTATCTTTTTCTTTTTTAAGTGACTACTAGAAAATTTAAATTACTTATGTGAATCACATTGTGGCTCACATTATGTTTCTGTTGGACAGCACTGATATACGATATCATTCTGGTAGTTTTAACACACATATATTTGTATATATTTTTTTCTCTTTTATTGGGGTATTACCCAATGAGATTTATAATAATTCTTTTATAGGAAGACGATAAAGAAACTCAAAGGTTTATTTTCTTTAGCATATATTTCATATTAATCCTGCTTTAAAAGCCATTTTTTTCAAAATAAAATGCTAGTAATCTGTAAGTACTTTTTAGTCTTTACTTAAATCTACAGTATGTCACTAATAGTGTCAGATATAATTGACTTTTTTTAATTTTTGATTTTTTTATTTTTAAAGGGAGTCACCCAGGGAGATTATACTCCAATGGAAGACAGTGAAGAAACCTCCCAATCTCTACAAATAGACCTTGGACCCCTTCAATCAGATCAGCAAACCACAACTTCATCCCAAGATGGTCAAGGCAAAGGAGATGATGTCATTGTAATCGACAGTGATGATGAAGAAGATGATGATGATGACAATGATGGAGAGCATGAGGTAATTTTGTCTGAAATCATTCAGTATTTTTAAGCTGCTGGGTGAAATGCTGAAATCCTTGGGACTACTAATGCATCAACCAGTAAATTCTGATTCTCTGTCATTTTAAATAGACTATTTTGTGCTTCCTTATTGTGATTACTTCTGAAATTAATGTTTTATAAGAGTAAAACAAGTGATAGAAATCATCCCAGTTTGGTTTTTTTAATGATTGCTAAGCCCTTGAGGATTTGTTAAATTTGTTAGATTAAACTTAGTCTTAAATATTATTGATTAGTGATGGTGAGTTTAATTATAAGCTGTATGATTTCTGGAGAAAAAAGGAAATTAGGAGTTTTTTTCTTATAGAGTCCCCTAATTCTTTTCAAAAGAAATTGAGGTGTCTTGGTAACTTGAAGCATGTTTTAAGTGAAACTTTGTATTTTGTTTTGAGAGTTAATCCTGTGTTGACAGCTTCTCATTTTAGGTTCTTTTTATTAATCAAAATTTTTTTAAGGTCATAATATAATTTCATCATTTTCTTAACACCACATTTTAAGTTTAGAATTAAAGTGGATCACTTGACACTTTGTGGACATCTAGGAGCTTTAATGTTTGAACCAATCTCATGTGAACAGTTAGAATTCAGTCAATCGTTACTGTGCTAATTCCAGTAAGCCTTACGGTTTTGATATTTGCTGCCACTGAACTAATCTCATACAGCTCTCAGGACAACGCCTATATCCTTGATTTTTATTTATACTTGGGGATTTTTTACTAGGATTATGAAGAAGATGAAGAAGAAGATGATGATGATGAAGATGACACAGGGATGGGAGATGAGGGTGAAGATAGTAATGAAGGCACTGGTAGTGCAGATGGCAATGATGGATATGAAGCTGATGATGCTGAGGTAACTGGCTACAATTTTCACCATCTATTTTAAGAACTTGCTTAAAAAACATACTGTTTTCCAAGAGTATACCTTTGGGTTTGTTTTTATTATAGTTTAGTTTGGTTAATTACTTTTTAAGATAATTGTTTGGTTTATTTGCAGTTAGTACTGATATTTTGTTTTTAGGGCGGTGATGGGACTGATCCAGGTACAGAGACAGAAGAAAGTATGGGTGGAGGTGAAAGTAATCAGAGAGCTGCTGATTCCCAAAACAGTGGTGAGATTTTTTTTTTGTTCTCTTTCTAATTGAATATTTCTGATAATATTTTCCGAACTAGGATTTCATTTAATTATCAGATAGGTAAAAAGAACTTAGTAAATTGGCAAGCAGGAATTTGGCTCTTGTTCTAGCTTTATCGCTATTATTCTCTCTGAAGTCTACTACATTTATACCTGTAAAGTGCAGTCATTATACTGTCTTCTACCTCATCAGACTGCTAGAAGATTCAAGCATTTTGAAATCTGTAAAGTATTATAAATGCCATGTGTTGCTGCTGTTCTTATTAAGTGGAAAAATTAAATCAGACTTCTAACAGCAGTAACAGCAGTTCACAACCAGAAGAGGTCAGTCTGTTCAAGCTACGTTTCAAGATTTTTGGGTATTGAAGGTTTGCAATGTTGTCTGGTTTTGCAGTGAATAAAAGATTTTTTGATTGGTATAGTATGCCTTTTGTTAGGTCTTGAAAGGATGAGTTCTGAAAGTCGACTGAAATGTTGTAGCCAGTAAAGGATTATGGTATTTCTAGAAAATAATTTTATTTTAGAATCATTTTAAATTATGTTTTAAACAACTGGTGATCATCTGGCATACTCTCCTGGTTTTATAGATGATACTGAGCCAAAATCATTAATAATAATGTAGTAAAACCTTATGTATTTAGAGTAATGGAAAAACAGTATATCTGAATTTCCATATAGGCCTGTGTATTTAAAAGTGCAAGGTATATGCTCCTTTGAATTAAGGAAAGCAAGGGCAGGCAGCCTTTTCAACTTTTAAGTTTTTTAAGAGAAAAATAAACTAATAAATATTAAACCATGTAATGAAGAATAGTATTGCTTTTTAGAGAAGATGAGGTAAGGGGAGAGGTTAGTGATACTTTGGGTAATAATTTACATTTTATAAAATGTGTAGATTTAAGAAGCATCTTTTGTGTGTCACATAATAGGGATGCAGAGGAAAATTTTTTGCCTCTTTAGATATTATCACTAAAAGTTAAATCTTATGAGGGCAAGTGTTCATAGCCATTTTTCCCAGATACGAAGCGTGTAACAGATGCTCATTGGATACTTGTTGGAGACTTTCTTTTCTTTTTTTACAATCAAGCAAAAAATAGGCCTAGTAATCTGAATAAAATTAAGTTAGTGGATTGGTTTGGTACATTGCTAATTGTTACAAAAAATGCTTTTTCTGAGAAACTATACTTTTGTATAATTATTTAATTCTTACTATAGGCTAATCAGATTTGGGTATCAGTGAAGCCTCTGAGAAACAAAAGCAAAGTGACTTAACCAAGGTTTTATAGTGTTAGGGTTAGGGCTAGGTCTGTCTGATTCTAGACCTCAGACTTTTAACCACTAAATTCTGTGAATCCTATTCAACTTTTCACAGTGGGAGACAACGTCTCTTGCTTTTACCGTGTATGTAGAAGACCCAGAAACTGAAATTCAAAATTTGGGAAAACCACAGTAGTAAAGTGTAATCATAAAGCTTTTTCCCAATCTCCTTCAACCTATTCGAATATAATACTGATACTCTAGTGGTCTGATCTTTAGGTAATTTGCTCATTTTAATAATATGAACCAAAATTTATTAAATGTTTATTTTATCATGTGTTGGGCTAAGTGCTTTATATCCGTTATTTGAAACCTTGAGAAAAACCTTTCTTCTAGGTTGCCATTGTTCCATTAACCAACCAAGGAAATAGACTCAGGGAGGTTAAAGGACTTGCCTAAGGTCATACAATTGGTAATTGCACATTGATTATCTCTGGGTCCACCACACCTCACTACTTTCCTTCTGAAAATATTAGAGGTGAACATTCCTGGTGGCAAGATTTATACTTCCAAGGATTGTCCAGGTTATTTTGTAGTAAATTTAATAGTTCCAAATAAGCTTCTCTTTTCCTGTAGGTGAAGGAAATACAGGTACTGCAGAGTCATCTTTTTCCCAGGAGATTGCTAGAGAACAACAGCCATCATCAGCATCTGAAAGACAGACCCCTCGAGCACCTCAGTCACCGAGACGCCCACCACACCCACTTCCCCCAAGACTGACCATTCATGCTCCACCTCAAGAGTTGGGACCACCAGTTCAGGTATGAAAAGTACTGGTCATTCTGAAAAATGAACGTTAAAGAATCTTGGCTTTTTTCTTCCTTTCTTTCCGTTAGATGTTACCTTTTTTTTCCAGAAATTAAATCAACTTTATTTTAATGTTTTGGCATATTTTTATAAAATATTTTGAACTGAAACTAATCTGATTTCTTTTCCTTGAATGTGGCAGTAATTTGCTTCATAAATGGAGTGAACTTTGGAAAGGCAAGTCTTAGTAAAAGCTGTGTATAACTGGAAATGATTATAGTCATAGCAAATAAAAGTCTGGTCACTGTTTCTACAGGTTAAAAAAGAAAGATTTTCTTTAGTTTTCATTAAAGTAAAACATATTTTAGCAGCTGACCACAATCTCTTTTGAAGATTTTTTTCTCTAAGATGCACATTGTTTAAAAAAGTAAAATTTTGGGGGCCGGCCCCGTGGCCAAGTGGTTAAGTTCACGTGAACTGTTTCAGCGGCCCAGGGTTTCGCCAGTTCAAATCGTGGGCACAGACATGGCACCGCTTATCAAGCCATGCTGAGGTGGCATCCCACGTGCCACAACTAGAAGGACTCACAACTGAAAATATGTAAGTGTGTACTGGGGGGCTTTGGAAGAAAAAGGAAAAATAAAATCTTTAAAAAAAAAAAGTGAAATTTCTATTCTGCCTAATACTTTTTCCTCTCATTTTTTTGCAGTCATGTGTTAATTTCTGTTTTTAAAAGTGTGCATGACCCTTTATATATAGCGCTCTTTGTAGTAGGGTTGGACATCTCTTAATCAGAAGCTCTTGTACAAACAGCAGGAGAAATACAAAGGCTCTATTAATAGTCTAGCTTGAGTCTTACCTTACAGTGTACTGAACTCTGTCAAGTGTAGATTCTAATAAAATACCACTGATGAAGGTAGCCTCATTATGTTAAAATACAGTCTTAAAGGATTATGTATGGATCCTGCAAAATATACCACATCTGTCAATTTAGAAATTGTCTAAATTGGGAAACAATTTTTATGTAGTCAGTACTGCTGTTTGAACCCCAAAGGGTAATTAAACCTTAAGATCCAAAGGCATGCCTACTAACATTTAAATTAAGGAGGTAGGAACTAAATTAGTTACATATAAATAAGATGAGATCGAAATTGGTTTTAAATATTGATTAATATTTTGTCTATTGGTTAATAAAATATTTGTCTCTTGGTTAATATTTTAGTCTATATATTTAAAAATTTGTCACTGTTTAAAACTGATTTTTTTAGTATAGGATTAGTAACAGTTTTTCCTGAGAAAGTATCCTGATGATTACTTTATCTGCTAACATTTCAGTTACTTGATTACCAGCGTAATTAGGTATATCTCTTGATATTTGGTGTGTGTTTCGTTGTCTAATTCCTTAAAACAAATGTAATTCCTTTCTTGACACAGAGAATTCAGATGACTCGGAGGCAGTCTGTAGGACGTGGGCTTCAGTTGACTCCAGGAATAGGTGGCATGGTAAGTACCTGCCCATCATGTAAAAGCAATTCATTTGTTCATCAAATATTTGTGTACTCCATATGTATGTTCCTGTCATGCCTGTTTAGTTCCTGTTTTCTGTCTGTGTTTTAGCAGCAGCATTTTTTTGATGATGAAGACAGAACAGTTCCAAGTACCCCAACTCTTGTGGTGCCACATCGTACTGATGGATTTGCTGAGGCAATTCAGTAAGTTAATGAAAGGGAAACATATTTGTGACTGACTAATCAAATGTGTTTTGCTGTTAATTTGTTTACATTTAACTCATTATTTGTTGAATCCATCTCTACTGTGTACTAAGCACTTGTGGAAAGGAGGGTTGAGGATGTAATCGTGTTGGGAAAATTTATACAGAGATGAATGAAATACAGTTGTTTCCATCAGGAATTTGAAATTTAAAAGCAGTATAATAATGGTTAAGAACATGGACTTTAGAGTCAGCATGCCTGGGTTTGAAACCCAGCTGTACTGCCTTCTAGCTGTGTCAGGTTACTTAGGTTCTCTGTTCCTGAGTATCCTCATTTTACTAGTGGGAATAATAATACAGTAGTTCCTACCTTATAAGTTGTGAGAGTTAAATGAATTAATTTATGTTAACCTGTTTAGAATATTACGTGGCTTATAGTAAATGCTTTATAGATGTTGGTAAAGGTGTGTTGGTAATTACAGTGATCACGATGGATAGTATTATTGTGAAGCTAAGCATGCGAGAAACTTACTAACGTAAGCAATGTGGGAGAAAAGAGGCTTTGTTAATACAAATGAGGAAGTGATTTATTCCAACAATTGGAAGAAAAGACTTTGAGAGGACTTAATGGGGACAGCATTGAATTGAGTCTTGGAAAAAAATACCTACCATTTATTGAGCATTTCCGTGAATCAGTTTATTTAATCTTCATAACTATGAGAGTAGACACTTGTTGCCCTTCTACAAATAAGGAAGCACAGAGATATTAACAAATTTGCCAGAGATCAGCCAGCCAGGAAGTGGCAGTTTTTGGCTTCAAACCAGTCAGTCTGACTAGTACCTGTGTGACCTGTTGTGCTATACCACTCCTCTTAAAGGATAAAAAGGCTTTTCATGAAAGTATACATTTTAAATTGTGGCTGAAGTATTAGTTGCATAATAGGATGTACTTGAAGATCAGAGTAAAAAAGTTTCCACAAAGTTGGGAAAAGATTGATTGTTCTATAGTATGTGGTAACTTGGCTATCAGAACCATTTTTAAACTTGCTCAAGTAACCACAACTTACCTCAGCTAACACAGTTTTACAAGCCAACCAATCAGTGTCAGTCCCTCCCTTCCAAAAGTCAGCCAGTCAGAAACAGACTCATTCTAATTAAACAGTTTCTAGTGCCAGCCAATCAGTAGCATTGTCACATAGCTCAGAAGAACTCAAGGTAAGAATAACATGGAGACAAGATTAAAAATCTGCCTGAAAGAGAGTGGCCTTAACTAAAGGAATAGAGTTGAAATGGGAAAGAAGGTAGATTCCAGAGTCATTACAGAGGTATATTCCATAAACATTAGTAGCTGGCTAGCTAAGGAAGGATAGGGTAAGAAATGGGAAAAGAATGAGAGAATACTATTTTCTACCCCAGATTATGGGCAGCAAGGTGGATGATAGTGCTACTAGGACACAGGGAAAACAAGTTTCTAGCAATCTAATACTAGATTTTTTTAAATGTGGGAGCCATTTTGTGAACTCTTTCAGATAAGAAATGGGCCAGAGGGGTGACCTGCTTTATCTGGGACTGAACAGTGAAAAGAGAGACGAAACTTTGTCTCATGACTTTATTCTGACTTTTTTTGTTACGTCTCATGTTGCATTTGTGTTGCTTTCAGTATATCTACATAGAGATTTCTAGCAGATTGAAGAAATGTGAGACATATGTCAAAAGAGCTGAAAGTTATTTATATATAAATCACATATAATGTGAATCATGTGATTCTATTATTACAAAATGACAACTATTTTCACAATATTTTTATAACAGTTCCTTTATCAACTTTGTTTCAGTCTGTTTCCTTCCCACTTTGTTTATACTCATTCTTTCTTCCTGTATTTTTCTATCATTGCAGTTTAAATAGGATAACTTTAATTTTCTTCTTAAATTAATTTTTTTCTGTTTAGTTCCCCACAAGTTGCTGGTGTTCCTAGATTCCGGTTTGGGCCACCTGAAGATATGCCACAAACAAGTTCAAGTCACTCTGATCTTGGCCAGCTTGCTTCTCAAGGAGGTAAATAGCTAAATAAAAGCTTAGATCTGCTGGATTTTCATGTATTCAGTAATAAACTATTCTGATGTGATTTTTTTTTAAGGGAGCAAATATAAAAAAGTTGATATATAAATAACGCTATGCTAATTTATGGAAAACGGTATATTTACTACTTATTAAACATTGCCTTGCATTTAAATCTTAATCTTTCCAACAAAGTTCTGAGGTTTTTGAGCATAAGGACTAGCTTTGACATTTGTATCTCTTCTGACTCCCACTACAGTATCATACATATCTAAGTATTCAGGAATATTTCTTGAACCAATAAATATACATAGGTACTACCGGTCGTTTTAAAGTTGTTGGAAGGGAATGCACCATATTTTCTGTTTAGTTTGACATTTAACATTCTTAGTTCAATGTATAAAACCAGTTAGATATTTCCATTAACATTAAAAATAAGAAAAATAAAATGTTAAAAATAATGTGGACTAAAATGACCCCGAAATTAAGTAATAGTAGTTGGTTATTTGGACATGAATTATGCTAATTCTGGAATTACATTTTAATCCTCAGTTGACATCCATATAACCCACTATGTTGCTGGGCAGCTGTGGCAGCATTTTGTAGGTGAATACGGAATGCATACTACTTTAATAATAAGCCCAAAACAAAAGATGAATCTGCAGCCCTCATATAAGTTATACAATATATCTTAGTCCCTGTTGTTTTAGGATGTTACTTCTAATGCTACATACCTCTACCAATATAAAATTGTGAGCTGACTTCATATGTATTCAAATTTTACTATGGCTTTGTATTATAGGACAATTCCTAGACTTGGAAGTTAGATCTAGGCTTCAATTAGAATGCCACCACTTACTAGCTTTGTAACTTGGGGAAAGTTAATTAATCTCCTTGAAATTCAGTTTCTTTAGCAAAAAGGGGACCAATAATACCTTGCACTTTTGGTGAGGAGTAGATTCTAACATGGTATCTAGTTCATAGTCGGGGACTCGATAAAGTTAGCTTACATGAAACTGTAAGAGCAGCATTTTAGCTGGGTTTTTTTAGGATACTTAAATTAGTGTTAGGGAGCTTTAAAGGATGTGTTTAAATTGTATTTACAATGTTCAGGGATTGATTTTTTGCTTGATAGGCTAATTGTGGGCTTCCACAAAGTTGTGTGTCTCCACTAATTGGTTTTTTTCTTTCAGATACCTGGCTTATTGACAATTTTATGTCCTTTCAATCATTCATTAATGTTTAGAATTGTCTTTAGGTTTAGGAATGTATGAAACACCCCTCTTCCTAGCTCATGAAGAAGAGTCCGGTGGCCGAAGTGTTCCCACTACTCCTCTACAAGTAGCAGCCCCAGGTAGGTATCAAAGGCAGATTAGTAGATGATGTGTTTTATTGGCAAAATGGAAACCTGTGAGACATCTAGCTAAAGATTAGCTAAACCACAAAAGTAAAGTTTTCATTGCTTTTTTTGTCTTTTCTTTTTTGAAGTAACCGTATTTACTGAGAGTACCACCTCTGATGCTTCAGAGCATGCCTCTCAGTCTGTTCCAATGGTGACAACGTCCACTGGCACTTTATCCACAACAAATGAAACAGCAACAGGTGATGATGGAGATGAAGTATTTGTGGAGGCAGAATCTGAAGGGTAAATGTTTACTTTGTAATTTTTGCTTGCTTTGGACTCACCAGACTTTTAGATTTGTTTTCCTTTAGCCAGGAAACAATCTGCTGAGCTGTATTTTCAATAGCATCTTATTAAAAAGTAAACCGAGCCATATATTTTAAAAAACTAATTTTTGCATATAGTAATATATCTTAGGACTTAAAGATTGTTATTACAGAAGACAATTTTTAAAAATGGTTATCTCCCTGAAACTTGCGTGTTGTATTCAAGAAAAACGTATTTCTTTAAAATTACTGGTACCCTTCCATTAATGTAGCTACCTGAACTTTTCCCCAAGAAAGAAGTCTTTCTGTGAAAATTAGAAATATTCGGAAATGGCTCACTTTCCGTTTAGTAGTGGGCTCTCAAGTATACCTCACTTATTGTTTATTTATGTGCATTTAGAACTTGGTGCTTGAGATACTGACTTCTTAGAAATTAGAAATATCCTGGCAGTTTTCAAGACCTGACTACATTTTTAACGGATTAGTTATACATAAAGTTTAACAAAAGAAGTTTTTCATGATAAGTCATCTGGAGTTTTTTTAAGCCAAAGGAAGTAGAGTAATTTAGTGTAAAGAACCACTCGACAGTGGTCTTGGAGAAGTTAATTTTTCAAGGTGGAACCTAATTCTTTATAAAATAAAAAAACTTGGACTACTTCATGTCAGAAGCATAGCTTGAAGTAGAACTCAAATTTCCTAGGTAGAGCTTAAAGATTTTGTTTTATTTAGCAATATTTTCTTAGTGTAACTATAAGCCAACTCTAGTATATGAGGAAAAAAGCAGTTTTATTATTATGCTCTGACACAGGGCTACTTAATTTTTTAGAGGTTACAGACCCTGCTGAGAACACTAGCTGCCATTAAATTCCATACCATATATGCAGGTCACTTTATATATGTCATTTCTGACCCACGCAATATCTCTGCAAAGTATTCTCTCCATTTTCCAAATGAGAAAGCTCAGACTCAGAGCATGTTTAAATAACTTGCTTAGACTATACCATTGGTAACTGGTTCAGAGTGGATTTGACTCCTGACTTCAGCCTCATGTACTTTACACTTCACCAGCTCTTCTCAACCTCAGCACGTAGTCTTGAGAGGTATCTTTCAGGTATATCGTTACTAATAATTGTACTAAAGTTTGCCTATGATAAAAACTGGAGCAGATTCAAGTTATTCTCATACTCTTATCTCCCTCACTTGCTTTTTTTTTTTTTAAGATTTTATTTTTTCCTTTTTCTCCCCAAAGCCCCCCGGTACATAGTTGTGTATTCTTCGTTGTGGGTTCCTCTAGTTGTGGCATGTGGGACGCTGCCTCAGCGTGGTCTGATGAGCAGTGCCATGTCCGCGCCCAGGATTCGAACTAACGAAACACTGGGCCGCCTGCAGCGGAGCGCGCGAACTTAACCACTCAGCCACGGGGCCAGCCCCTCCCTCACTTGCTTTTTGATGTGCTTTCTCGAATGGGGGAGAGAGAGAGAGTTTTAGCCATTGAACCAAGAATTCACATACCCACAGCCTATCTCACCTGGGCTAGAGCACATGGTGAGTTATTATTAATAGTTGTGAATTGTTTTAGTTCTCTGCTTTCTGAGAAGTTGTTTTGAGATTTATCAAAATCTGGATGATGTATCTCTTGTGAATGTCAAGAATATGAATACCCTTCATCAAAAAAAAAAGAAAATAACAAAAAAAAAAGGAAAACAAAAACTGAAATTGGAACATATCCTCGTGAGAAGAGGAATGAGGAAAAGCAACTTGAGCTCTCTTTCCCGCTGTCCCTTTAAAAATGTATGGTTACCAATATCGAGCTGCAATTTTGAGTTGGAGGGGAGCTCTGGGTTATTGAAGCGACAAAGAGTTTGGGAACAATTTAGAATATATTCTAGGATCAGTTTTATACTTTCTAATCAATTTTTGTTTTCCTTTCTTAGTATTAGTTCAGAAGCAGGCCTAGAAATTGATAGCCAGCAGGAAGAAGAACCTGTTCAGGCATCTGATGAGTCAGACCTTCCTTCCACCAGCCAGGATCCTCCTTCTAGTTCTTCTGTAGGTAAGTTCTGGCTCTTGACTGCAATACAGCTTTGATACATCAAACTTATTTGCAAAAGACACTGCTTTATTAGTAACAACTTGATAATCCTTTTTTCCCCTGAATTTTAAGATGCTTTACCTCAAAGGGAAATTTTATTCTATTAAAGGGAACTTGGCTTATATTAAGGGGAATTGGTTCTATTAGAGGTGCTCCAGGAGCTGAGGAACGGATTACTGGGAGGGAAGCTAAGGAGTAGTATTTCAGGTCTCCTGCCTCTGTTTAACCCAGAGCTGCTCCATTTTTATTTCTTCTACATGAGATTTGATATAGAGAGTTGAGGTGTGGGAGGTCTGTTGCTTCACAAAACTGTTTGAACTTTACTGATATAAACAGTTTCAAAGTTTAGTGCTTTTTGTAAGTTGACTTTGAAAAATGCTGTTTAATGTATCTTTCCTGCAATAAAAATTATTTCTGTATTACTTTTTACAACATAATTAACATTTATTGAGCACTTACTGTGTATCAGGCAGTATTCTAAGCCATTTACATATTATATATTCATTTAATTCTCACACCAACCCAATGTGGTAAGCACTCATCCCCATTTTATAGATATGGAAACTAGGGCACAGAAAGATTGAGTAACTTCTCCAAAGTCACATAGCTAGTAAATTATGGGCAAGCCAGGATGCAAACTCAAGAAGTTTGACTCCAGAGACTCTACTCTTAAACAATACACTATACTAACTTATCTACCTCACAATTTTTAGGTAGGGAATTACTCATATTATTGAAGAAATACAGTCCTCAGTCATCCACTCTTGATTATTTTTATTTTTGAATTGTTTATAGCAGTAATTCTCAAACTCTGCCATAGAACCTTCAGGATTTATGGAAGATCTATCTATTTAGTTACTACCTTTTTCAAACATGGAACTTTGCTGTCTCAGAATTTCTTCTTCTGCCTCTCTGCTGCTTTTCTATGACACATCAGCCTGTTAGCCAGCATCCCTAGGTTTATATCCCATATCCACCTTTTAACAGCTGGTAACTAAATCTCTGCACATTTCATTATGAAATACAGACATTCGTAACTCATCTTTCATTCAAGATTAGAAATAATGTATGTAAAGTATATAGCTCAATGGTTTACACGTTAATAAGGCTGAAGAAAATTGTGGCTATCCTGATTATTAATAATACAATTACTGAAGTTCTGTACCCCCAGTTATATTCTGATGTCCCGTGAAAGTTGTCTTTCCTCAACAGGAGAATGAATGCTAGTTACATCTTACCAGGGCTTGCATCAAAGAATATAGTTCTTCTTCCCTTGTACAGTATAATGTGAAATTAAGATGTCTTTAAATTTATTTGATAATATAAAATACTAAACCTCCCATCTGAGCACTTATTCAATTTGAGTGCCAGGCAGTTTCACAGAATGCATTACTAAGAAAGTGATATTTAAGTAAAGACCTGAAAGAGCTAATGGAGAGAAGCTGTGCAGTTATCTGGGGGAAGAGTGTTCCAGGATGAAAGAAACAGCAGATGCAAAGTCCATAAGGCAGCGATGTGTTGTGTTCAAGGTCAGCAAGGAGACCAGTGTGGCCGGAGCACAGTAAGGACAGAGAGAGGCTGGCAGGAGATAGGATGGGGGTGGGAGAGGATGGGTCTAGCAGATCACTGGAATTGCTTTGGCTTTCATGGATGTAGCAGGCTTTTGGAGGGCTGCAAACCGCGTAGAGACAGATCTGACTTAAAGACAACAGTATCAGTTTGGCTGCTGTGTAGAGAAGAGACTGAAAATGAGTAATGGGCAGAACCAGAGAGAAAGTTTGGAAGATATTGCAATAATTCAAGGTAAAGATTGTGATGTTTTAGGCTGAATGGTAGAGTTAAGGTTGTGAGAAGAGGTCAGATTTGGAATATGTATTTAAATTAGAGCTGGCCACATTTGCTAATGATGGGATTTGGAGTGTCCAGAAAAGAGAAGAATCAGATTAGTTATGTTATTCTCTAGTAGACTGTTGTTTCCTGAGGGACATGATACTTTGTTTTCCATTGTATTCCCCAACCCGTAGCACAGTGTCTTAGGCACCAAGTAAATATTTATTAAATTAGTTGAGTGAAGGAATGAAAAAAGTCAAGCACCTTTTTTTCAAATAGAGAGGATTTTTTTTTTAATTTTTGCCCTTTCTTTTGTTTGTTAAATATTTCTTGTTTAAAAACAAACAGCTTTTAAATATTGAAAGCAAATGCACACCTCTGCATTTTATCCAGGCATTCATTTAGTAATTAGTTTTTGCCACTATAGCTGCTTTCTTGTTTTTTAACTTACTTTCTTGTATCTTAATGTTTTTCTTCTTAGATACTAGCAGTAGTCAACCAAAGCCTTTCAGACGAGTAAGACTTCAGACAACATTGAGACAAGGTGTCCGTGGTCGTCAATTTAACAGACAGAGAGGTAAATTTCTAACATTGATTACATTATAGGATGCAGGACAGGAATAAATGGAGCAAACTTCTAATCCTTAGGCTTCCAGCTTGTATCTTGTTTTTTTAAAATGTTCCAGGATTGATTAAATAATTACACATTAAGCATGTGATGTTTACTAATCTGTAAGCTTCTTGTAGACAAAATTGTATACCATAAGTATATAGTGAATATGTTCTTCTATATTTATCCATTTCTTCCGTGAATTCAAAGTAAGATTTAGAGAAGCTGAAGTATTATAGTGCTATATAGTCATTTGTTACATCTCTGCCTATAATTATACTTTTTATTCAATAGAATAAAGCTTTGTGACTTTGTTTAGCTAGTAAAAAAAAACGTTTTCCAATGTAACTATTAGAGATTGCATTCATGTCATAAAAATGTTAATCTAATTGTTGTAATATTTCCATTGAAGATGTGAAATAGCTAGCACAGTTTCATATCTACATGCCTAGATAATTGATAGAGAAAAATTTTTATAAGAACCTAGGGTAAATGAATACTCTAGTTTTGAGCTCACTTCTTAAAAGATGCGTTCAGTTTAATTCTTTTTTTCTCTTACAGGTGTGAGCCATGCAATGGGAGGGAGAGGAGGAATAAATAGAGGAAACATTAATTAAATGTCTACAAACTGTAATAAATGTGAATAAGATTGTCACATCTGTTTTAGTGTAATGATTGTCGAGTTTAAAAACATTTTTGTATTTAAATTGGTATGCTTATCTCAACATTCTTTATTAATAAAATGTATTTCAGTGTCATTCTTTTCTTCCTTTTAATTAGTCGACTCTTCCTTTGCCCATCGGTCTAAGGACAGTTGTACCAGACTTTGGATAAGGTCTGCCCAGAGCGAGTAGTAATTGCTCTTGCTGTTCTACTAGGCACATCGATGTTATAGTATTGATCTAAATAGAAGAGAAATCATTTTTTTAATTAAAAGAGAACAAAACACTAGAACTTAAAAATGGCTTATGTTGATTATTATACTCAGTGTTTATCATTTTAATATCAGAATTGTTTGCATTAATTAATTGAACTTTCAGACAAAAAGAAAAAAATTACTTTGACAGATTGACCTTTCACCATCTTTCAATAAAATTAGGTTCAACTCTCCTTTTTCAAAGTAAGAATTTGAGAAAAAACAAGTTAGTTTAAAAAATAATTCACTTGAGTTTTATCCTTTTAAAAAATACATTTCGATGTCATTTATATAGGCAGACTAACTTAAATTTCTGGATTTTTCAAGGAAGAGTGTCCCAGGTAATATAATTTAATTAGTAAAATTAGTTTCTCTAGAACTTCTTTCTGATCTTAAAGACTGTGTAATAATGCAGATCAGTATAGCTTTGTGGCAAACAAGGCCTCCATTAAATGCCACAGATGATAGAAACGAAATACTGTTTTCAGTAGTAATTTTACTCAGTTAATTGGATGTTTTATCATAATAGGTTTTAATCTCATGAAGGATAGGGCAGAATTGAATTCCAATCCATTCAATTTAATTTGAAAGTAAAGGGAAAATCTAAAGTTTCTCTTCACAACAATTTGAGTAAGTGTTACAGTTTAACTTGACACCATTAGCATCAGTGAACACTTGGTGCTTTCGCTTTGATTTTATTCACATTGCGGAGATTAGATCACACCTTTGGGAAGCTGTTAAGATTTTACTTATGATAACTTACCCTTAGAAAAGGCATAGTAATCGTAGCCATCGGGTTTTCTGAGGTTGGGCAGTGATATAGCGGAAGTAACCATATCGGGAAGTCCTCTCCAGAGCGTACTCACTTTAACTTCATTATGGAGGAAATCTGTGGAGGGCACTTTAAAGATAGCAGATTGAAAGGTGATGTAGTGTGTTGGAAAGAGCAGCTGTTGGAGTCAGACAGACCTGTTTTAGTCCCAGTTTGCTCACTTAGTAGCTCTTTTACCTGGGGTAAGTTATTTAACTTGGGTGCCTTGGTTTTTGCCCTCTCAAACATGGCGTGAAAAATACTTACCTACCTTTCAGGATTGTTTTGAGGGTTACAGATTTATATATAATGTTCTTGGTGAGAGGTACTTGATAAATGGTATTTATTAGAATTAACAAACCTGAATAAAGTGCATTCCTCACCCACAGAGGAAAAGGGTATTGGTCATTCACTGAGGCAAATTGATATTTTGCATCAATAAGCTTAAAGTATTAGAGCTCTTTGGTCAGTAATTATATTTGTAAGCCTTAATCTCTAAGAAACTGTATTACATCTCTTTCTTGTGTAAGAATTTTTATCACAGTAAAAAACATTACCTTTGTCTTGATAAGAGACTCTGACGGGTGAATAGTGAATTCGGATGGTGTGTGTTTGAGAAGGTCCTGTAGCCCGTTCAAAGCGGCGTCTCCGAATCTGCGGTGCTTCCCCATACACCGAATAATGGATAGCAGGCCGCCTTCCCGGGCACTTTCTGATGGGTTCCTGTTTATAAATATACTGCTGAGTCCTGCCACCTATTGTGTGTTAGAAAAGCACGGATAATATGAAAATTAATTATAATCCCCAAAAAGATGGAAAAGAGCCTTTATAAGGTGGAGGAAACCATCAGTGATTTTCATATTTTTCATAAAATATGTCCAGACGTCAATAATGGCTATTAGTCAAGGGTACACAGTATAAAAATAATTACTAAATCCTGAAATATTTGTTGAATGAATAAAGCCAACCAATTGCATAGTTATACATTTAACTGTTTGAAAGTAAATGATGACATTCTTTATATCAATGACCTGAGAACTCAGAAGGAATGGTGATTTGCGTGTCGTGAGATCTAAATGCTTCTTACTGCCCCCATTTTTTATTTTTTCATTGAAAATACTTGATTCTAGCCATTAAAGGTATCTTTTGACAGCAAACCCCATAATAAATGGGAATAATGAATAAAATTTCCCTGGCAAATTCTTAAAAGTTTTGTAATTTTGTCAATTATGTAGCACATACCTCTCTTGAAAAAATACACAGATTCAGGTCTGTTCTTGTATGTGGCTATTGAGAGAGCTGCCACTATTTTTCCACTTAGTCCTCCAAATCCTTTTGAAATTAGTTTGGGATACCCTGCATCTTTTATATCATTGGTGAAACGCCAGTATTGAGAATCCTGATAATTTAAAAGAAAAGATGATGTTAACAGCTTTAGGGGAAAAATGGTTAGAAGCTTATTCTTAGATTTAAGTATAGGGAGAAAGTTTTAACTTAGTTAAGTGTTTGAATAAGTTGACCCTTAATGTCAAATTGTGTTAGCTTTTTATTAAATTTTGGTGACAGACTAGTTCATTAAAGTATGGAGACTTTGAAATGGAGGTTAAGCTGATTTATGTTGTCATCATAAACAAAAAATAACTACTGATTCCTCTCACAAAGATACTTCTCTTACCTTGAAGAAGAAAGTTTTTCCTTCGCAGTTGCATCTGGTGAAAACAGTATCAATGGGGGAGGGAATACCCCAAACTTCAGTAATTCTGCGAGGTGGAGATGGTGGGCTGAATGGACGTAGCATCCAGAAATAATGACCTAAAATTGAAAGTGGTGGATCAGCCTACAAGCTGAATGAATACTAAAAAATATCCCAAAAGAAACCAAAAAGAAGAAAATGTAAATAGTTTATCATAAAAACAGATTGAATACGTTAATAAGCATTGTATGATTAGAAGTTTAGTCAGAACTGTGAGTGCTAGTACAGAAGGCAGTATTTGAACATTTCTGAGACTAGCTATTTCTCAAGTCTGAAATTTAGCATACATTTGAAATAGTGTAGTTTTCCAGTTTCTCTAGAAAGCCGCCTGGCTTTGTGACTTAACAGAAAGTCCCCTTATCTCTCAATTTCTTTATCTTTTAGAATTAGGGAGTCATAATTAAATGACTACTGAAATCTCTTTAGCCTCTACTTTGTGTCTGATTTGTTTCCTTTCAAATTTAATCTAAATATAAAAAGACTAGGCCAGCAGACGGTACAGCAGAAAATTAACATGAAATAACTTCTGTTACTCCCCCACAAAGAGTACAACACTGTTGAACACATCACAATCAAGATGTCATTTTAAAATAAAATAGAACAAGGAATACAAATCCTGATGTCATTTCACTTAATACGAAATAAAATTTTTTTTTTGAGGAAGATTAGCCATGAGCTAACATCTGCTGCTGCTCCTCCTCTTTTTGCTGAGGAAGACTGGCCCTGAGCTAACATCCGTGCCCATCTTCTTCTACTTTATACGTGGGACACCTGCCAGAGCATGGCCTTCTGAGCCGTGCCATGTCCGCACCCGGGATCCGAACTGGCGAACCCTGGGCCGCCAAAGGGGAACGTGAGAACTTAGTTGCGGCGCCACCAGGCCGGCCCCCAAAATTAAAATTTGAACTACCTTTTAATTCCTAACGGTAGGAAAAATCTTAGTAGCAGTTCAAGTTCTTCGTTTTGTTTGTTACTTTAATGTGTCTAATTTTGTTAATACAATATTTTGGTAATTTACTCTCAGGTTCTCATAATATTTTGTGAGGTAAGTTCCTCAATCAGGTTCCCCTCCAAAGCTCAACCCAAACTCCCACTTTGCTGTGGCTCCGGTTCTCATAAACACCAAGAACAGAATGATGGGCAGAAAAAGGAACGTGTGCATAGCTCACCTCGAAATGCAACCAACGTCCCGTTGCGCAAAGTGGTCAGTCCGTCCACTGGTTTACCATTGCATAAATTAGTCTCATCTAAAACAAATTAAGAAAAACTTAAGCCAATATAAAACAAAATGAGAAAAGTTCATTTTTTTCAAATCCATTTCCTCTGTTCACCCTTGCCTAAACTCTTGAAGGGTATAGTTTGAGGCATGTGTATTTCAGAGGTGAAAAAGAAGTGATATATTTCATAATTATTTTACTTAAAGGTAATATTATTTTTAAAGTATAAAAATAAATTATGAATTGGAAGGGGCCAGGTTACCTGATCTTCATGTAAATTAGGCAATTATTAGATGTTTGATCTCAGCATGAAATTCTCCTTTTCAGTTCTGATTGCCCTTGGGAATTGGTTTGGAAAAGAAAATACTATTGCAGATTTTTGCTTTGCATTGTACTGTAAGGATAGACTCCCAACTAAATATTTCTGACGTTCTATATACCATCTCTGCTTCTTACAGAGACAGAGGCACTAAATTCCTAACACAGGTTATTACTCAATTTTCCAAGACCAACTGAGCTCACTGTGGTTACTCCTGCTTACCTACACTGAAGCTGTAAAATTTCTCAAGCTAAGTTTGAGACGCTAGACAATATATATCAATAGAGTTATACTAAGTCAGGGCATTCTGGTTCAGATAGACTTATGATGATATTACCAATTTTTAAAGTGAAGGTAACTCATTCTTATTACCTGAAAGCATGGGGTTGATGCCAATGCCCAGATTGGGTCCTCTCACTAAGAAATCAGGGCCTGGAATAACTATAGGAGTTAACACATGGGGCCTGAGAATCACAAGAGGTTTTTCTCCTTCAGCAGCATCTGTATCTTCATTCTTTGGATTTACTTCAATCATTGCTGAGTTAGGAGTTTGGTTAGGGCTGGTGGTGGTTTGGAGCATGGCTTCCGCTAAAGTGGTAGGGTTTGATTTGGGCGTTGTTGGTGTAGTTATCTTTGGGGGAATTGGTGTAGTCTTTGGTTTTCTCTTACGTGGTGTTTTGGGCTTTTTGGTAGAAGTGGGCTTTCTGGGTGCTTTGGTTGGCTTTTTAGGTTTAGGAGTTGTCACTTTAGAATGAGTAGCTGTATCTTTTGGTATAGCTGTTGTTTCTTCCAGTTTATTTATAGTTTCTTGGGTTGTAGTTGTTTTTGTGGCAGTCATTACTTTGGGTGCAAGAGTTGTAGCTTTGGGAGTAATTTTGGATGATGTCGTAGTATCTTCAGTTGTAGACATTACTTGCATGATTGTACTTGTTACTTTGGATTCAGTGGTCTTTTCTTCTGTTGTAGTTGCTGTCTCTGTTGTAATTTTAGGTGCAGCGGTTGTAATTTCAGGTATAGTATGTATGTCTTTTCCTGTTACCTTGTCTTTAGCTGTTGTAGTTACTTCAGGTTTGGTCACTTCGGGAGCCTTGGTCGTAGGTACAGCCGGCTCCTTGGGACTGTTTTCAAGAGCCTTTGGTGTGGGTTCTGCAGGAAACTCAGGAGTTGATTCAGCAAGATTCTTGGGAGTAGTGGGAGGCTTCATGGTGGTAGTTGTAGTAGAGGCCTCTGAGGTGGTTGGAGCAGGTGTCTCAGGAGAAGTTGGAGCGGGCTCCTTGGGGGTGGGGCTGGGCGGAGGCTTTTTGGAAGTGGCCAGAGCAGGTTCCTTCGTGGTGGTAGGTGCAGGCTCCTTAGGGGTGGTGAGTATAGGCTCCGTGGTGGTGGTGGGAGCCTGTTTCTTGGGGGTAGTGAGAGCAGGCTCCTCAGGGGGGGTGGGTGCGGGCTCCTCAGGGGTGGTGGATGCAGACTCCTTAGGGATGGTGGGTATGGGCTCCTTAGGGCTAGTGGGTCCAGGCTTCTTGGAGGTAGTGGGAGCTGACTCCTTAGGGGTGGTGGGAGCGGGCTCCTT